>NW_025963924.1:0-600000 GCF_023055435.1 Haliotis rufescens
TTACGAGACACTTGGCACTGCAACACAACGACATTCTATATAAAGATTCAGTCATTAGTGCAATAAAAGGAATAGCTAAGATGTCGTCGCCATTGACGTTCCTGTACTTATGATCCGTCAACAATGTCAACTGCGACCTCGTCGACACGGATACCCGGCTCGTTTCTATCTCCCTGTATTCATGTGATCTCGTGTATAACAGCGTCTGGTAATATAGAAACTAATGTATTGTATGTGTTTCATAGATTGACATGTGGGGGCAGCTATCAAATTGAAGAAAAATCGATAGCTATGTAATATATACTCCTCACAAAACAATTGCATACTTGTGGTTTTCAAAGGATTCATTCTTTGACTTCTGCGAGACTTTAAAAGCCAAACGTGGGATGTGTGGATGATTACAAAGTGAAAAAAGTTCTTCAAAGGCTAATACTAAGTCTTTGCTTGTGTAGGCTACGTCCGGCACTATCCAAACACGGCAGCGCAACGCCTAGTGCCGCGTGTGTCCGTCGTGACCCTTAATGTCTGCACGGCACCTCCAATTTGGACCATGATTTGTTTGTTTGTTGTTTAAGACTGCACTCAGCAATATTCGAGCTGTATGACGGCGGTCTGTAAATAATCGAATCTGGACCAGGCAATCCAGTGATTGACATCATGAGCATCGATCCACGCAATTGGGATACGATTACATGCATCAGCCAAGTCAGCGAGCCTGACCGCCCTGACCCGTTAGTCGCCTCTTACGACAAGCATATTCGCCTTTTACGAAACGCATGAACTGATAAAGATCTATTCTACCCCGGATCTTCACGGATCCAATCAAACCAAGATCATTGGGTCGTTACCTCGTGGAGGGGGCGCGGGTGGCCCAGTCGTCTAAGGCGCCGCGATTCGCTGTGCAGATTTGCGTCCCTTGGGCACGCCAGAAACCTATGATCGTGGGTTCGAATCCCTGTTCGCCCCGATTGTGTTTCTAGGTTTGTCAGCACCATACCCGTGCTCGTAGTTTAACCAAAGTGGTAAACGTCTGAGACCTGCATCACTTCGGGCTTTCCTCCCACATTAAGCTGACACGCCGCGATATAACTGGAATACTGTTAAAAGCGGCGTTAACCCAACTCACTCACTCACTCACCTCGTGGAATTTCAGCCCATTATTCCCATTAGTTCACATTAGTTCATCTCGCCTTCGCACAAAACTCTCAGGAACTCACTACAGACTCGTGGTGTGTGGGGATGACCATTGTCATGTTGCAAAAATGGCGTCTGGTGCGAGTCGAGTCGGGACACCATGAGGACATAAGATCTCGTCAGGATAACGCCCATCTTTTACTTGCCCTGGATATGAACAAAATCTGCTCTTCGCCTGCAAGAGTTACCCCCTTTCCACACAACCCCCCCCCCCCCCCCCCCCCCCCCCCCCCCCCCACACACACACACACACACACACCCCACCCCCCCTACTAGTTCGGTCTAATGCCGGTTTTATAGCGGTCGCCCACTGAGATATCATGCCGCAGTGTAACATGGCAACCCCACTCAGAAACAGCATAATGACCCCGAGCCGACTAGTCCCTGCTTCTCTCTTTAATAATGAACGTTAGGCACGGTAGCAAGAAGTATCATGTTGCAACGTCCATTTGTACAAAGCAGACGGGGATCGAACCACTGGCCTCCCGCTTCCCGGGATTTGGAAATATATGTATATATATATATATATATCTACAGTCGCACTTTAGACGATAAGCTTACGTTCTAATATGACAGATAAACCTCAAGTATGCGTATATATTGCCAGAGAAATACTCTGTCGTCTATTGCTCTGATCAACATGAAAGAGAAGAATCACATAGTGATGCCGCGGTAAGATGATACACCGATGGGTAGGTTTGAGATGTGGCGTGTAGGATCTAAATACGCTTTGGGATATATGTACAGTTATTCTTGCATCACTTTACGGTTTCTACAAAGTTATTTCGATAACAACATAACGTCTGAGTGTTAGATAATCATCGGAAGGTTAGTAATCAGCTCGATCATAATGTTTGAAGCTTTACCGTCAGCGTTTAGCTATAGTGCTGTCAGAACCCAGCAGTCACCTCGTGTGTTGTTCTGTTCATCAAAGGGTAGATAAAATGTGATTCCTCAAAGCAAAACACAAAACAAAACGCAAACCTGCATTTTTTTTCATCTTCCTTCAGAAGGATCTTTGTGATTCAGAGTAATGGTAGGTTCCTAGTCTCGCAGACCCTGGAGAATGTTTTTAAGGAGTCCAACTCAAATCTAGAATGATTTGGCAAGTCTAGATTGCCTCAGCTCTAAGCAATTAAGGATTGTTCTGAGCTCCATTTGGATTTTATTCTTTTTAGTTTGAAGATATGTATTTTTGTGTAAGATAACTTTATTTCTGATAGGTCCCCAGCAACCTTGGCAGCACCAATGCTCAGATTGCAAGGGCGACTTGGTTGATTGTGTGTTATCGTATACAGACGTTCAAGCCGTCGCTCACGGTATCTATATGAATCACTGGTATGCGTGGGCAGGCTCGATTATTTACAGGCCTCTGTGATACAGCTTGATTATTGCGGACTCACAACAAACAAAAACATTCAGTCAAACGTTTCTATGTTATCGTTTATTTGATTTGGTCGTTTTTGTTTCTATACCTAAACGTGTTATATTTATATGTAGGTTCTTTGTGCATGGGGGCATTGATGTAAATCGTTTTACTCTGTACCTGTGTGTCAGCGGGTCGAAAAACCAATCTCGTCACGTACCAGTGATCGTAGCACCGCCATGTTCGTCGATCTTTGCTCCTCAAGCTATCGCTAGCGAATTTGTTGTCTGTATATTTTATTGTCGCGCATGTTCTTATCATGTGTCGATTTGATATAGGTTTCCTCGTCAAGCTTATTCTCATGTTGAAAATATTTTGGTGACGTCGATTTTCACGCCGTATCCAGTACTATGTAGATATTTCTCATTTATTCATAGCCAATTCGCACATATCTGGTTGTAAGTGTTTAATGGTACTACTGGGTAGCTTTTGTTCAGCCCTTTATTTTGATACCTATGTCTCCTGTTGGTTTAGTATTGAGTTTTCTATTCGTGTGAGCCCTACTTAAGAAAGCAGATTCTGTGAGTTCATTAGGGCTTACAGTTTTCCCTGCTAGCTAGTGTAGTGGCGGGTGGCGTCTCCGAGGTCCGCGCGTCTCGTTTAAGAACCTCGGCGTTACTAAGTGTAACCATCACCCAGGATCTCTAGACCTTTATGGGTCTTTCTGTTAATGGGTGTTCAGTCGAAACATAGTTTCGCCTGTAGGTAATCATGGTCCAGTTTTAATCTTTTAATGACTTACTTCTTGTATTACTGTGCTAAACGTAATGGCGAGGGTATTTGTTAGTAACCCGTGAATAACTACTTTTCTCTGGGTTATCTAGTTTGATCAGATTCCTTTTTAATTGTTAGAAGCCAAGACCTTCTGTTGGTCAAGCACCTGTATATTCTGTCAAATAGTCAAATATTGCCTTTGTTAGTCTAAGCGACTTTAGTCTATAAGTCTAAGTTTTCATTTAGGCTTGTGCGTCTAACTTTTGAGTCCAAGAGACATAATTTAGTGATAGGCCATCAGTAAATAAGAAAAAAGGTGACGTCGATGTCATCTGACAGTGCCCCAGCGACAAGGTCACCAACATCCACAAGTCCAGAAAGACATAAAGGTGTATTCATATATTTAATAAAGTGCTTTGAAATTTAAACACAAGTTAAGAGGAGTTTTAAAACAAAAATACAACTCTCTCCGTGTAGGAGAGTGGACAGCAGAGAACCGGTCCGTTGTTGCCGCCATGCCCACCTTCCAGACTGAGAAGAACAACCCGCACCGGGAGAGAAACAAGGCCTTTCCTCCGCTACCATCCCACAGACAGGACCTGGTGATCCCAGAGACCTTCGGGTTATTCCTTTCTGTAACGTAAGCTCTATTTGTTTGAGAATTCTCGTTGGAAAACCTGAATCAAATGTAGCTGCCAATCTAGTGATTGATGTTATGAGCATCGATCCACGCAAATAGGATACGCTGACATTAATCAACCATGACATGTTAGTCGTAGCATAGTGACCTCTTCTGACAAGCATGGGTTGCTGAAGACCTTTTCTAACCCGGATGTCAGATGGGATCCATAGGATCCACTATGCCGATGCTGCGACTCAGGTGTGTTGCAGTACTTGTGTTGTTAAGTTGTAACTTTGTAAGTCCAGATTGATGAAATAAGAATGCAACAATGTGATGACAAATGTGATAAAACATGTAATATATATAGCTGCATAGATGTATATTTACATAAATATATTTTGTACATTTATGTGTATTAATCAAATCACACCATATTCCATTGTTTATTATTATCGTTATCGTTAGACTTTTTCGAAGAACTAATTTCAATGTTTGAAAATAGCATACAAAAGTGCGATATGCCCATTGTCATCAAGCCTCCTTGTTTGTAAAATAAGCTGCACACAACATGAGGATTATAGAGGATGGCGTCGTGGGAATACCCCCTCTATTTCTCACACTCAGCCAATACGAGCTTATTCCGTCACTAGAGATTACGGGGTTAATAACGTAATATATTGGTCACAGTCGGCTTAATTGGCTATCCATATCTCTTGTCGTTTGTTGTGTCAGAGTGTGGTTTACCTTTGGTAATAGTTGATATACAGTTGCTTAGTTAACGCGCTTGTGACACTGTGTCTATGCTAATGCTGTGTATCCCTTTCCTAAGTAAAATGAACGTGTCAGAGGATACGATCATATTGCAGAGATCGATTATACATCAGGAACTCTGCTCCTTGATCATCTAATGCCCACCAAATTCAAATATACCCTATCAAATGCTGTAGTCTAATAAATAAAGACAGATCGTGACGCACAGATTGCATGTCAATTGATAGAAATGTCGTCTTTGGTTATGCAGATAGTCGTTCATCCGAATATATACACTTGCTAATTATTAAGGTTCGTTTTGATTGTGTCAACACGGAGTAACTTGCACCGGAAGTTGGGAGGCAAGATGCACGAGACTTTGTGTCTTGAAGGCAGACAGCGCCGCGAGACCGGAAGTAAGAAACACGATCCGGTGGAGTGTGGTTAATTAGCGGTACGCTGCATGTAGTGTACTGGCGAGCCACTGAGAACACATTTGTTGAACGTTGTTGATTACACTGTAGATTAGATTTTTATGTATCTCAAAGTTGGACGTGACAGTAATTGCTAAATTATATTCAACTTCAGTTTCCCTTGAACACCTTCAGCTTTAACTCAAGTTCCGTCAATGACCGCGCGCAACAGTAGATTCTATGGGCCTCTTTCACAAATGATATTATTATTGGTTCGTTATTCACTTATTGAACAGGGCGAACTACTGTTTTAGTGTGTATAAGAACAACACTAAATGATGCTATCTTATACCACCACATGCATATATGACTAGATGCTACCTATGTCTAAAATGCCCTACTGGTACGTCTTTCTCTGGACCATGTATGTTGGAAAAACACCTCGCAAAGTTACTCAAATTTGAAACACGGCAGTATTATGACCAAAAGTGTTTGTAAAATCTTTAAAGAGTTTCACAAGAGAAATTCGTAAAGTTAAATATTTTTTCTTGTGTTCTCGTTCAGTAATAAGCATAAGACTCCTTAGTCCTTTTTTCTTGTCAATTTCGTTTAGACTAAGGGGTTATCATAGCTTATAGTAATGAGATGGTCTTTAGGTCTCGTGGGTGATTTTCTTAACGTATAGCATATATCTATTTCATCCATATTCAGTGGCAAAGGTGCTCCATCCATAGCCCCAACCTATGGTACTCCTCGTAAATAAATGAACCATAATGTACCGTTATTGTATTAATGCATGGTGGAAGTTAATTGATTGTCCTCACTAGACCTGACGTACAGAAACTCGATGTGTGTGGAACATAAGTGATGATCAGTATTCCTTCCCATTGTGTTCATGCCAATACCTAACACATTGTACAGAGACTTTTCAACGTATAATTTATGATCAGTCTAAGTGATCCGATGTGCCTTGAAAAATACAAAACAATTCTAGTTTGGTAGCTCAGAACGTGATGGGTACTGATATTGTGGAATTAGGTCTGGTAAGACTGTGTTGTCGGAACTCAATGTCAGTAACTTAGCCTTAGTGGAGACTTCAGTTTCTTTCTTAGGGTTTGTCATTCTCAATACATAACTGACACCAGAATATAGCAAGGTTATGGACGACAGGCGTTGTCTTATATCAGATCCAAGGTGATATGTCGAACAGAATCGCGAGCAGGTGACTGTTATTTGCAGGTAATTTGCACCTGGCAAAGTCATATCAAATTGGCGCTTATTTACAGTTGCAACTTGTCAGCAAAAGGAAGCAATTATCCGATGTGTACCTGAGAACAGTGTCCGGCTTGGATTATAACAAGGTGATATCATCGACCTTGGAAGAAGAGCTCTAACTTTACGAAGGACTTATTTGACTATATTGAGGAAGAACGTCATGGCTAATTGTCCTGTTATACCATATGCTGTTTCTGTTGCATTATTGTCTATTTGGGTAGGTTTCCTGTTGATTTCCAATTTGCAAGTGTGATTTATTATTATGTTTTCATTTCGAAATATGTAACAAAATGCCACAGTTCATTATTGTTTTATCAGACGTGCAACGGCTGTCGAATAGAATGGTCCTATATTGTAATGTTTATGAGGCATAACAATACATGTCAAAGACACACCAGGATCGCTGTCATGGTAGCTCGTAATTTGTGTCGTGTTTTGTTTAATATCAACGCTAATTATGGTGGTAAAATATCGAGAAGACATTCATTTTGTTCCGAGGAATAATCAAAGCATGAATAATATTGTTTTTTTTCAGATAGACTAGCTGAAATAGATGATGATGGCCATAATTATATTCCAGTTTTTGTGAATGAGAGCAAATTCAGTTACCATGCATTGTCAATTGAACTTGACCTGCTTCTTTAAAAGGTACACTTACCTGTTGTCCTTGACTTATTTTTTAAATATGCTTAGCTTTCATGAAGAAAAGGTGAGCTCCAGAACCTAATAGTTCTCATTACTTTTTTGATTGTGCTGAAACCCTTCTTTGCGATGATACATTTCATACACGTAGACGCGTACACTGCTTACATGGTTTTGTAAATCTAATCCAAATCAGGACAGATCCGGAGCAATCAAATGGAATTACACATTATCGGATTAACAAATCACATGTACGAAGAGTCACCTCTTTGAGGTTAGATGAAATGTGTGTGTGTGTGTGTGCGCGCGCGCGTGCGTGCGTGCGTGCGTGCGTGCGTGCGTGCGTGCGTGCGTGTGTGTGTGTGTGTGTGTGTGTGTGTGTGTGTGTGTGTGTGTGCGTGTGTGTGTGCGTGTGTGTGTGGTTGCTTGTAATAGTCCGAATTAATCTTAGTCCGATTTTATAGTGCTAGCCAACTGTTATACCATGCCGCAATTTAACACGAATACCCCACTCAGACACAGTATACTGAATCCTTGTTTTAAGCTCGTTAATGCCGATCGCCAGGTAGGGTAATAATAAGTACCATCTTTAAACGTCTTTTGGTATGACGCGGCCAGGGGATCGAACCCCGCCGGGCGCACGCTCTCTACTCGACCACGGAGGGTGTCATCACCTCTTTCAAAATATTTTCCAAACGGTAATTATCTTGCCTGGGTGGTTTCATAGTACAGCTACGTATTTCTCACTTTGATTTATTAGAGAAGGAATAGCTCCACAGTCTTGTGCTCATTTAGAGTCATGTCACCTGCTGGAATTTGTACCGTGTGTGGATGGCGTCATTGCCACTTTGTAATTCGGATAAGTATTAACTGATAGTTTAAATACAAACTTAACTTTTGGGTTAACAAAGTGGGCTTGGAATAACTTGAATCAAGCTTGAGATGGCCAGCATAGCCGAGCTTAATTCCCTCCATCACCAGATACCGACAACATGCCACTCAAGATAATGTCAATTCTACGTGAGATCATTTGTACGTGTGTCATATTTCAGCCTGTTTTACTCAAGGCAATATGTGTGGAGGCATGACTATATCTTGGAATACACGATATGTATTGTTGGACGTAATACAGCGTCGGCCTCCCCCTCACCAGTACTTCGTTACTGGTGTATCTGTTACAATTATAGAATCTACATTTAATTACATCAATCATAACAATTTAATCTTATACCCCACGTCATTAATATACTGTAACTGAATTAGGTGGAGGTTATTTTTACATTATACATCCCTTTTAGTAGTCACAGAGCCAAGAGACTCAATATTGTAATAGTATCCTAACCAAGGACTGGGGTTCCTTAAGTTATAGTCTGTGCCTAATATTCCTTGTGTTGTATTTTACGGTGGCAATTTATCCCAGTGTAAATTTTGATTCACGGTGCGACGAGGTTCCGCTTATGCGATAATCATTGCAAAGATAATAAAAGGGAGAAATCCGTTCGTAAAAACTATCCGGCATTTACTTGAGGCCCGGCGTTTATTCGAGCCCGGGCGTTTAATCGAGGAAATACGGTATGTTAAGTTTACATACGCCAGAACATATTAACAACGACGCTGGATTACTGCCGATTGTGGCAGATGGAAGTTGAGACTATCTATTTATTTCATCTGATGATTTGTTTTCATATTCTTATATTTGTAGAGTTGCGTACCTCAGGAGCACCATTCCAAGATTGTAGAGTTGCGTACCTCAGGAGCACCATTCCAAGATTGTAGAGTTGTGTACTTTAGGAGCACCATTCCAAGATTGTAGAGTTGTGTACTTTAGGAGCACCATTCCAAGATTGTAGAGTTGTGTACTTTAGGAGCACCATTCCAAGATTGTAGAGTTGTGTACTTTAGGAGCACCATTCCAAGATTGTAGAGTTGCGTACTTTAGCAGCACCATTCCAAGATTGTAGAGTTGCGTACTTTAGGAGCACCATTCCAAGATTGTAGAGTTGCGTACTTTAGCAGCACCATTCCAAGATTGTAGAGTTGCGTACCTTAGGAGCACCATTCCAAGATTGTAGAGTTGCGTACTTTAGGAGCACCATTCCAAGATTGTAGAGTTGTGTACCTCAGGAGCACCATTCCAAGATTGTAGAGTTGCGTACTTTAGGAGCACCATTCCAAGATTGTAGAGTTGCGTACTTTAGGAGCACCATTCCAAGATTGTAGAGTTGCGTACTTTAGGAGCACCATTCCAAGATTGTAGAGTTGTGTACCTTAGGAGCACCATTCCAAGATTGTAAAGTTGCGTACTTAGCACCTCCATTCCAAGATTGTAAAGTTGCGTACTTAGCACCTCCATTCCAAGATTGTAAAGTTGCGTACTTAGCACCTCCATTCCAAGATTGTAAAGTTGCGTACTTAGCACCTCCATTCCAAGATTGTAAAGTTGCGTACTTAGCACCTCCATTCCAAGATTGTTAAGTTGCGTACTTAGCACCTCCATTTCAAGATTGTAAAGTTGCGTACTTAGCACCTCCATTCCAAGATTGTTAAGTTGCGTACTTAGCACCTCCATTCCAAGATTGTAAAGTTGCGTACTTAGCACCTCCATTCCAAGATTGTTAAGTTGCGTACTTAGCACCTCCATTTCAAGATTGTAGAGTTGCGTACTTTAGCACCTCCCTTCCAAGATTGTAAAGTTGCGTACTTAGCACCTCCATTTCAAGATTGTAAAGTTGCGTACTTTAGCACCTCCCTTCCAAGATTGTAAAGTTGCGTACTTAGCACCTCCATTTCAAGATTGTAAAGTTGCGTACTTTAGCACCTCCCTTCCAAGATTGTAGAGTTGCGTACCTAAGCAGCACCATTCCTAAACTGAAAGTTGCGTACTTTAGCACCACAATTTCATGATTGTAGAGTTGCGTACCTTAGCAGCACAATTTCATGATTGTAGAGTCGCATACCTTAGCAGCACCATTCCAAGATTGTAGAGTTGCGTACCTAAGCAGCACCATTTCAAGATTGTAGAGTTTCTTCCCTTTCCAACCTCTAAGGATCAGGTGGTTACGAATTGGTCACACGTACCCTTTGCTTGTGAGATCCGACCTCTGAAGATCGGGCGATTACAACATTGGTCACACGTACCCTTTGCTTGTGAGATCTGACCTCTGAAGATTGGGTGGTTACAACATTGGTCACACGTACCCTTTGCTTGTGAGATCCGATCTCTGAAGATCGGGTGGTTACAACATTGGTCACACATACATGCCCCTTGCTTGTGAGATCCGACCTCTGAAGATCGGGTGGTTACAACATAGGTCACACGTACCCTTTGCTTGTGAGATCCGACCTCTGAAGATCGGGTGGTTACAACATTGGTCACACGTACCCTTAGCTTGTGAGATCCGACCTCTGAAGATCGGGTGGTTACAACATTGGTCACACGTACCCTTTGCTTGTGAGATCCGACCTCTGAAGATCGGGTGGTTACAACATAGGTCACACGTACCCTTTGCTTGTGAGATCCGACCTCTGAAGATCGGGTGGTTACAACATTGGTCACACGTACCCTTTGCTTGTGAGATCCGACCTCTGAAGATCGGGCGATTACAACATTGGTCACACGTACCCTTTGCTTGTGAGATCCGACCTCTGAAGATCGGGTGGTTACAACATAGGTCACACGTACCCTTTGCTTGTGAGATCCGACCTCTGAAGATCGGGGGTTACAACATTGGTCACACGTACCCTTTGCTTGTGAGATCCGACCTCTGAAGATCGGGTGGTTACAACATTGGTCACACGTACCCTTTGCTTGTGAGATCCGACGGATCGGGTGGTTACAATGTGTGACCTTGTGGATTCTGTGTTATCGTGCACCGACAGCGTGGAATCGTTAAGCACTGGTTTGCCTGGTAAAGACTCGATTATTCACATGTAGCATTTATATAATTAGAATGGTGCAGACTGCAACTCCTCACTAACAATCTCTTCAGGCTGTTATTTTCAGGTAAATCTTTGAAGATTTTACGAAACATCTTTCACTGTATGTTGTCGTACTTTTCCACTGCTGGTTAATTGAATAAATTCACCAGGCCTCTTCTCACACAGTGATTATGAAAAACACATAACACATTCCAAACCTATTCCAAATTCCATTTTTTATAAATATACCTGTAAATAAAACCCCTATGTATTTATTATTTATTACCTGTGTATATTACGAAATAGTCACCTGGTTAATCTGAACAAATGAAAGAAAGTGATGCGTCGTCAGGTCATAGGTGATATTAATTCAAAATAGAAAGTTTAAGGGCTCAAGGATGACATTTTGGTGTACAACTCCTCGTCCCATCGCACGATCACAATTCGGTTTTTAAACCAGAGATATCGTCCGTTTCCATGTGCATATTGTCTATATTTCTCTGGTTGTTGCATAATTATTATCGTTGTTTGATTTCAGTAATTAAGAAAATAACGAACGAAAAACAAATAGTACGTGTCATGTTATTACACAAATGCAAAGAAAGAGTGAGTGATGGGTTAAAAAGTAAATTTTCATCGTTAGTCTGTGTACATAAGTTGTGACGAGAGGTGAATAATAAAACAATAATAATAAATCCTTGAAGGAAAGTAAAACAGGTTGGAAACTACCACAGTTTCATCATAAAAAACAAATCAAAACATACATATTTAGACAACTGTTTTATGTTTTACACTACCATAAGCCCTTGTAGATCTAGGTGAAAATAGGTCTTCAGCAACCCATGCTTGTCGTAAAAGGTGACTCTGCTTGTCGTAAGTGGCAAATAACTGGGTGGTCAGGATCGCCGATATGGTCGATGCATGTCATCGTATCCCAATAGTATGGGACGGTGCTCATAATATCAATCACTGGATTGTCTGGTCCAGACCGCCGTCATATAGCTGGAATATTGTTGAGTGTATCGTTAAACAACAAACAAAGTAATAACACAACCATAAAGCCCGGCTCCCCACAGCCACCACTACCTTACTTGGATAGTGGGTAGAACATGGGATAGAGGGGAACTTTACTTCATTATCTAGCTTGTTTTTTGTTTCGTTTAATAAAATATCTCCTCCATTCCAATATCAGTTACAATTTGGAACTCATGCCTTTACACATTTCTAGGGAGTTAATATTTGTGATCCATTGTATATGTAATTTCAGAAAGTATATCAATATTTGGACCCCGTTGTCATCTTCATTTTGAGCTGGTCCTGTACCTTCGCTTTATATATTGATCGGTTTCTCATCGAACGTTACCTTTCTTTCATAAAGACCCGTCCACAAGCCAATGTCGGTCAAACTGGATCGATGTCTATACCTATTACCAGCCGGGAACCAAACCTGTTAACTAGCCGGCCGGATGAAGACCGCCGAGCTATTGTTAAGGTGTGCTTGCCTGGTTGGGCTAACGAGAGGGTGGGTGGACAGCTGCATTGATACAGTGATCAACTTAGTTCTAATATGTTGATAAGTGTTGATGTACCAACCAGGACCTGATTAGTATAGTAGCTTGCACTAGAGGTAACACGTTCACATAAGACATTGCGAGTATATCACGACCCCTATTGTCAGTCGAGAATTAGTCATCCACTTGCTAATAGCATTGCCATTTCCGGAGATATTGCTCTTTTCCACGCTGTGAGAGGCAATATCGAAAGTATTTCGTTAAAATTAGTCTGTCAGTTGTTAGAGAGAGAGAGAGAGAGAGGGGGGGGGGGAGGGAGGCTGAGAGAATGGGGAGAGTAGGGAGAGAGAAAAAGGAGGGAGAGAGGGAGGGAGGGAGGGTGAGAGAAGAGGGAGAGGGAGGGAGAGAGAGAGGGGGAGGGAGAGAGTAAGCGAGAGGGGGTGTGAGAGAGAGGGAGGGAGGGAGGCTGAGAGAAGAGGGAGAGGGAGGGAGAGAGAGAGGGGGAGGGAGAGAGTAAGAGAGAGGGGGAGGGAGAGCGTGTACAATCATCAACCAAAGGGGTATGTATTTATGTATTATATATTCATATAATCAAGTTCACACTCACCGCCACGCAGACATGCACACGGATACGCACTCACACATATTATAGTACAGCACTATCTAGCCTTGACAAGTAACATTTAAACCAGTAACAGCTTTCAATCCCTTGTAGTTCTAAGCACACATGTCTGTAAACTTACAGTGCTTCTAACAACCTTTACCATGCTTGGGCACCGACCATTGGATATGCTAGGGGTTGAGGGTTGTGAGTGGGGTTTTTTGTTTGGAGACAAGCTATTTTGTCAGCTAGCAACATCTGCCAAACCAGATATTTTTTTCTAATTAAAATTATGAGCCAAAATATTTTGTTTACAAACAGCTTGTAACATTGAATGTTTTGTGCCTGACCAATTCCATTTTCTCAACAGTGAGAAGCACAATTAGTTTTTGCAAGCATTTACTGGGACAATGTTTTCTCTCTCGATAAAAACGAAACGCATAGTAAACAATTCACCGATATCACCCATCCAAATACAAAATTGTAACATATATTTAGATGCATTGACACACTCTTCATCAGTATTTTCAAAACAGTTTCCGAATACAAATATAAGCGAGAAAACCCTTTCCACAGCCACAAGAACTCTATAGTCGATAGTACGCATCCAAGTGTATCATGAGCATGCGTTAACGAAGAAACCGAGAACATATGGTACAAGTCAAAATAGGGAATTGCATCGGGCAACCATTCTTGTTAATGATGCGTCAAATTTGGAAATGTTCTCCACATGTCTACCATAAAGCGTTTCTAAAGTTTTACTGATCCTTGAATGTTGTTACCTTGTTCGAATAACTTTTGAGCTAATGTCGTATGACGCTCTTTGAAATCTCCGTAGAAAGAGCGATTCGCTGTGCAGAGTTGCGTCCCTAGGGCACGCCAGAAACCTATGATTGTGGGTTCGAATCCCGGCTCGACCCGATTATGTTTCTCGGTTTGTCAGCATCATTACCGTGCTCGTGGGATTCACCAAAGTGGTAAACGTCTTAGACCTCCATTACTTCAGGCTTTCTTCCCACATCAGGGGCGGTCGGGTAGCCTAGTGGTAAAAGCGTTCGCTCGTCACGCCGAAGACCCGGGTTCGATTCCCGACATGGGTACAATGTGTGAAGCCCATTTCTGGTGTCCCCCGCCGTGATATTGCTGGAATATTGCTAAAAGCGGCGTAAAACCATACTCACTCACTCACTCACTCTTCCCACATCAAGCTGACACGCCGTGATATAACTGAAATACTGTTAAAAGCGGCGTTAAACCCAAACCAACTCACTCACTCGTAGAAAGAGCATGCTCGATTGTACCTCAAAAGTGGTGAAATGTAAACACTAAGGGCTGGAGCTGCAGAAACTTTGCTCGACAGAAAGGGAACGTTGACTTTTGGAAAGTTGAAGCCATCCCGCCTGTATTCAGTCTTGTAGAGAAAGTTACACCTTTTACAGACGCTTCATGTTAATGTAGCTCAAACGACAATGATCATTTAGTCTTCGACTTCTGTGACACTACTTGGTCTTCCATTCAAGAGACAAGAGACAAATGCCATTCAAGAGACAAGTGACAAATTCAATTCAAGAGACAAGAGACAAGAGACGAATTCCATTCAAGAGACAAGAGACAAATTCCATTCACTTTCCATTCAAGAGACAAGAGACGAATTCCATTCAAGAGACAAGAGACAAATTCCATTCACTTTCCATTCAAGAGACAAGAGACGAATTCCATTCAAGAGACAAGAGACAAATTCCATTCAAGAGACAAGAGACAAGAGACGAATTCCATTCAAGAGACAAGAGACGAATTCCATTCAAGAGACAAGAGACAAATTCCATTCACTTTCCATTCAAGAGACAAGAGACGAATTCCATTCAAGAGACAAGAGACAAATTCCATTCAAGAGACAAGAGACAAGAGACGAATTCCATCTCAAGAGACAAGAGACAAATTCCATTCAAGAGACAAGAGACAAGAGACAAATTCCATTCAAGAGACAAGAGACAAGAGACGAATTCCATTCAAGAGACAAGAGCTGAATTCAATTCACATTCCATTCAAGAGACAAGAGACGAATTCCATCTCAAGAGACAAAAGACGAATTCCATTCAAGAGACAAGAGTCGAATTCCATTCAAGAGACAAGAGACAAATTCCATCTCAAGAGACAAGAGACAAATTCCATTTACATTCCATTCAAGAGACAAGAGACGAATTCCATCTCAAGAGACAAGAGACAAATTCCATTCAAGAGACAAGAGACAAGAGACGAATTCCATCTCAAGAGACAAGAGACAAATTCCATCTCAAGAGACAAGAGACGAATTCCATTCAAGAGACAAGAGACGAATTCCATCTCAAGAGACAAGAGACAAATTCCATTCAAGAGACAAGAGACAAGAGACGAATTCCATTCAAGAGACAAGAGACAAGAGACGAATTCCATCTCAAGAGACAAGAGACAAATACCATTCAAGAGACAAGAGACAAGAGACGAATTCCATCTCCAGAGACAAGAGACAAATTCCATTTACATTCCATTCAAGAGATAAGAGACGAATTCCATTCAAGAGACAAGAGACAAATTCCATTCAAGAGACAAGAGACAAATTCCATGTACATTCCATTCAAGAGACAAGAGACGAATTCCATCTCAAGAGACAAGAGACAAATTCCATTCAAGAGACAAGAGACAAGAGACGAATTCCATTCAAGAGACAAGAGACAAATTCCATTCAAGAGACAAGAGACAAGAGACGAATTCCATCTCAAGAGACAATAGACAAATTCCATTCAAGAGACAAGAGACAAGAGACGAATTCCATTCAAGAGACAAGAGACAAATTCCATTCAAGAGACAAGAGCTGAATTCAATTCACATTCCATTCAAGAGACAAGAGACGAATTCCATCTCAAGAGACAAGAGACGAATTCCATCTCAAGAGACAAGAGACGAATTCCATCTCAAGAGACAAAAGACAAATTCCATTCAAGAGACAAGAGACAAGAGACGAATTCCATCTCAAGAGACAAGAGACAAATTCCATTCAAGAGACAAGAGACAAGAGACAAATTCCATTCAAGAGACAAGAGACAAGAGACGAATTCCATTCAAGAGACAAGAGCTGAATTCAATTCACATTCCATTCAAGAGACAAGAGACGAATTCCATCTCAAGAGACAAGAGACGAATTCCATTCAAGAGACAAGAGACAAATTCCATCTCAAGAGACAAAAGACAAATTCCATTCAAGAGAATAGAGACAAGAGACGAATTTCATTCAAGAGACAAGAGACAAATTCCATTCAAGAGACAAGAGACAAGAGACGAATTCCATTCAAGAGACAAGAGACAAGAGACGAATTCCATTCACATTCCATTCAAGAGACAAGAGACAAGAGACAAGAGACGAATTCCATTCAAGAGACAAGAGACGAATTCCATCTCAAGAGACAAGAGACAAATTCCATTCAAGAGACAAGAGACGAATTCCATCTCAAGAGACAAGAGACGAATTCCATCTCAAGAGACAAGAGACGAATTCCATTCAAGAGACAAGAGACGAATTCCATCTCAAGAGACAAGAGACAAATTCCATTCAAGAGACAAGAGACAAGAGACGAATTCCATCTCAAGAGACAAGAGACAAGAGACGAATTCCATTCAAGAGACAAGAGACAAATACCATTCAAGAGACAAGAGACAAGAGACGAATTCCATCTCCAGAGACAAGAGACAAATTCCATTTACATTCCATTCAAGAGATAAGAGACGAATTCCATTCAAGAGACAAGAGACAAATTCCATTCAAGAGACAAGAGACAAATTCCATTTACATTCCATTCAAGAGACAAGAGACGAATTCCATCTCAAGAGACAAGAGACAAATTCCATTCAAGAGACAAGAGACAAATTCCATTTACATTCCATTCAAGAGACAAGAGACGAATTCCATCTCAAGAGACAAGAGACAAATTCCATTCAAGAGACAAGAGACAAGAGACGAATTCCATCTCAAGAGACAATAGACAAATTCCATTCAAGAGACAAGAGACAAGAGACGAATTCCATCTCAAGAGACAATAGATAAATTCCATTCAAGAGACAAGAGCTGAATTCAATTCACATTCCATTCAAGAGACAAGAGACGAATTACATCTCAAGAGACAAGAGACGAATTCCATCTCAAGAGACAAGAGACAAATTCCATTCAAGAGACAAGAGACAAGAGACGAATTCCATCTCAAGAGACAAGAGACAAATTCCATTCAAGAGACAAGAGACAAGAGACAAATTCCATTCAAGAGACAAGAGACAAGAGACGAATTCCATTCAAGAGACAAGAGCTGAATTCAATTCACATTCCATTCAAGAGACAAGAGACGAATTCCATCTCAAGAGACAAAAGACGAATTCCATTCAAGAGACAAGAGTCGAATTCCATTCAAGAGACAAGAGACAAATTCCATCTCAAGAGACAAGAGACAAATTCCATTTACATTCCATTCAAGAGACAAGAGACGAATTCCATTCAAGAGACAAGAGACAAATTCCATCTCAAGATACAAGAGACGAATTCCATTCAAGAGACAAGAGACGAATTCCATTCAAGAGACAAGAGACAAGAGACGAATTCCATCTCAAGAGACAAAAGACAAATTCCATTCAAGAGACAAGAGACAAGAGACGAATTCCATTCAAGAGACAAGAGACAAATTCCATTCAAGAGACAAGAGACAAATTCCATTCAAGAGACAAGAGACAAGAGATGAATTCCATCTAAGGAGACAAGAGACGAATTCCATCTCAAGAGACAAGTGACAAATTTCATTCAAGAGACAAGAGACAAGAGATGAATTCCATCTCAAGAGACAAGAGACAAATTCCATTCAAGAGACAAGAGACGAATTCCATTCAAGAGACAAGAGACGAATTCCATTCAAGAGACAAGAGACAATTTCCATTCAAGAGACAAGAGACAAGAGACGAATTCCATTCAAGAGACAAGAGACGAATTCCATCTCAAGAGACAAGAGACAAGAGACGAATTCCATCTCAAGAGACAAGAGACAAGAGACGAATTCCATCTCAAGAGACAAGAGACGAATTCCATTCAAGAGACAAGAGACAAATTCCATCTCAAGAGACAAAAGACAAATTCCATTCAAGAGAATAGAGACAAGAGACGAATTTCATTCAAGAGACAAGAGACAAATTCCATTCAAGAGACAAGAGACAAGAGACGAATTCCATTCACATTCCATTCAAGAGACAAGAGACAAGAGACAAGAGACGAATTCCATTCAAGAGACAAGAGACGAATTCCATCTCAAGAGACAAGAGACAAATTCCATTCAAGAGACAAGAGACGAATTCCATCTCAAGAGACAAGAGACAAGAGACGAATTCCATCTCAAGAGACAAGAGACGAATTCCATTCAAGAGACAAGAGACGAATTCCATCTCAAGAGACAAGAGACAAATTCCATTCAAGAGACAAGAGACAAGAGACGAATTCCATTCAAGAGACAAGAGACAAGAGACGAATTCCATTCAAGAGACAAGAGACAAGAGACGAATTCCATCTCCAGAGACAAGAGACAAATTCCATTTACATTCCATTCAAGAGATAAGAGACGAATTCCATTCAAGAGACAAGAGACAAATTCCATTCAAGAGACAAGAGACAAATTCCATTTACATTCCATTCAAGAGACAAGAGACGAATTCCATTCAAGAGACAAGAGACAAATTCCATTCAAGAGACAAGAGACAAATTCCATTTACATTCCATTCAAGAGACAAGAGACGAATTCCATCTCAAGAGACAAGAGACAAATTCCATTCAAGAGACAAGAGACAAGAGACGAATTCCATCTCAAGAGACAATAGACAAATTCCATTCAAGAGACAAGAGACAAGAGACGAATTCCATCTCAAGAGACAATAGATAAATTCCATTCAAGAGACAAGAGCTGAATTCAATTCACATTCCATTCAAGATACAAGAGACGAATTACATCTCAAGAGACAAGAGACGAATTCCATCTCAAGAGACAAGAGACGAATTCCATCTCAAGAGACAAAAGACAAATTCCATTCAAGAGACAAGAGACAAGAGACGAATTCCATTCAAGAGACAAGAGACAAATTCCATCTCAAGATACAAGAGACGAATTCCATTCAAGAGACAAGAGACGAATTCCATTCAAGAGACAAGAGACAAGAGACGAATTCCATCTCAAGAGACAAAAGACAAATTCCATTCAAGAGACAAGAGACAAGAGACGAATTCCATTCAAGAGACAAGAGACAAATTCCATTCAAGAGACAAGAGACAAATTCCATTCAAGAGACAAGAGACAAGAGACGAATTCCATCTAAGGAGACAAGAGACGAATTCCATCTCAAGAGACAAGTGACAAATTTCATTCAAGAGACAAGAGACAAGAGATGAATTCCATCTCAAGAGACAAGAGACAAATTCCATTCAAGAGACAAGAGACAAGAGACGAATTCCATCTCAAGAGACAAGAGACGAATTCCATCTCAAGAGACAAAAGACAAATTCCATTCAAGAGACAAGAGACAAGAGACGAATTCCATTCAAGAGACAAGAGACAAATTCCATCTCAAGATACAAGAGACGAATTCCATTCAAGAGACAAGAGACGAATTCCATTCAAGAGACAAGAGACAAGAGACGAATTCCATCTCAAGAGACAAAAGACAAATTCCATTCAAGAGACAAGAGACAAGAGACGAATTCCATTCAAGAGACAAGAGACAAATTCCATCTCAAGATACAAGAGACGAATTCCATTCAAGAGACAAGAGACGAATTCCATTCAAGAGACAAGAGACAAGAGACGAATTCCATCTCAAGAGACAAAAGACAAATTCCATTCAAGAGACAAGAGACAAGAGACGAATTCCATTCAAGAGACAAGAGACAAATTCCATTCAAGAGACAAGAGACAAATTCCATTCAAGAGACAAGAGACAAGAGATGAATTCCATCTAAGGAGACAAGAGACGAATTCCATCTCAAGAGACAAGTGACAAATTTCATTCAAGAGACAAGAGACAAGAGATGAATTCCATCTCAAGAGACAAGAGACAAATTCCATTCAAGAGACAAGAGACGAATTCCATTCAAGAGACAAGAGACGAATTCCATTCAAGAGACAAGAGACAAATTTCATTCAAGAGACAAGAGACAAGAGACGAATTCCATTCAAGAGACAAGAGACGAATTCCATCTCAAGAGACAAGAGACAAGAGACGAATTCCATCTCAAGAGACAATAGCCAAACAACAGTGGTGGAGACCTGGTAGTCATGATTCAAATTTACGTATTGTTTTGTTTGTTTCTGGTCCATCACTTGATTGTCTTGTTTGTTTACATGCCGCCGTCACGTGGCAGAATTTCTGCTGTGCGGTGTCTGGAAACATACACATTTTTGTCATGCAAATTGTGAGTGGCGGGTGCTACCGGTTGGGTAGGAAATGTCTACCCTTTCCGCAACATCTGGTGTCATCACTGATTTTCAGTGATCTATTCAGATATGTTTCACCGCAATTTTGGCTTCAACGCGTAATGTTTTTGTTTGTCAGCAATATTCCAGCTATATGACGGCTCTACGCGGAATGGAATCTGTTTCGGCGGATAATCGAGACTGGCGTTGACGTTATATTATCATTTTGTTTTTCTTTTAACACAAGATGCGTTGATAACTAAAATAATTAGCTTAGTGTGATATTGTTTCCTAGTTTCCACGTGGGCGGCGTCCCTGTGTTTCTTTAGTGTGTGTTGAAATAGTCCCCCTTACACCTGACAGGATCAGGTCAATAAAACATAGACGCAGTGAGTGAGTATTGTTTTAAGCCGCTTTAACAATATTCTAGCAATATCACGACGGGGGACACCAGAAATAGGCTTCACACATTGTACCCATGTGGGGAATCGAACCAATGTCTTCGCTTTAACCACTAGGCTACCCCATCACCCCCATAGATGCAGAGTTTAGCTGGGGTTGGGGATAGAGATTGGCGGGGGAAATTTCGAACATGTTGCCAGATAGGTTTCCTGTCTTTCTCTCCAGTTAACCTTGGCCCAGTCGTATTGGGTCGTAACCTACAGAACAAAATGTCTTTGTGGAATCAGTTAAGAAATTAAAGATTGGTGACATAGTGAAGTTAGGTGAAATGGGGTTTAACGTCGCCTCCAACATTAGTGCCCTTTGTGTGTGTGTGTGTGTGTGTGTGTGTGTGTGTGTGTGTGTGTGTGTGTGTGTGTGTGTGTGTGTGTGTGCTTGTACTAGTCCGGACTAATGCCGAGTTTATAGTGCTAGCCCACTGAGATACCATGCTGCAGTTTAACTAGAATACCACACTCAATCACAGTATACTGACTCCGAGAATGACATTCAGGCTGATCTTCGGGTTTTGTCGCTTTTATTTGAAGGGATCTGTAGAAATGTTCATCCATAAGGCAGTAAACATATAGTGCGAAACAATACTGCTGTATTGAAGTTAAACCTCCCCAGATCGCCCCGGTTTGTGTAAGACGGGTCAGCACGAAGGTCTGCACGATTGTGACACGGATCTGGGTTTGTCGTGAAGTCTGCCATCAGTTACCATACATTTTTAATATGTCATACTGAAACCGAAGTAGCATAGATCGATAAAGGAATTCTTCCAGTCCCCGTATTTATACAGCCATCAAATTTAGTTATTATGCTATTGTCCGAAGTGCTACGATCCTTTCACTATCATTATCTACACGTATCTTATTACGCCGGGTTGTCGAAAACTGAATCCATTTCGTAATATTGGGTCCCGGTTTGTGTCATTTCACTATGACACTCGGCATGCATAAATTCTGAATGCATAAAATCTTCAATCTCTTTCTGTATACAGTGGAACCTCACGAATCCGTTCACCTTGACGTCCGGGTTATGGAACCTCTCATTTACAACATCAGAATATAGATACATAGGCCTGTCCCATCAGCTATCGGTTTCCCTCACTAAGGTATGATTTTACCGTTAGGCCAGATCTTTTTTTAATTAAAACTAAAAACAACATTTCACGTTGCTTGAGGTAAATAACAGACACTCAGTCGTTGAATATCTATATTTTCTGTCAAGCTATTTACCAATGATCGACTATTTATAAGCTTCAGTGATGAAGCTGGGACATTGACGACTGTAGCGTAAAGAAAGTAGAACAACTAACTATCTGTATTTATCATCAGTTTCTCGACGTTAAGGTCTCTTTAATCCACATGACGTCAGAGGGCCAATCCAACAGTTTCGCCGGGTCGTACGTGTGTGAGAAATTACCTGGCTTGACTGCCACCATGTGATGTTCCTGTAGAAACTGAACAACCCATTTCACTGAGTCACCCTGTTGTTTCTCCGTGTTGAACTCCATCAGGAGATACCTGACGTCAACGAGTCGGAAGAAGTTAGTGCCCCCTTTCAGAGCCCTTGCTTCGTGTTTCTCTATGTCCATCTTCATGATGACCGTTCGGCCATGCAGCACGTGCGCCAAGTCGTCAAGAAGTATCGTCTGCTCAGATTCTTTCACAGAATCTGCTGATTCATCTGCGACATCCTTTATGTACGTACCGCCAACATTTGAAGGCATTCCACCTAAAGTAATAGGTCTCCTAGAATCCGACACAGCATTCTTGATCAAATGCACGACCCCTTCAAACTGACCCTCTTTCAACGATCGACAGAGTCTCTTTACATTCGTCGCAAGCGGTTCAATAGCTATCACCTCTCGGCCTGCCTTTGCCAAGGACACACTATACACGCCGATATTTGCACCCACGTCCATGAAAATCCAACCGGGGTGCTGTTTCAGTATGTTGTGCATAATATCGACGAGATCCAGTTCCCATTTCCCCTCCCTCCAGATAAATCCGGACACCCACACGTCTTGTTGCGGGGGGTAGAGAAATATGTTAGTATCTCCTGTTGGGGTATGAAGTTTTGTCTTCGTGAACGACTCATTCGTCTCGCACGCATTGTCAAACATCCATTTGCCATCTTTGTGCTTTATCACACTGAATGTCGTTGAAGTCAATGATGTAGCAAGAACGTCATGGTTGTCATCACGACTACTGCGACTGAGGGGTGCAAAGAAGGATAGCATTGTGATAACAACACATGCACCCGACACAAAACAAAGGAGATTACCTCTCATCAGTCTAAAGCGTCGTGGTACGAGGTTCCTCATTCTTACTGTTTCCACGAAATAAATAATTCACAATCTGAAGATGGCGGACGACTCCAGGAGAACCAGAACACCAGGCACTCACTACCTTATGGCGGTAACATAAATGTTTTGTCTTGTAAAGGTGTTATGAAAAGGGAATCACTTGTTTCGTGGTTAGCTTGCAGCCTTTTGACCAGGTAAAATGCCACGATAAGGCAATGCAAGGAAATCCGATTAACTATATCATGTCGCTGTGAATGGCTAACACTGATTAGCAGAGGGATACACGTGTACGCCACCGAACAAACCCCGATACCCGACACGCACTTTTGGAATGTGTTGTGCACGTAATGAGCTAGTCGTCTAAACCATCCCGGAACGGAAACTTGATACAGTCTTATCGATCGAGCAGGCAGTGCATACATTACTGGGGAGAATGTTGACACGAATTTCCAACCACCTGGCCAGGGCGCGGATGTGTCACAGATATGTCATATATACTAAACACATAGATATGTCATATGTATACTATACACATAGACATTTCATATACATTCTAAACAAATAGGTATGCCATATGTACTAAACAAATAGATATGCCATATGCATCCTAAAGACGTAGATATGTCATATAGATACTAAACAC
The DNA here is from genome assembly GCF_023055435.1 of Haliotis rufescens. Classification (NCBI taxonomy): domain Eukaryota; kingdom Metazoa; phylum Mollusca; class Gastropoda; order Lepetellida; family Haliotidae; genus Haliotis; species Haliotis rufescens. Next base: position 23,931 of record NW_025963924.1, read on the forward strand.
ATAGATATGTCATATATATACTAAACAAATAGATTTGTCATATATACTAAACAAAGATATATGTCATATATATACTAAACACACAGATATGTCATATATACTAAACACATAGATATGTCATAGATACTAAACACATATATGTGTCATATATATATACTAAACACATAGATATGTCATATATACTAAACACATAGATATGCCATATATACTAAACATGTAGCTATGCCATAGATACTAAACAAATAGATATGTCATATATACTAAACACATAAATATGATATAGATACTAAACAAATTGATATGACATGTATACTAAACACATAGATATGTCATATGTATACTAAACACATAAATATGTCACATATATACTAAACAAATAGATATGTCATATATATACTAAACACATAGATATGTCATTTATAATATACACATAGATATGTCATATATATACTAGACACAGAGATATGTCATATATGCTAAACACATATATGTCATACATACTAGACACAGAGGTAGATCATATATACTAAACACATAGACATGTCATATACATATGAAAGTAACGGGATTGAGTCATGACACAAAACTCTGTAGGTGCCCCACGCTCCACATTATTTGAATGAAACATTCACCAAACGGCAAACACACAGAAAATCAAGGTCCTTGTTATTTACTAGAAATCTTTACTACATGCTAGATGTCTTGCGGTTCCGTAGCGTACAGCAACTTCCGCACAAAAGGGACTGGACATTTAGTATTGGGATAGGAGTTGGTGGGTAAGCATCAAGGGGAAGGGTCGAGATAAATACAGTATTTGAAGGTGGGTCATACTATTTTACCATTAAAATACCTGTGAGATTTCTATCACTAGTTTGGCCTGCGATAAGTGACCAAAACCAGTTTCACCAACGTATCGTGTTTCAAGGAACTTTCTACTCTGCTATAACTGTACGGGGTATAGACTATGAGTTTGTGCATATATTATTCATCACGCATTTCACACAGGAAAAGAGAAACATAGTATAATCAACAGTAGTCCTGTTGAATTTATATATTTGTGAATACATTGTTGAAAACTTATGCATAGAGTTAAAAAAAACACAGGAAAGACTGCTCCGCAAAACATATCATTTATGTTATTATATGTCAAGGGTGTCATGAGGAATACATTGGACAAAAGGGGTGCTTAAGGGACATAAATGCCCGTCCATAAACAACAGATAAAGGGCCACAAAACAAGGTGCATCAACTTCAGCGCTCACATCGACAAATACGCAACAGGAAACCCATTTGTCCAGAAACTTTCCATGCTGTGGCCAGTCTCGGTTAAAGGTATTTCCAAAATTCAACATGCTGTTTTCATGGGTTCATACTAAGGAAGAAAAAAGGAAAAAGAAATGTTTCCAAAAACTCAAAATTTAAACTATGTCGCCCATGGGCGAGAATATTTTCTTTTGCTCCAAACCCATGTTTTTTGTTTTAACAACTCATTTTAACTTAATCTAACTAATTTGTGGCCTTCTTAAATATTTCGCCCATGGGCGACAATATTTTCCTTTGCTCAAAACTCACACATTATATTTTGTAAATGCATAAAGATGTTTCTACAAGTATCATGACACATAATTCAACTCATTGTGAACTTAATTCAACTGATTGAAAGGCGTATTAAAATATTTTGCCCATGGGTGAGCATAGTTTCATTTGATCAAAAATTTGCAAATACATAAAGGTGTGTCAACAAGTATCATGACACCAATTCATTTGTTTAAAGTTCATGTTATCATCACTTTTTCACAGTAAGTCATGAAGTTATGTTCATGGTAAAGTCAGACTCATACAATCGACTCTGCTTTATGAATATGGAAATGGATTTTCTCGCTAGTATTGCAAATACATAAGTTTTGGAACAATCAATAGATCATGAAGTAATGCGATTGCGAAACGCCCTTTACGAGATAGTGTTGACTTATCTTTATCTTCTTTACTTTTTCAGCGTGACGTCTGGGTACAGCTGATGGTTAAAGTACTGGCTAAATCAGGAAACCGCACCAATACATTTTGTAACTTCATGACATTTGTTCAGTCATCGCTTTAATGTTAAAGTATTAGTACTCACAAAATATAAAAGCACATCCAACTTGCATGAATTTTATTCATATTTTATACATTACCACAACGTACAGGGAAAAAAAGTAAGCATGGCTGACTTGCACTGTCTATTTAATCAAACAAAATCATGGCTTGCGGCCATTATTGAAAAATGCTGAATTGAAACCTAACCCCTTTCTTTCATTTGGTCTATTTTACTTATGTTACGTACATATATCGCGACAGGTATTTTAGACACAGACATTGGTATCACTATCTTAGTTTTTGCTTAATTAACTTTATTCGCTTTTTATTTATTGTTTTCTTGTTCAATTTTGTAATGTGATGTGCATTGTCTTGAAATTACTGAATTTTTGGTAGAGTAATTTGGATTAGCTGTTTTTAGATCTATTTCGACAAAACAGGTTATATTTCTGGTCTTTGGAGGCATTTAGAAGTGATTCACATAAGGAAGAGAATATATTGATGTCAACTTTTTTATAATGAGTGAGTGAGTGAGTATGGTTTTACGCCGCTTTTAGCAATATTCCAGCAATATCACGGCGGGGGTCACCAGAAATGGGCTTCACACATTGTACCCATGTCGGGAATCGAACCCGGGTCTTCGGCGTGACGAGCGAACGCTTTAACCACTAGGCTACCCGACCGCCCTCTTTATAATGAGGAACACAACATTTCGGAGAATATGCTTTCTCTTTCACCTGATGAATATATAAAGATTTTTTACTAGCACTGGTAGTATCATTGATTAATTAATTGAATTGAATTTTTCTGAATAGTCTTTGTGTACCCCAATCCTGCATAGACGCCTGCAGCAAAGTCGATGAAGAACAACTTCCCTTCAAACATTCACAGGCATATTTTGATAAATGAAACATCTTCGTGCGCATAAATGGAATCCAAAATGTCTACCTCGTTTGCAAGACCTTTCCAGAAGGCAATACTCTCTGTGATTGCTTTCAACATGTACATATATACATTTCATTGGCAACAACTTCTTTTTGCGAACAGCCGTGTCATAACTGGTTTTCAGTGATCCATTAATACATTTTACCGCTATTGTTAACGTTTACGCCAAATAGAATTTGTTTTGTTGAAAAAATCGAAATTGGTTATTCTCTAGCATTGATGTTTCATATTTCTTTGAAAAACATCTGGTGTTATAATTACATGACACAAAATAATGTTTGTATGCCTGAAGTGTCTGGCTATTTGCTATTGACTGTGCCACACATTTTAGCAAGAGGTAAGCTAATGTGTTATAAATGATATTTTATTCAGGAAACAGCTAGAATTAGTTACCCGAGCCGACTAAATGTTTATATTTCCCTTTAAAATAAAAATGTTAAACAAACACAAGTTTGTGTTTACCGTTATACTTGCCCATGTAACCGTCGTATACAGGTAAAATATATAAATGTTGTGTACAGTCATTTGTGGAATTGAATACAATATTGAAATAAGGAACGTGTTCATAAGGTCAGACATTTCAAAACAATATACAATATAAGGTATTGAAGATCTTCTTTGGTTGACTACAAAATACAGTTTTTACACGTGTATATACCTTAGCTACATCGTAAATTATATATATTGGATATTATTTTGTTATCTTTAAATACACACATCGAAAATCAATCAACATCCGAGAAATCCAATTTTCGTAGTTAAAATTATAAACCTACTCACGGACCTATACAAGTCCACGATCTACTCAATAGAACTCAAATGGAGCCCAGAACAATGCCTGATTTCAGAACCAGAACATAGGCAGTCTAGATTTGTCAAATCACTCTTGACTTGGAGTCCGTTTCAAATTTATTCGCTAGGACCTCATAGAGTCTACGTTAGTTAAGAGGCTTGGTGAACAGATCTACAGATCACCATTGTTTCGTGTGTGTTTTTCAACACCGGTGGAAGGTTACGTGTACATGTCTGCGTATATCCTTTGATATCCTTTTGTAAAAACACATGTAATGATTTACTAAAATAGTAACACTACACATACAACAGCATGTTTTGTTACAAGAGGTTGGGCTTTATTCGCTGTAACAAAGAACTAACTTCATGTGGTTCGTTATTCGGTCATTTCCATACACATGTCCATATGTATACCCCCTCCCCCCAACCAGTTGTGTCATCCGAAGGGGGCGAGATGTGTCACCGGAAGGGGACGTGTTGTTGTCACCCGATTGGGACGAGTTGTGTCATCCGAAGGGGACAAGCTGTGTCATCCGAAGGGGACAAGATGTGTCATCCGAAGGGGACAAGCTGTGTCATCCGAAGGGGACGAGATGTGTCACCGGTAGGGGACGAGTTGTGTCACCCGAAGGGGACGAGTTGTGTCATCCGAAGGAGACGAGATGTGTCACCGGAAGGGGACGAGCTGTGTCACCGGAATGGGACGAGCTGTGTCACCCTAATGGGACGAGTTCAGCCACCCGAAGGATCGTTACTTTTGAGTTCTAAAGTATAGGTAAGTATTCGACGTATGCAGACTACTGGCATCGCCCACACAACCCAGCACAGATGTTCCTACAAGCAGTGAGTCAACGATTATATACACATATACATTATATACTTGCATGGGCTTTCATGGATATGTGTTTTTAGGGTCTGTACGGCAGGCCATGGTGAGGCAGAAATTAGGCCACACTTTGTACTTTATGATTTACGGGTAGGTCGGGATAAAAATAAGAATAAATTGTGTAGCTCAATATATTTCTTCTTTGCAGTTGATCAATGTTGATTTACAAACTTAATAGTTTTATGATGATGTTGTGTATTTGGTTGTGCTGCATCGATTTTTCTAATGATTCAAAGTCGGAACACTAATGCAAATATTTATGTTATAATATATTATAACATAATATCATATTGTTTCCTGACAGTGGCCTGTCTCTGGTCCGTTGACCGAAAATAATACACGGCTGCCTTAGTTAGGCAACTCCGTGTGACGTGGTCGGCTGATGGTCTCTCCGACTGTGAACCCGTAGTTAGTTAACGTCATCATGACGCAATGTGATCGGCGTCCTCCTACTGTGAGCCAGTGGTCGGTCAGGCTAACTGCCTTCCAGTACCTGACAATAGAATAATTGACTCAGTCAAATTTATATTTTGGAATATTTCTGGAATATGGAGTAAATTAAGTGACTCTGACTTCTGTAGCTATGTACAAAACTTTGACATCATTGGAATTACAGAAACATGGTGTAAGGATCTCAATTTAGGTAATGTTTTTCAAAATTATGAAATCATTAACAAAGAGGCAGATAAATTATCATCTTATGGCAGACTTTCTGGTGGCATTTTAGTTATTGCTAGGAAAGAATTGTCTAAATATGTAAAATGGACAAAATTTCTGAAAATACAATTTTCCTACTATTTGACAAACAACGTTTTGGAACAGAATTAGATTTGCTTTATGCTTGTGTGTACATACACCCAGAGAGTTCCTCATGGTATGATAAGTTTAGTTCTAATTGCACAAATGGTGTCACTCTTTTTCAAGAGAAACTACTTACAATATTATCAGAATTTGATGATGTACATGTATTATGTGGTGGTGATTTCAATGCCAGAACTGGAACTAAATCTGACTTTGTTGAAGATGACATAATAGAGTATACTGAAAACCATAATTACTTCATGTCTGATCTTATATCGGATTACTTCAATCTTGAACGCTTTTCTCTAGATAGAGTTTTAAACAGCTTTGGAAAATGTTTAACTGATTTATGTTCAGTTCTGAATATTCATATCATGAATGGAAGATGTGGTAGAGATAAAAATGTCGGTGACTTTACTTTTATTGGTGTAAATGGTACCAGTGTAATTGACTATATTATAGCCTCTTCTCAATTATTTGACAATGTTGCAGACTTTGGTGTAGAATCTCGATCAGATTCAGTTCACCTTCCAGTTACTATGACATTAAGAGTACCTGAAACACACCAACCCTCAAAACCAAGGAATGATCAGGCTACTAAATCTTTCAAGTTTGTCTGGGATAATGACAAATCACAAAATTTTAGAGATCAACTCTTTTCTGACCAAGTTCAAGATTTTCTTGATAAATCAGTAAACACAGCGTTGTCGAATATTGATGTAAGTATTAATTACTCAGACATGCAAAAAAAAGGTTAGATATCCAAAGCTTAATCAATTGTGTAAATGGTATGATGCAGAATGTGAGGGTCTTAAAAAGAAAAGATGTAGGGCACTCAATAAATTCAGGAGATGTAAAGATAAGGACTCACTTAAAGAATATCATAACATAAGAAACAAATATATAGCTGTGTGCAAAGAAAAGAAACAAGAATATTTACATGATAAGCAACAATCCTTAGAAAATAACATTCATGACTCTAAACTATTTTGGTCAGAACTGAAAAGTCTAAGCAAACATCAAAAGGCAAATAATATCAACATTAAGGATTGGTACATCTACTTTAAAGAATTATTTACTTTCACAGATACTGATCAGAGCCCTGAAAATCAGTTCCAGGAGTCACAAGATAATACTCAGACTCAAACAGATACTCAGTTTGCAAATGATATACTGGATTCCCCTATTACCAGAGATGAGATTTTAGAGAGTATACACCATCTTAAATGCAACAAATCACCAGGAATGGATCAGATTATTCCTGAGTTTTTTAAACATTCCTCAGATATCATTGTACCTTACCTTGAACTTATATTTAATGTTATATTAGAAAATAGAAAATTTCCAGATGCATGGTCAATAGGGATAATTGTGCCAATACATAAACAAGGTGATCTAAATAATATAAACAATTACAGAGGTATTTCACTGCTAAGTATATTTGGTAAACTATTCACAAACATAATAAATAAAAGGTTAGTGTTTGGGGCAGATACCCTCAACAAAATCAATGAAGAACAAGCTGGATTTAGAGAGGGCTATTCAACTATTGACAACATTTTTATCCTTCAAGTTTAAGTTAACAAATACCTCAGTGTCAAGGGTTGGAAACTTTATGTGCTCTTCGTTGACTTTGCCAAGGCATTTGACTCAGTGCAGAGACATAAACTATGGAACCTTTTAAGAGCACATGGCCTGAGCTTTAAGATGAACAAACTATTGGGTAGCATTTACGAGAATATTAAGGTGTGTGTGTGCGAAACAATAATAGTCAGTTAGGAGTAAGACAAGGATGCATCTTAAGCCCATTTCTCTTTACTTTTTTCATAAATGAACTGGCTGTACAAATAAATACCAACTGTAATTATGGTGTTCAGCTCCATCCAGATATTACACAGATATTTTTACTTCTATTTGCAGATGATATTGCTCTCTTTTCATCAACAATCAAAGGACTGCAGAAGTCAGGGGTTTACAGCACTTTGATGCCATAGAAAAGATTCATTTATATGTTTGCAAAAAGTATTTAGGTGTTAAAATAAACACTTCCAGCTTGGTGGTGTGTGGAGAATGTGGAAGATTCCCTCTCTATGTATATTCAAATATAAAAGTTATTAAATACTGGCTGAGACTTATTGACATGCCCTCATATAGATTGCCCAAAAAGTGTTATAATATGATGATAGTTTATGATAATAATGGGAAAAGAAACTGGGTTACAGGTGTTAGAGAATTACTTTTCAGTTGTGGCTTTGGTGATATTTGGCAAAACCAAAATGTGTATTCCAAATCAATGTTTATACTTTCATTAACCCAGAGATTAAAGGATATTTATTTACAATCTTGGACTGCATCATTGACAGTAACAAACAAGTGCTTTTATTACAAAATGTTTAAATCAGAAATAATTATGGAAGATTATTTATCCAAAGTTAATGTTAAAAAATTACGAACGGCTCTTTCACGTTTTAGATGTTCTTCTCACGACCTTTTAATAGAAACAGGGCGCTATGTTAACATTCCTCGTGAAGAAAGATTCTGTAATCTATGTAGTTTAAACTCAGTAGAAGATGAATTTCATTTCTTACTTGTATGTCCAGTGTCTTTACACCACAGAGAAAAATACCTGCAAGCTTATTATTACAGGTACCCTAATATTATTAAATTTGTTACACTGCTGTCAAACACAAAAAGAAGTATCTTACAAAATGTTTCCATGAACATATATTATGCCTCTTTATACCGACAGAACCTTATGAAAGAATAATCTTAGCTGCTTGGTATTAGGAAACTATTGTGTATATACATTAAGTACATATTTATAGATATTTGCCATCTGAATAAACTACAAACAAAAGAGTTAGAAATGGTATTAAACTATTAGGCTGTCATATGATATTGTGGGACGTGATGTTACAAATGGTTTAGTATAGTTATATGTATATGAAATGATATGATGTGACATGACATGATGTGATATGATATGATAAGTGTTGTGGTGATATGATACATGAGGGGATATGATGCAATATGTTATGTGTATTATAGAAATTGTGTAAATACTGTTTTTTAGTGTACATATTACATGGCTTGCGGTCTTCCAGTGTTGAATAAATATTGATTGATTGATATGATATAAATTGGCATGGAATGACATCGCAATTTATGGTATGATATGATAAGATATGATGGGACAAGCTATGAAATTGCTAATGTGTTGTGTGATATGACATGTTGAAATGTGATATAATATAGGTGTGATATATGGTACGATGGTATGTATGGTATGTTATGATATGATAATGGTATATGAATAAATACTATATAGTATGATCTTATAATAATGATACAATATGATATGATGTTATAGAATATGTTGTATGATGTAACAAGTTGTGATATGTTAAAATAGAAATTATGAAATTACAGGGTATGGTATTGTACTGTATGTGTGAAACTATGTGACTGTGTTGAGATGCGATGTGGAATGACGTGAGGTGATTTGGTGAGATATGTACATAAATTGTATAAAATTGTATATTCTTCAAATTGTACTATAGGCCTGTGGCCTCTTCAGTAGGTGAAATAAAGACTGATTGACTCAGTCAACTAGGTGTAGCCCAGACATACCACCAACACTGTTTATGTTATTAATGGTAACCTGAGTCCGTTATATTTAGTTTTACGAACATTAATTATTTGGTTGTCATGATTTTACCACTTAGATACATGTGTTTTCAGCATTACTATTCTGGCTTTAATTAAAACACCAGCATAAACCTTCACAGTCTACGACCTTCAAGAAACGTTCAGTGAGTCAATTACTGGTATAGATTACGAGTTGGTGCATACATAATTCACCACATGCACATTTTACAAGGAAAAACGAAACACGATAGCAGGCATGTTTCTCTATCGGAAGCCATTTGCTGGTAACCAATAACAACAGAAGGTAGTGCGACCTTTGAACAAATTAAAAGGGTGTTCAGGTTGGGGACAACCATTTGATAACCGGGTGTGTGGGTGTGGTTTTGGGTGGTGGATAGGGGAGTGAATATGTTACAGTGAATGAAGAAACACTCCTTGCTCCATGCGATACTTCTGCGTATTGGATTATCCGGTTTGACATACATGGAGGACCATTTGGATGGTCTATCATCTGGCTGCACAGAAAACAACTGCACTGAACTGAACACTATAGTGATATAACACTAGTCTATAGATGTAATTACATTTGAAGATTCATCTGTGTGTTTAAAGTAGATTTCGACCGCCCGGGCCAAGTCGGACCCAACACAAGACAAACACTTCTGATAGAGACTATTTTGAGAATGTAGAGGGAAAAGGGCTTCACTTTGAGCCCCTTGTTTTCTATAAATACTGCGATCTGTGACATTATAAAGTGGTATATGGGTAGATATTACACTAGTCTATAGATGTAATCACATTTGAAGATTCATCTGTGTGTTAAATGTAGATTTTGACCGCCCGGGCCAAGTCGGACCCAACACAAGCCAAACACTTCTGATAGAGACTATGTTGAGAATATAGAGGGAAAAGGGCTTCACTTTGAGCCCCTTGTTTTCTTTAAGTACAGCGTTCTGAGACACTATAAAGTGGTATATAGGTAGATATAACACTACTCTATAGATTTAATCACATTTGAAGATGCATATGTGAGGTTTAAGTTGATTTTGACCGCCCGGGCCAAGTCGGACCGAACACTTCAGACAGAGATTTTCTTAAAAAAATACAGTAAAAGAGCTTGACTTTAACGGCCCAGTTTTCTTTGAATGCGATATACTGTGACATTATAAAGTGGTATATGGGTAGATATAACACTAGTCTATAGATGTAATTACATTTGAAGATTCATCTGTGTGTTTAAAGTAGATTTCGACCGCCCGGGCCAAGTCGGACCCAACACAAGCCAAACACTTCTGATAGAGACTATTTTGAGAATGTAGAGGGAAAAGGGCTTCACTTTGAGCCCCTTGTTTTCTATAAATACTGCGATCTGTGACATTATAAAGTGGTATATGGGTAGATATTACACTAGTCTATAGATGTAATCACATTTGAAGATTCATCTGTGTGTTAAATGTAGATTTTGACCGCCCGGGCCAAGTCGGACCCAACACAAGCCAAACACTTCTGATAGAGACTATGTTGAGAATATAGAGGGAAAAGGGCTTCACTTTGAGCCCCTTGTTTCCTTTAAGTACAGCGTTCTGAGACACTATAAAGTGGTATATAGGTAGATATAACACTACTCTATAGATTTAATCACATTTGAAGATGCATATGTGAGGTTTAAGTTGATTTTGACCGCCCGGGCCAAGTCGGACCGAACACTTCAGACAGAGATTTTCTTAAAAAAATACAGTAAAAGAGCTTGACTTTAACGGCCCAGTTTTCTTTGAATGCGATATACTGTGACATTATAAAGTGGTATATGGGTAGATATAACACTAGTCTATAGATGTAATCACATTTGAAGATACATCTGTGTGTTTAAAGTAGATTTTGACAGCCCGGGCCAAGTCGGACCCAACACAAGCCAAACACTTCTGATAGAGACTATGTTGAGAATGTAGAGGGAAAAGGGCTTCACTTTGAGCCCCTTGTTTTCTTTAAATACCGCGATCTGAGACACTATAAAGTGGTATTTTGGTAGATATTATACTAGTTTATAGATGTGAATCCATTTGAAGATACATATGTGAGTTTAAAGTTGATTTTGACCGCCCGGGCCAAGTCGGACCGAACACTTGTGTGACTGTTGAGAGTATAGGGAGAAGAGGCCTACTTTAACCAACGTGTCTGCTTTAAATACGATGAACAGTGACATTTTAAGTGGTATTTACTTAGATATAGTACGTTCCTATAAATAGAAACGCTATGCCGACAGATGGAAATTTGTACCACGATAGCTAGAAGTATTTGATACGTTTCAAATCTTATTTCGTTTAACGATTGCTCTTTTACATGTTACCTAGATCAGCGACGCTTACACACAGCTCCACTTTCTGGTTTTCAAGTGATTTGCTCCGAATTACTTAATTATGGTGCACTTTATTGTTTGGTGATTGTTCATTAATGTCATGTGTGTATGTTGCATCAATTATATGTAGGTATGATCGCCGATAATGAAGTAATTAGCCAATAACACTTTGGCCCGTCTTGGCCCGGCCCGGCCCGACTTTTAGGCAATGCCGGCCCTATGACTCATGTCAAGAACCAAAAAAATAGCAATAAGGTAAACTATGCTGTTTCAAATGATGAATTATTTTTTAATATTAGCCATTAGTCATCAAACAAAAATGATCATTGTGTATAATTTTCAAGATCCTACCTCTATTACATCACAGTAATATATTCATGTTTTGGATGTCATTCACACTAAAAAATCTTTAGATTATCAACGGACGTCCTCTTCACTGCCAACCTGTCTATTCGCCGGGATTGCAAATGCGCATGCGCGAGGCGGAAAACGTCACTTCTTTCAACCCATTACCCTCATCAACTAGATGCAAATGTATTGGGGAGGTGGGAGGGACTAATGCCTGATGTAACAGAGATAGTATTCTTAGCATTATACACAATGGTACTTTTTGATAATTCCTTTGAATACCTTAGCGCTATTACATCATTGCTAGTATTCGCCAGAGAGATCCGTGGTATGTGGCATCTAGTATCCATAGATAGTTGTCAGAAGTGATGTAGGAATACATATATTTTCTCTCCAAAATAAGAGGGGAATACTCGGAAATAACTTGTAAGAGATATTATATATGATGATAATGAATTATTTTGGAACACATTACAGCATAGTGTAGTATGACGGTAGATGTTATGACCGCCAACGATCTTGAAGGACGACAGGGGTAAGAGTGGAAATTTCAAAGCTGACGTTTTGGAATCAGTAGTGCGTAATACCGCCAAAATTTGTCAAACATTCATTCACTCGACTCATACCGCGTATGTGTCTCCCAGTGGCTATTCGAGGGAGTCTGTCCCACTCCTCTTGCAGCGCCTGGCCAAGTTCAGCCAACGTGGTCGGCGTCCTGTGACGTTGACGCACACGTCTCCCTGCCATGTTCCAGGCATGGTCAATGAGGGGAAGGTCTGGGCTCATGGCTGGCATATGGCATGCTGTGGGTGGTGTGCTGGTGGGGGTGAGCATTGACGATTGGACCCGATGAGCACGGGCATTATCGTCCTGAAAGACAAAACGTCGACCCACACGCCTTGCAAACGGGACAACAAAGTCCCGATAGTAATGTCCAGTAACCCTTTCTTGCACAATATGGAGCATCTTCCCGAGGCAAGGGAGTTAACTTGTTAACAGTTTCCACCTTTGCTTAACTAGGCTGGTATTATGGAGAATTATTATTATTTTGATGCAGTATTTTGATACTGCCCATTATTATTATTTATCTTATTTATAATTATTATTATTTATTTATTTTGGCTTGATTAACGAGTTTGTGCATAGTCAAACCAAAATCGCGTAACGAAATGTAAATACGGTTCGTAAATTGTCATGCAGATTTCGTTCGATTGCAGGAATTCCAGCATAGTTCGGCTAGGGTGGAAACTGGACTTTTAAAGTCAGTTAACTCTCTTGCCTCGGGAAGATGAATATGGAATGGGGTTCGCTCAGTCATAGTGATGCCACCCCGCACCATAACCGATCCGCCGCCAAATCTGTCATGAGGTCTCAGGTCGACATTGGCTTGACGTTCATTTCGACGTCGCCAGACACGACCACGCCTCTCATGGAAGAAGAAACTTTTAAGTGAAACGGGACTCGTCTGAAAGAAAACATGACACCAGTTATGACGTTGTGTACACCATTGATGTCTGTTGGCAATATACTGATTTGTAAAGGGCGGCACAAGACGTGGCCGTCCAGCATGGGGATTAGCTGCATGTGGACAGTGTCTAATCGTCTGACACGCAACTCGTATTTCAGTGAATATGTGCAGCAATTGATTCGCCGTTTGAGCTCGATTTCATAGAGCCGGGTTTGGGATAAATTGATCCTGTACGGGGTCGATCGTCAACAGTTTGGGTTTGTTGGTACATATTCCAGAGTCTGCTAATCACGGTCTGTGTAAATTCTGCCAGTTTCCAGCGTGTCAATAGCCCTTAGACGCTCCGCGCTTTGCAGACCCGCATGGCATGTTCATACACAAACAATGAATAGAATCAAGTAAATCACAACTGTATAATAAGCAAAATCAATAGGTTTGGCAGAAACAATGGTCCCATTGCTTGAAAGTGACAAACTCAGGTATGACACCCTACGCACGTGTGTTGCCCTACTGCGTGAGGCACGTGCAAACTAAAGGGTGTGTTTTGGTGTCAGTTTTACAGACATAAACCTTTTTGGATAGGATGTTTGTCGTCAACAGTTACTTTGTTCTAATACTTGGTATTAAGATAATATTTCATGATCCGCTACTTTTTTAAAGAGTATATTTGTAACCCATTCTCCCTTGACGTCACACCATTTATCTCACCATCAAGAGCAGGAGTGGACAAGGACCCCTCAAATTGTCGAATACCCCTACATTTTTCGAGAGTATAATCTCTTTTTACTTTCTCGATCATGAAGATGTGTTGAACTAGCGTTTATGTACCGCGTATTTTGTCAACAGAATCTACGAACAAATATTGTTGGTGAGTTGATCGAAACGCCTACACCTGGGAAAGCATGGATAACAGTAATTATTGCGCACACACCAATCCATTCCATGTGACGAATATTTATCCTAGATGATAGAACTAATTGAAACGGACATAAAATATTCACAAAATGTATCCTTAACACGTCCAAATGCTCGTGATATTCCGACAAGAGGCAGAAAGCTACATTTCTTCATAATTTCTCCCTAGGGGAGTAGAGTGTGTTTGTGTGTGTGTGTGTGTGTGTGTGACTCTGTGTCTGTGTCTGTGTGTGTGTGTGACTCTGTGTGTGAGACTGTGTGTGTGTGTCTGTGTGTGTGTGGGGGTGTGTGTGAGAGAGACTGTGTGTGTGTGTGAGACTGTGTGTGTGTGACTGTGTGTCTGTGTGAGAGACTGTGTGTGTGACTGTTTTTGTGTGTGTGGGTGACTGTGTGTGTGTGACTGTGTGTGTGTGTGTGTGTGTGTGTGTGTGTGTGTGTGTGTGGAGGGGAGGTGGCATACTATTTTATGCGAACCGTTATTGGCGAAACTAAGTAAATACGTAGCTGAGGATAACTCGCTTTATGATAAGAAAACCAATCAATACATATTTAAGTAAACACATATTCATTAATGAAAAGATGACAATAACTACTGATTTGAAATGGTATCTATACGACAGAAGTAATGACAAATGTAGGTATATAGGGTTAATGAGGGGCACAAACCGCCAGCTCACGTCATAACATCCGGGTCCTCGTTAAGGAGATCTAACAAGCTATGTAGATAATGTCGGCCTTCACTGTACCTGAAGTATCAACTAGACTATAACCATCAGTCATGAAATATTACGTGTTATGGGAGAACCTGGCGTCATAACTGATTTCGGTGGTCCATATTTATATATTTTATGCAGTTGTCTTGCCCTTTGCGCCTAATGAAATCGGTTTCGGCTGATAATTTAGACTGGTTGTTCTCTTTCATTGCCATCTGATATTTACATACCATGTATCACGTGTTACTATGGCAATGGTGGAACAGATGTGCAAATCACTGCAAATCTTTCCAATTTTGATTGACCATCACCTTTCGAAAACCTCAGGATAAATTGTAAAAAAAAACACATTTAACCTTACACTGATAACCCAGTCTAAGCACGATGCCAGTCTGACGAAGATGACAGACACTGAGAATAACATATGGTCAATGTAGGTGAAATGTGATACTTTATCAGTAAGTATCGAGTAGGTCGAAAGTCCCGATGTCTGGACTAACCTAGAACTGTGTCGGGCCTGGAGAAATGTTGATATCAAATTCAAATGATTGACCGATCATACACAAGCATTTAAACCTAAATTATGATCTGGTCGTTACACTTGGCCCCCCAAGCATCTCGTGTATGTCGCCAATAGTTGTGAGAAAGGGTCAATGGTTTCTCACAAAGTCGCCAATTGTTTAAGCAGGGCGCCAATCGTTTTGGTGGAGGCTACACCTGAGCTACTATCAGCGTCCAAAAAGGGTAACAAAAGCGTGCTCGGTCAATTCATTTTGCAGTGCTTTGATGGTGCTCCCAAGTTGAAATACGACATCGTCAGCATTTTAGATACATGTACTTTATTACCGCACGACTGACCATGTTTCACATGTGTTTTATTGGAAAAGTAGCCTTTGTTCCGACCTACTCCACTGTAAAATCTAGTGGAGAAACCTCCACATTAAATTGAACCTGGAAAAAAACTAGACTTGCTTCATTTAGGGCTCTAGCATTACAGTTAGTGCTGGGCGGACGGGGAAATAATGTGGTTCCGTGACTGTGAGACAAACTAGCTCCAAACTTGATACACACAAAGTGGTACCCATGAAGATCCAGGGTAGAATAGGTCTTCAGCATCCCATGCTTGTCGTAAAAGGCGACTATGTTTGTCATAAGAGCCGACTAACCGGAAGGCTCGCTGACTTGGTTGATGCATGTTATCGTATCCCAATGGCGTAGATCGATGCTCATGAGTTCAATCACTGGATTATCTGGTCCAGACTCGATGTTTTACAGACCGCCGTCATATAGCTGGAATATTCTGAGTGCGTTGTTAAACAACAAACAAACAAACACACCACGTGGAACTCGGTTGATTGTTAGACTTGTCTGTGCGGGGACCAGGGCGTGGTGGTCAGGGGTGTTTGGTGACAGAGGACGGCGACCGATATTGTGACAGCGGTGCGTTTACTGGCTTCATCGCTACTAGAATGCCTTTATCTCCGTACCACATCGACCTTCAGCAGATCCTCGCCTGTCCTCTTGTATCTACACAACATGTGAACAACTAAATCAGGAAGCTATTGTTTAAGTGAGTGGGTTAACTCTGCAGTTAAAATTATTTCAGTTATATCACCGCGACCTGTAAATAATTTAGGCTGGGTCAGGAAAGACGGTAATCGGTCTATCCTCTGTCCCTTGTTATAACAAATCCTTAAAAATAAAATTATATGTTTACGAAAACAATCTCGGACATCTTGAAAGAAAATGTTGTGCAAAAAACATTGATCAGTTTCTCCTTTGAGAGAGAGAAAAAAGTGTTTTTGTCTAAAAGCAGCGACTGGTGTTCTGTCTTCAGCGATACCAAAAAACCAAGGATCAAATCCGGGCGATTTTGGAATTTGAAACCTAGCACGCTGCGTGATGAATTGCGATGAGCCTGTTGAGTCAGTCTAGTGTGTCCTCATGGCTTTAGTGTGGCACGGGTGGCCCAGTCGTCTTAGGCGCCGCGATTCGCTGTGCAGAGTTGCCAGAAACCTATGATTGTGGGTTCGAATCCCGGTTCGTCCCGATTATGTTTCTAGGTTTGTCAGCACCATACCCGTGCTCGTGGGTTTCACCGAAGTGGTAAACGTCTGAGACCTGCATTACTTCGGGCTTCCCTCCCACATTAAGCTGACACGCCGTGATATAACTGGAATACTGTTAAAAGCGGCGTTAAACCCAAGTCACTCATGGCTTTATGATTCTATTTGCAAAAAAATATTTGAGATTCACGTGACTGGGTTACTCATTTACTCGGTCATATGAAATGTCCACCCGCGCAGGACGTGTAAAGAGCGTCACTGACCGTCAACGTTTATACCTTCTCGGTCAGGGCCTTCGTACATTTGAAAGAACTCTTGAACATGTGTCTATAACATTAATGTGATTGGCAGTATATACGCGTTATCAATGACTGATAATGCCGTCGGGTCTTTACGTCACGAGGGTTACAAGGTCGTGTCACATCGGCTCAGTAATGGCTAGTGCACTGTCAAGGTCACAAGATGCCGACTTCCGCCCAGAGTTCACGCATGACCACTGACGGCGTAAATTGGCCAATCATCACCCAATCACACCGCGTCTACCAACAGCTGAATGGATTTTACAGCCTCGGTGCACTAATTGGCGGGAAATAACGAGATGGTTGTTATCAGCAGTTTTGTCATAAGTAAAAGGGCAGAAAAATATGACTAGGCGGAGAGTTTGGTGGGAAAGTATCATAGACAGATTAGACAGACAGATTAGACAGAGATTATTTTGTTTACGTCTCACTCGTGATACAAAAGATATATAACATAAACTTCGTAAAAGATCTATCTTTACAGGTTCATCATGACCAGTCGCACAGTGATTTATGAGAGACAATGACATGCTGTTAATGAGTGAGTGAGTGAGTATGGTTTTACGCCGCTTTTATCAATATTCCAGCAATATCACGGCGGGGCTTCACACATTGTACCCATGTCGGGAATCGAACCCGGGTCTTCGGCGTGACGAGCGAACGCTGCTATTAATGAAAACATATATATATATATTTATGTATAGTTTCATAGCGCCCGTTTCTATTCTCAGGGGTGCTACTCTGCATCTAGATTTGTCAAGAGACAATAGATCTACTGTTCATGGAGCGAGACACAGTAAAGGTAAGTGTTACGGGGACTTAAACTTGAATATGACCTCGTGGGAATGTCAAGGAGTTACGATCGTTAGATCAACGCGGACATAAGGATGGAATTTATCTAATTGTAGACGTCCCTCGTGAACGTGTAACACGTGTAGGAATATGAAATACAGAACCGTTTTCGGTTTGAATAAATCATACAATAGCTTATACGGAATAAAATACAGCGTCCTGGATGTGCAGCACGTGTGTCACCCTCGATTAACCAGTATCATAAATCTAATGGATAAATAAATAATAATGGATACATGGGGCCCATTCACCATCACAGCAGTAGGGTAATATGTGGACAATAGCAATGCATGATAACTCATTAAGAGACAACATTATGCATGACGTCAGAGATCAGAGATCAGAAAGGTTAAGGACGCGACCTTTGTTTTTATGCAATTAAGCAGTTAGTCGTTCGACCCTCGATAATAGTAATCAATTCCATATATGGAAGTGCTATGGCGCTGAAAGAAATGGAAAGTTTGAAACCCCCGCACGCTAACCTGGCCTCTAATCATGAAGAATGGTGGTTTTTTTAATCAAGACCTACTGGGACCTACTCCGTGGTCTAGAGGTAGAGCGTCCACCCGGAGAGCGGAAGGTCCTGGGTTCGATCCCCGGCCGCGACATACCAAAAGACGTTAAAAGATGGTACTTGTTGTTACCCTGTCTGGCGCTCGGCATTAAGGGGCTAAAATAAGGACTGGTCGGCTCGGAGTAGGTATATTGTGGGGTATTCATGTTAACACTGCGGCTAGCACTATAAATCGGCATCAGTCCGGTCTAGTACAAGCAGACACACACACACGCGTCATGCCTGTAAGTGCAATAATGTTGGACGCGACGTTAAACCCCATTTCACCTGATCTCATCAAGACCTACTGGTGAATGAGTAACTAGTCGAACAAAACAGACTTGATAATAACCTTCTGTTAATACCGTCACCTCTGTAATTAAATAATACGACCGTTTCCTAACTATAACCTATAGAAACTAGGAGCTTACATCGTTTGACCCTAGAGGCAGTCCTTCAGACATCCCCAAACCCAGCTTCAACATAGGCTGCTGCTTTCTGAAACCTCTTAAGGTTGAGTGAGTTAAGTTTAACGCCGCTTTGAACAGTACTGACTCCAGTTTTATCACGACGTGTCAGCTTGATATAGGATGAGGGGCGGCGAGGTAGCCAAGTGGTTAAAGCGTAAGCATGCACGCTGAAGACCAGGGTTCGATTCCCCATATGGGAACAATGTGTGAAGCCCATTTCTGGGGTCCCCCGCCGCGATATTGCTGGAATATTGCTAAAGCGGCGTATCACTCACTGATATGGGAGGAAAGCCCCAAGTAATGCGGGTCTCAGACGTTTAGCACTTTGGCTAATCCCACGAGCACGGGTATGGTTCTGTCAAACATAGAAACATAATCGGGGCGAACCGGGAGTGGAACCCACAGTCATAAGTTTCTGGCGTGCCCAAGGGACGCAACTCTGCACAGCGAATTGTGGTGCCTTAAACGACGCACTTGTAACAAAAAATCATTTTTTCTGAGTACCTAGACAGTGAGGGGGTCCTCATGCTACAAGACTTTCCGATTGGATTTGAGTCATCACGCAATAGATGAGTCGAGATCTAGACCTGGTGATATAGGCGCATGTTTCAATCATTTAAGTACATGTACAATGCAATTTGATTGGACTTCTATTTTTAGCATCGTATCATTCGAACCAGACTGTGGGCCAGTGATCTTATCACAGAGCGTTGAAGTTGCAGGGTTATGTCCCTTAACCAGGATCCGTAAGTCGAATGTTTGCACCGAGACGGACCATGATTATGACACTATGTATGTAAGTTCTACCCCCGCGAGCTTCACTAGAAAGTAATTAAAGGTTATAGGATCTGGCTTACTCCGGGATTTCCCCCAGTATTATGGGGACGTTCCGTGATCACACAATTTCTGTTCAAAACGGCAGAAAACCCACACCACTTGCTGCATGTATTATGCTCGTCATTCCACCTAGAACGAAGGGGGGATAATCAGGTACAGTAACGTTAAGTTACTCGTGAGTGCGTGAGTATGGTTTTACACCGCTTTTAGCAGTATTCCAGCAATATCACGACGGGGGACACCAGAAAAGAGCTTCACACATTGTGCCGTTGTGGGGTATCGAACTCGGGTCTCGGCGTGACGAGTGACCGCTTTAACCATTGGGCTACCCCACCACCCCGTTACTTGTTAAATAGATACAACTTTCACAAATCGACACGAGCTCCACATGAGATCAATAAAGTTTAGGAGACACGTCACACGGGCACCATTCATTCATTCGTCATGAATTCGTTGGCGGTGTACGTCATGAGACTGATGGAGGTGTACGTCTTGAGACTGGTGAACGTGTACGTCATGAGTCTGATGGAGGTGTACGTCATTTGAGTGATGTTGTGAACGTCATGTGAGTGATTGAAGTGTACGTCATAGACTGATGGAAGTGTGAGTCATGCGACTGATGGAAGTGTACGTCATGAGACTGATGGAAGTGTACGTCATGTGAAGGATGAAAGTGTACGTCATGTGGGTGATGGAAGGGTACGTCATGAGACTGACGGAAGTGTACGTCGTGTGACTGATGGGGGTGTACGTCTTGAGACTGATGGAAGTGTACGTCATGAGACTGATGGAAGTGTATGTCGTGTGACTGATGGAAGTGTACGTCTTGAGACTGATGGAAGTGTACGTCATGAGACTGATGGAAGTGTATGTCGTGTGACTGATGGAAGTGTACGTCATGTGACGGATTAAAGTGTACGTCATGTGAGTGATGGAAGTGTACGTCATGAGACTGAAGGAGGTGTACGTCGTGTGACTGATGGGGGTGTACGTCATGAGACTGAAGGAGGTGTGCGTCTTGAGACTGATGGAAGTGTATGTCATGAGTCTGATGGAGGTGTACGTGTTGAGACTGATGGAAGTGTACGTAATGAGTCTGATGGAAGTGTACGTCATGAGTTTGGTGGAGGTGTACGTCTTGAGTCTGATGGGGATGTACGTCATGAGACTGATGGAAGTGTACGTCTTGAGACTGATGGAAGTGTGAGTCATGAGTCTGGTGGAGGTGTATGTCTTGAGTCTGATGGGGGTGTACGTCATGAGATGTTGGAAGTGTACGTCATGAGACTGGTGGAGGTGTACGTCTTGAGTTGTTGGAAGTGTACGTCATGAGATCAAGTATCATTTTGAAAGTTGTAATGTTGTTTCTGTTTCAGACGTACAGCGGGTCCTCCTTACTCTAGATTATCCCGCTTTAATCTTTTATTTAAAGAAGTCATCGTTTCGATTGTATAGAAACGACATCTTGCATAAGCCGATCGTATCGTTCGTATTCTTGAGGTTCAAGTTGTCACTGAAACACAGATACACACAGATTGTATTTTCATTGTTTCCTCAGCATTATATGTGTTTCAAACACGTAACAACATCCCCTTACTGAACATAATTCCATATTTACGTGTACATCACCAATATCAATTAATTTGTCTTCATATCTAATAACATTTTGTTTATTAATGCATATAGCAAGAACTAATAGCTAAGCGTGGTCCAAAAGATTCTAGCACAAATAATGGCATATATTTTCTGCCATATGTGCTAATCTATCATGTTTTGATTTGTGTTTTCAACAACAACAAAAACAAGTTAGAGTTCCTATTGATCTTCAGTCAGCATTCTTTACGAGTGGTATGATAATTGTCTGGCTATTTGAACACCCGCTCACGTCGTTCAGCTACAAAGCAGATGACCGTACTTTGTGTTTCATCAACCGTGACGCATACAAACGACTTGGATTTGTGCATCGGTGGTAGAATGGCCAACTATTAAAATCATATAATCCATGCCATAAGAAACACGTATCTGTTATCAATGAATTTATATGAGCACAATTACTTTAAGCGCTGGCATAGTTTATATCCGGAAGCAGATATATCCGAGGATGGCTTAATTGTTTTCCGGTCACCCGAGTGAAGTACGAATACTCTTTGATCCTGTTGATCAAGCAAAATGTTCGAAGTCCCTTGCTAAAACCCACTTGGTATTAAAGTTAGTAAAGAAGCAGACGTGTAAGGTACTTTCCCACAGCAAAAAAATCACTTCAATATAAAGTAGGGGGACCTGTATGCAAGTACAAAGATGTCACCTCAGTGTTAAACAAGTCGGGCAGGTTCACAACGACTAATTTATATGGCACTCGACGTGTTGTGTTGCGTTATTACGTCACGTTATTGAATGAGAGCTAACAAGGGCAAGCAATTTGTAATGTTATTCTAGACCTTAATCAAGGAACAAAGGACTGGGGGTCACCTCGCCACCCCTGGGTGGGGTACCAGTTATTTCTCATCACGTAACACCCCGAGATCAAACAATGAAGCACTGCTCGCACCCGTGATCTGACTGTACGACTATCGCATAGATGTACGATGAACCTGAGTCTATATACTGCTAAAGACAATGTTTAAATGTTTAAACGCATCTTCACTTACCCCCTCAGCATCTGATCGGTATTGTAAATGTTCTCTTGTTCGTTTATTCATTAATATATATTTTTGGAGACTAAGTTTGGAGATAAATTCCACTTTGAACAGTGTTTCAGATTTTTAAAAATGTCATTTATGGGATATAAAACCCCTCAGTAATGCAGGTAAACACACCACTTTGATAAAACTTTATACCCTGAATGCAATCGTTCTTCTCTCGTTTGTTAATGCTTCCTTCCTTTCCTATTCATTCATTCATTCATTCATTCATTCATTCATTCATTCATTCATTCATTCATTCATTCATTCATTCATTCGTTCGTTCACCGGACTGTTTGATCCCTTTTCCGTTCAATCATTTATTTCAAATTTATCTTGTGTTACCTTTGGCCTAGAATAAAACCCTACTTCTATCCAGAAGGATTGTCTATGACCTGTTTGATCATCCCTTAGATACATGTTCAAATATGTACCACGAGTGTGGATCAACCACTTAAATTAATCTGTCCTGGCCATCAGATTTCAGATAATATCAAAATCATTGTCAATATTATTCATGAACGCGATCTTGACTTCACGCGCATCACTAGAAGTTTAATTGTCTGATAAGGAAAGTGACTTACGTGTGGAGACATGAAATGACCCGCTGGTAGCCATATCTCATCACCTATCGTGTTATATAAGGAAAGCCTCTCAACGTCTCAACACGATATCTTTAAACCTGCTGTCCCCCATACGTGGAAACTGTGTCAATTAAATAGCGTTTTTGTGACCACATTATTTCGCCGATAGACTTCCAGTTGAGAAGTACGTGTGAGCATACATGGTAAGGGTTGCGGTATTAAAGGTTCCCCGTATAGTGACCTTGACCGTGTTACCTGTCAGTATTCTTGACGGTAAGCATAGGATGGATATGTATTCCACAGAAGCGGCAATTACGATGGTAAGTATTTCAGTTGACATACATTATTAACTTTCTTTTGCTTTAGAATCGATGAAGGACACTTTGTTTATATCATTGAAAAGTGTGTTTTAATATGTATATATTTATATATTTTAAATCAGATTGGACATTACGAAGTGACAAGGAGCCTTATGGCGCCAGTGACATATATGTTAGATGGGTATAGTTCAACAAAACTGTTTGAAACCCAAAGACTCACGCAAATTCATGCTGAAGCAAGAGCTTTACAGAGGTGTTGTAACCTTAAGAGGAGCGAGAACAGTGTAGTTATAGTGTCACCTTTACTTTTAATAACGGTTCTCACACTTTGACAGCTGTCAGCCATTAAGCTTCCCACTGATACTAATATTAACACAGTTGTGTTACTATGACAACACTTTATGAATATATATCCCTGGGAAGGATCGCAAACTTCACCTGAGCTGTTTTGTGAATGATATTAGCAATTCAGACAGAACTGTAATTACATTTGCTGGTCACAGCGCAAACAGATGTTGCGGACATATATAAGTTACATTTAAGCTCATGTGAATGGAAACTTTTGTGTTTAACTAACAAATATTACCTTCCGGTACACTATGGACGTTATTGTTCAAAATACACACAGGGTAATAATAGTTCAGACGAATCACGGTTACCCCTCAGTCAGCATGTACTTGATTTATATGTGTAAATGTTAAAAATTCAACTCTTACAGCGGTCAGAGAGATTTTGATATTTCGGTGAATGAAGTTTATATGTTGCCTTTGTTGAAGGGTAACGTACGAGACGGAAAGTGCTGTATCAGAACAAAGAACGTTTAATACCTCTGAAAAAGCGCCATATCTGACTGATAGTGGGTCCGGCAATCGGTTGTAGGTCTGTGTACAGTAAGGGGGCGTTACCTAACCCAGTGTTGATACGCGTGGTACAGCTGAACAGTGCTTATGAAATCACTAGTTTGCATCCTCGGAGACAACCGAAGTCGTTAAAGCCTCACCAGTCACATGATATTTTACAGTTGACCGGTTGACAGCGAGTGGGGTACGTCCTAGTTGTTACCCTCCCACAACCCGATCTCAGCTCTGCCGGAGAACAACCTGCGCCTTTACTATTATAAACAGCGGACAGATAGTACAACCCTGGCGCACGCCTCGCGCTGTATGGAATAACTGCATTGGATTCTTGAGTTGGATATTTACCTCCTGTGTTCATACAACTGTATGTTGGACTGACTATTTATATAGCAGTGTGTTCTGACCATTCACTATTTAAGCCTAGACTGACCCTTCCGGGAAAGGCGGTTATTGAGCCTGAGACTCCCCCCCCACCCCCTCTCTTCTATCACTATACGTTTGTCGCCCGGGCCCCGGACAGTGCATAAGTGGCGTGTACAAGGCCGACTGAGAGTGTCGGTTGGTCGACATGGTGATCACGGACGACAGGGTGCAGGAGGAAGAACAGAAGAGTGAAGAGGAAGAGCAAGAAGTGCAAGAAGCGGAGTCACCCCGGGTTATATCATCAAAGACAGAACCCGGAACCGTTATTGTCGTTACCAAGGGCAACAGCAGTCAAAGTGACCATCTTTTGCTTCGGAGCTTGTTGAAAAATAGGCGCAACCCTGGAAGAATAGAGAAAATCAAGATTATCCGATCGTAAGTCATAACGTTACATCTATCATTTGCATCGTTATCTCTTCCACCGTGTTGTATAAATAAATTTTTTTATGAAACACAAATACCAACGTAACAGGTTGTTGTAATATATTTTCAATGATACGTTTGTTGAATATTACCATTGAAACTATATTATTCCCCAACAAGATGCATCATGTATGTACATTACATCACACGAATATCACATTTTCGTGTCTATTTCACAATGTAACTCCTGAGTAGGAGAATATATTTCAGTCAGATTGTAGTTATCAGTTAAAATCATGTGCTGACTAAGCATATACGAACGCCTGTCATCTTCATATCTATAGCTGAATGTGATACGTATCAAGTGATACGAAAAGTCTCCAAGATTAAATTGCATACCGTGCATATCAGTTAAGACTTGATTAAAACAAACGTACTATGGTTTCCAGGAGAACAACCCATCTCACACCACGCAGGCATTCATCAGCCTATTTGTAACCTGTAATGTTAATAGGTGAACATGGCCTGCTTCTTAAACCTTGTATCTCTGGTTGACTTATGTCATTTCCAACCGACTTTCATGTCAACTTTTCTTAATGAATTTCACCTTTGCTCCCCGTGTTTTCAAAATCAACGTGTCGCTGTTGACATAGCATATTCTCATTTAATTCCGGGCGCTTTCATTATTTTACATGACCTGTTTCACATGAAAACCGGTGGTCGTGTATTATATAGAATGGCAGGCACAATAAAGAGACGTGTGTGGCTGCAACAGATGGGACGCCGGTATACATTTATTAAATAAAAATGAAACCTATTGGTTTGCGTTGTCACGGGTGTATATTCAGTGGTGGATGCTCCATGGGACCGTATCCAATACTCCAGTGGAACAGGTTGGGAGTATCACAGCAACGTTGGCTTTAATCAGCTGTATGGGATGCTGGGGAGGGGGGTGGGGGGTGGGGTGGGGGTGGGGGGTGGGGGGTGGGGGTGGGGGGGGGGGGGGGGGGTGGGGGTGTTAAATTTATTTTGTCTTGTGAAACCTTACTAAGCAAGAGTGAATGAATGTAATTTGAACAGCGACCCACACATTCGGGGCACGTTGACACGCAGTCATCCAAGACCCCGAACCTGAACACTCGTTTCACTGTTGTCTGCTCTTCCATGCATGCGTGGGTTAAAGGGTAACTAACTATTCTTACCCTGAATTCACACGGGGATAAAGCATTATTAAGAAGAAAATGATCATTTGGGATGGGATTTCATCTAAAAAAATATATTGTCACCGAAAACAAATAATTGTGTTCTTCATACTGTTGAAAAACAAAGAAATTGCCTGCCATAAAATTTACATTGTTGCAATGTGTTTTTCTTTTTTTAAAACATTCAGGCTCATAGTTTTAAATAAAACAGTATCTGGTTTTGTAGCTGTAGCTGATTAATATCGCATCTCGATACAAAATCCCAGTCCCCCCACCCCACACCAACCCCCATTTTAAATGGTCCCTTGGAGATATTATATTTAATAAAAAACAACTGTACGGGCGCTTAGTCAGCACACAACAAATACTGGTTATATTTTCTAAATATTATATGATTTAAAAAAATTGAAAATTAAAACATATAACTTTGAAAATCAATAAATTTGTATTTATTTCGGCACAAAGTTACAGCATTTTTAACATGGTAGGGGGCATGTGGTTGCAAATTCATTTCTTGCTAGTCTTTATTGAACCAATTTATTTTTTTAAACAAAATTACCTAGCAACAGATTACTTTTTACAACTGTTGCAGGAATAAATGATGGTTAAATAGACATGATCAAATTTAACAACAATTGTTTCAATTTTCAGTTACATAAAAAACAAACTCGGTATACTTTCTTTTGCCTCTCAGTTTACTGCAGACCCTTGTTTCCCTCGCACCGCCTCGTTCCACCCTACGCCACCTTCATCCCCTGAGCCGACTTAAGTACTGTGTGACATTGTGACATCGGTGGTAACTGGACACGGATATTGTCACTGATTCAGGCATACTGGGTGAAACATGTATGCAGTGTTATACCATATGAAGTATGTAATGTGTGATTAGAAACACAAAACAATGTAAGGTCATACAGCATACAATGTGACACATACAGCATATAATGTGAGATCCGATACAATATACAATGTAGGGTCAGAAAGTATAATGTGGGAGGAAAGCACGAAGTGATACAGGTCTAAGACGTTTACCACTTCGGTGAAACCCACGAGCACGGGTATGGTGCTGAGAAACCTAGACATAATCGGGGCGAACCGGGATTCAAACCCACAATCATAGGTTTCTGGTGCACACAAGGGACGCAACTCTGCATAGCGAATCGCGGCGCCTTAGACGACTGGGCCACCCGTGCCCCCTCCGATATATATATGTCAGGTCATATAGCATACAATGTGAGACATACAGTATATAATGTGTGAGCAGATACAATATACAATGTAAGGTCATACACTATATAATGGGAGATCGGATACAATATACAATGTAAGGTCATACAGTATATAATGTGAGATCAGATACAATATACAATATAAGCTCATACAGTATATAATGTGAGATCAGATACAATATACAATGTAAGGTCATACAGTATATAATGTGATATCAGATACAATATACAATGTAAGGTCATACAGTATATAATGTGAGATCAGATACAATATACAATGTAAGGTCATACAGTATATAACGTGATATCAGATACAATATACAATGTAAGATCATACAGTACATAATGTGAGATCAGATACAAGGGCCATACAGTATATAACGTGAGATCAGATACAAAGGCCATACAGTATATAATGTGAGATCAGATACAATATAGGGCCGTATGGTATATAGCGTGATATCAGACACAATACACAATGCAAGGTCATGTAGTATATAATGTGAAATCAGATACAATATACAATGTAAGGCCATACACTATATAATGGGAGATCGGATACAATAAACAATGTAGGGCCATATGGTATAAATTTGTGAGATCAGATACAAAGGCCATACAGTATATAATGTGAGATCAGATACAATATAGGGCCATATGGTATATAATGTGAGATCAGATACAACATACAATGTAAGGTCATACACTATAACGTGAGATCAGATACGAAGGCCATACAGTATATAATGTGATATCAGACACAATATACAATGTAAGATCATGCCGTATATAATGTGAGATCCGATACAATATACAATGGAAGGTCATACAGTATATAATGTGAGATCCGATACAATAAACAATGTAGGGTAATGCAGTGTATAATGTGTGAGCAGATACAATATACAATGTAAGGTCATACAATATATAACGTGATATCAGATACAATATACAATGTAAGGTCATTCAGTATATAATGTGAGATCAGATACAATATACAATGTAAGGTCATACAGTATATAATGTGAGATCAGATACAATATACAATGTAAGGTCATACAGTATATAATGTGAGATCAGATACAATATACAATATAAGGTCATACAGTATATAATGTGAGATCCGATACAATAAACAATGTAGGGTAATGAAGTGTATAATGTGTGAGCAGATACAATATACAATGTAAGGTCATACAGTATATAACGTGATATCAGATACAATATACAATGTAAGGTCATACAGTATATAATGTGAGATCAGATACAATATACAATGTAAGGTCATACAGTATATAACGTGAGATCAGATACAATATACAATGTGCCACTTGTCGGTCTAGACACGGATCGAGTCCATAGTTTGGATTTGCATTTCTTAGTTTTGTTCTCTAGGGTGGATCGTAGCGAGGATATTCTTGAACGGGCGTGAGGCTAAACTCTCTGACATATCCCAGTGTGTGTTAAATCGCTAAGTTCAAGATTAAATAGGTCAAAATGATCCAAACAACGCAAGGGAATTCCTGGAGATTTCCCAAGGAATATGGAAGTAGTCCATCAGTGTTTACGTCATTTCAAGAAAACAATCTCGTGAAAAACGTATGAACGTCAGTTTCGCAGTCATGTGAAATTAAAAATAATATGAGATGCTACAGTATGCATTTTAAGGACATACGTCACAACTGTATTCAATATGTAGGGTAAATATGCCTTAATGTAATGATATGATATACTACAGTATATAATGTAAGATTAAACAGTACAATGTATATAATGTGAGATCACAATGTAAGATATAATGTAAGATTATACATTACATAATGTAAGATTATACATTACATAATGTAAGATTATACATTACATAATGTAAGATTATACAGTTTATATGAGATCATATACAGTATATAAAATAAAATTATACAGTATATAATGTGAGATCCTATACAGCATATAATGTAAGATTATACAGTACATAATGTAAGATTATACAGTTTATAATGTGAGATCGAACAGTATATAATGCTATTTCATATTTAAGTATTTAATTCTACAATATATCATACGTAGTGTCTGTTCCAACCTATGTAAGATACCGTCCACCGCTGAGCGGACACAGACTGACGTGTTTCACGTGGATACGTTCATAGTGGTCTCGACTTGACACAGCTAGGAAACCAATGCCGGATAAACACTTGCGATAGTAAACCCCACACAATGACACAGCAGTTTACATTCTCAACCATCACGTATGACAAATATAGCCTTATTGTATTTCAAAGCTTGGGTTCCAATCACTTGGTTTAGTTTATCTGACTAGGCTTGCCTAGGCTTTTAGTAAAACCGCAGTCATGTCGCAGGACTACTGCCAACGAGCGACCATACATTAGATGTATTTTATGTTCTCTGTGCCAACCCACCAACATAATTCCTCCCCTAAGTCAAACCACCCCCTCCCCACATCAGTCCCTCGCTGGCCACGATATACATCAGAGTAATGTATAGTTATGTTATATAATGTGGCATCTCTGAACCAAGGTTGAAGGTCAGTATGCAGAACCTATGGGGCTCACCCTGCTTGAAGCGAGAGTTGACGATATATACTCCCCCTCCGGCTCTCCTCCCCTCCCCCATCTCGTACATACATCATAGTTGTCGGGGTGAATACATCATTAATGTGTTATGGAGGATTTGAATGTTCAAATGAAAGTTTACCCTGATCCTTGCTGACACAGATTTTATATCGTCTCCTCACCACATTCAAGTCTTTCAAGCATCCTGTTACGAAAGAAAACTTGAATTCTTTATTGTGTCGGATAATAGTCGTAAACGTTCATAATACCCTGTTATACAACGCGTAAAGACGCGTTCGGTTAGCGGGTAGCCCCTTGTGCCGACTCGGGTGTGTGCGTTGTATAAAGCAGTATCTGATTAACGTGACATAGTTTCTGCACGCCCACATACCTTCCCAACGAACATGTTATAGGGCAGGCAGATACAGCAGTATGTGAAGTCAATCTCATTAAATCAAACTTTAGTCCTCGCTACCGCTAATGCCCCCTTCACATACACGGATTTTTCTTACGAGTCCTTACGTATCGCACAAATTCACGGTTACTTACGACTTGGCCACATTTGCGAGCGATTTAAGAGTCGTAACGAGTTATTACGAGCTATTTACGGTTTATTACGGATTATTACGAGTTATTACGATGTATTTACAGCAATATTCCACGAGTTGTTACGAGTTGTCACGGATAACTACGAGCAACTTACGGGCATTTGTACGAGCTTTTTACGGATTGTTACGAGTAAATTACGGAATGTTACTATTCATCGAAGCTTTTACGTGTTAGTTACGACCTGTTTACGTGTTGTTATGAATCGTTACGAGTTAGTTACGAGTACTTACGAGTCCTTACGATTTTTTGCCAAAACATATATGGATCCTGCAAATCGCAATGTATCATCATTCGACAACTGACATCCAGAGAGACAACATGGCATATGAGAGAAACAGATTGCAGTTATATCAACAAGTTCTACAATTGCTCCTTCAACTAGCCCAGAAAGAAGAGGACGAGGCCCAGCAGCTACCAGATATTCCTCGACCGATATTGTAGACTTGATATGCAGAGATCTAACTTGTATGACTTTTTAATCCCGCAAATCGCAATGTATCATCATTCGACAACTGACATCCAGAGAGACAACATGGCATATGAGAGAAACAGGTTGCAGTTATATCAACAAGTTCTACAATTGCTCCTTCAACTAGCCCAGAAAGAAGAGGACGAGGCCCAGCAGCTACCAGATATTCCTCGACCGATATTGTAGACTTGATATGCAGAGATCTAACTTGTATGACTTTTTAATACAACTGAAAATGAAGTGTTCGATTTTGCAGCTTTTATACCTTTCCCCAAATCGTAAACAATACGTAAGAATACGTATAGTATACGTATCTATTCGTAAGGTACTCGTAACTACACGTAAAGTGCTCGTAATAATTCTTAACAATCCGTTAAACCATCGTAACACGACCCGAATAATATCTTAAACAAAACGTAAGCACTCGTAATAATCCGTAAATAATCCGTAAACAAATCGTAAACTAATCGTAACAAATCGTAAAAATAATTGTTACGAGTCATTTACGGATTCTTGCGAGCAGTTTACGGATGGTTACGTGTTGTTGCGAGCGGTTTACGATAGTTACGGATTGTTACGAGTTATTTACGAAAAAATCAATCCGTGGACAATCGTAAGATGATTTTTGACATGTCAACAAATTTGCCTCTCCTTCCACGGATCCTTATGAGTGTCTGCGAGTTGTTGCGAGTAGTGACGAGTTATTTACGGATACCAGCGATCTGAAGACATCCCATTAGGGGTCACGTCAGAACGACCTTTCATCCGACCAATCAGAGCGTCGCTTACCAGATCATGAAAGTGACAGTCGGAATGTGATTTCTAATCATACAACCTCGAAAACTTTAACATTCCGATCGATAGTTACGGTTTTTATTGACCGAATCCATACAATCTAGACCATCTATAAGCCATTCCAGAATGTTCTTTTGTTTAGGTTTTAAAGGGGCACTGATCTAACGCAATTCCCCGGGACTGGTTGTTGCCTTTGTTATTGTTTTTTCCAAGTGAGTACCCGGATGTATAGCAGAAATCTAGACTAGTTCGCGACCTCTGCTGCGCCATTCGTAAGCGCATTAGTCGCTTTTATGGGTAGTAATAAGGGCGTATGGTCACATTGATCAACAAAATGAAATACAGTTTTCGAGATAATAAGGAAATGTAGGTATCTTTGTGGGTAGCATCGGTAATGGTGACGAAGTTTTGATAAGTCACTTGCTTGGTAATTTTGCGATTTTCGTTTACACTATTTTGACTTGCAACACAAAGTAAATATTTCACCTGAGCATTGCTTTTTTTATAGTGTATTTTTTTTTACTGTCAAATGTGTAACAAATTTATTAAACGTCTAAATATTCAGTTATTTTACAAAGCGACTGAAAACATTTCCATCTGTATTATTATGATAATGAATTCCAAACATTTTGATGTTTAATGTCATCAGCAAGAGACTGAAAATGTTACGTTGAGAAAAGTACATTTCTATGTTGTTTGGCTTCTAATACTACATAATAATCTGTTGTGATGTTTGTAGGCCCTTTTGATCGTCTTAATCAATCTGGACAGATTTTTTTGTCAAAATGACTGAAATATTTACACATTTTATAAATTGCCTGAGAGAATCACATGTTTTCAAATTGACGGTAATATATACACGCTTACAAAGGAAAAGACCTGTGAAAACAACGTCTATCGCGCATTGAAGAATTTCCCAACCAAGACGTAGAGAAACAAGAACGAATTATCTGTTCAAATGAAGGAAAACAAAATGCAAATACCATAATTACAACCTACCAAATTTATGTGTATAAATTTTAGGCAGCTTCCTTGTTCGAGGAATGTATCCGTGAATATCCACACAAAGGAACAATATCCCACTCGTCTGCAGATGTACAAAGAAACTTATTCGATGTCACGTGTCTCAGTAACAATCAAATATTTTAAAAGATATATATCGTTTCGGGATATTATAACCCGTGTTCGTTTCTCAACTGATCACTTGGATTGTTTCAGGTGTTTTACATAGGTGTCAAGTCTCAATGGTCGGCTGAGAAAGCCCACGTGACAACTATTTTCATAACGTTCACGGTTCTTAAAAAATCCACTGAGTGATAGATAACAATGATCAATCAACGTGTTATAAGTTAACCCTTTGAACAAAGTATGTTGTTTTACATCGGCACTTGACGCCATGGTATGAATGTATTCCCTTTGTTTTAGTAAACCTAGACATGTAAACACTCACTCTTGACATATCCACTTTGCAAGATAACAGTGATTAATCAATCAACGTATTTTCTGTTAATCCTTTGATGACTAGGAACGTTCCGTTGATTTACAAAAAAATAAATCAACTGATCATTCATCTCTTGCTGGGCTGCCACGTGCATATTACATAACACACATTTCACCTCACTTCAACCCTGGATTTAGATTGAATAATTACCCCAGACACAATAAATGCCAAATGGGAACCTTTGTCAGGTTATCTAAGTGGTGCTACCACTAATTGTACCTGTAATAAATTCATTAACTGAGCATCATTTGAATGACGACAAATACACAAGTGAAGGGTTATACGAGAAAACGTGGATGACAACAAGGGAGTAGTAATCCTATTATCGACGCAAGCCGAAATCTGAAAATGCTTTCACTGCATGGATACTTTTTTTAGTATAAAACTATAACCATCTGTGGTATTTCCAAATGACGACATCCGATGAGCTCCGCTGTTCTTTTTGTCTGCTTGTTTAGGCTGAAGAAATTAATAACATGCGCCCTTTGTCGAAATCTTTATAGATCACAGTTAACCAATTAGTGTTTATGCAAAAATGCTTAAAACAAATATTGCCTCCAGCCTCCAAGTTTATTTAGCTGTCCTTGCAGACGGTAGCCCAGTCTCTGGTCACGCTCAGTTGCGTTGCGTATCATCCGGGTACTCACGGGGGAAAAACAATAACAAAGTCAACAACCAGTCCGGGGAATTGCGTTAGATCAGTGCCCCTTTAAATTTATAATCGAGAATTGGTCAAAATGTGTTTCGAAGCGTAGTCGCGAATTTGAAATTAGTGCCGTAAAGCACAAGAAATCTGTCTTCTGGTTGGTCATTCCATTTGTCGGTCAAAGTTCGCGCAAGGTCGGTCTGACGTGACCCGTAATGGGATGTCCTCAGATCTTTGTTTAGCGGTAGCGAGAACTAAGATCTGATTTTAATGAGATTGTATGTGTAGTATCATCTTCCCGAGGCAAGAGAGTTAACTGACTATAAAAGTCCAGTTTCCACCCTTGCCGAACTAGGCTGGTATTATGGAGTTACGTTTTGTCTGGACTAACGAGTCTATGCATAGTCCAATCAAAATCGCACACCGATTCGTAAACTGTCGTGCAGATTTCGATCGATTGCAGGATTTGCTAAGCATGTGCATCGCTAATTCGTTGTCAGCAGATATTTTCCAAATCCTTTCATGTATTAATCAAGGTGCTCACGTGATTTGATGCATTTCGCGATGTAAGACCCGTTTTATCACAATATAGATCTTGATTATCGATCAGATCGTCCTGTCTGGGCGCCACCTTTTTGTGTGAAGCAAACGCAAGTGATACGAGAGATGGAATCTGATTGGTCCATAGGAGAAGCTTAGATGCTAATGATGTGACTGACTGGATTGTCTGGTCCAGACTCGAGTATTTACAGACCGCCGTCATATAGCTGGAATATTGCTGATTGATGCGTCAAACAACAAACAAACACACCAAGCGGAACTCGGTTGGCTGATAATGTAGACTGGTTGTTTCGCTTGCATTGATAGTTTATATTTACTTGGACAGGTAAACTGTTTCTGCTGAGTGTGGCGTTAAACAACAAACAAACAAACAAACAATCAAAATCTAGTCCATGGGCTTACGGGCCCCCGTGTAGTACAGGGGCCTTTAGTATGCTTCATAATCTATTAATCTGTTTTGTAATCGTGCCAGGATCTCAGATGTACCCTGGTTATGATCCTTGATACCAATTCACCAAGACTCTACTCGTGTATTTCATCAAAGTGGTAACCGTCTGGGACCCACCTTTTACTTTTATGACTGAAACACTGGAACCAAACACACTCACTCACTATCGATCCGTTTACAAATTCATGAGCATTGTCTCACGCCGCTTGGACGGTATTGCAATGATATCACAGGTTGCGTTCAAATGTTTATCCCAGATAGACGATGAGTTTGACGGAATCAGTCGTAAGGACCGTAACTGTTGTTCGGAATACCCCGTGTTAACGTTTTCGAGGTTGCATGATTAGAAAACACATTCCGACTGTCACTTTCATGATCTGGTATGCGACGCTTTGATTGGTCGGATGAAAGGTCGTTCTACGTGACCCGTAATGGGATGTCCTCAGATCTTTGTTTTGCGATAGCGAGAACTAAGATCTGATTTTAATGAGATTGACTTGTGAAAGTAAACATATCTTTGTCTCACACATGAATAATGATATGTGTACTTACGAAGTGTATAAATGTTTATGAAAACATTCTAAAACATTCCTATCTGTAAATTATTCATCTTCCCGAGGCAAAGGATTTAACTGACTTAGAAGTCCAGTTTTCACCCTTGCCGAACTATGCTGGAATTCCGGAGTTACATTTTGGCTGGACTAACGCGTTTGTGCATAGTCCAAACAAAATCGAGATATGAACTAGACATTCGGTACGTAAACAACATGGTTTTCAACATTCACATTTCGGTCAACTGCAGGATTTGCAAAGTATGATTACCGTCAGCTGGGCGTAGACAGATATTTTCCAAATCTTTTCATGTTTCTAATTAATGTGCTCAAGTGATTTGATGCATTTCGCGGGGGTAAGACCCGTTTTATTACAAAATAGATCTTGATTATCGTATTGACTGGGCGCCGCCATACTGTTTGATTTAACGCGACGTAAAAAAATGTTTGGGTTTTGAGTTTTAAATTTTAATAATATGTGCATGTCTCCACTGGTCTACTATTACTTCGAAAAGAATAATTATAAAAAAAATATGTAACTATATCACTGTAGATATAGACAACATTTTATGCCATTCTGTCCTACCATAGTGTCACTGCCATAATTGTCCAGTGCTAGACAGTAACATATGTTGCTAACATGTGATGTGCCAACAAAAGAGCGTAATGTAATGCCATTCAGTATCCATTTTACACATTTATCACGCATACGACTATCATTGTGTCAACGTAATACCTCTTGTCTTCTTTGAACCGTTTTTAGGGTCGTGCCACTCAAACAATGTATCTCTAAGACTGATAAAACGTCACAAATCAAACTGGTTCTAATATATTTGTATCTACTTCAGGGTTGTTGTAAACCGACCCCTTTACACAGAACGATTATTTACAGGCCGCCGTCATATAGCTGGAAAATTGCTGTGTGCGGCGTTAAACGACAAACAAGCCAACGCTGGTCTTGTTGGAGCTGGACCGCATTTGTACCTCGCTGATGATCACCTCACATGCCTTTGACCTTTCGGCTCCAGTCGTGATATCTATCATATCTGTTGACCTTCATTGAACAATACGTCGGGCGTCCATATTATACGCTACATGCTACCGTCACTGGACAAGACACTGCGTCTACTGAGCGGAACTTCTGACCCTCCTGTCCCCTGACCAACTGCAACAGTTCACCGGTCAGCTGAACCCCCTGTGACCCTCGTGCTGGCCACGGGGCGAGGAAATGTCCACTGCTGTTTCAAACCTTTAGTCATTTTGTCGTTTTCCAAAACAGACATCAATGATAATACATGGATAACATGGCACGCCACATCTCCTTGTACAGATGTAAATAGTCTCCTGGGTTATAAGCACGAAGATGTACTCTAGTGTACATTGTAGCGCATATTTCCACACCAAACAGGAGCATGCTCAAAGCGCTATTTTTACTCCGTTCACTGGGTCAGTGTGGCCTCAACCCTCATTGCAATCTCATCCTACCAGGTACCCATTCACAGCTGGCTAACCAGATAAACACTTCGAACAAAGCCACTTGTCTAAGGTGCTATGTGCATGTGCTTCAGTGTGAAGCAGGACCGAAGCCCTAGAAACGCGGCCAACCATCCAAGGACTCTCCACGACCGACGTTGCTTAACTTGACCTGATTTGTGACCTGTACGCTGTGCACAGGACCACGTGCCATCACTGACGGTAACACTGTCACAATTTGTAGTCCCCGGGGAGGATCATGATGGAGTAAATGTTGTCTGACGCTGCAGTCTGGAATAGTCCAGCTATATCGGGGTGGGCTGCAAATACTTACGTTTGTGCTAGACAGACTAGTGAGTGACAGCATGAGCAGCGATAAAACGGGGTTCGACGACCCGCATTCATCCGAGTCAACAATCGTGACCGCCGGATCCCATTCGTGACCAACTCGTGTTATTCTGGGACAAGCCGAAAAGCAACTTTTTTTGCGACCGTTTTAGCGCAAACGGGCATACCTAAAACAATTGTCAACTCGTTGCGTAGTGGTTCACATATATTACCCCATATATTATATATATTTCAGATGCAATTTAAAGCTCATCTGGACACGCGGAATTATAAGTATGTTTGAACACATTTAACTGTGTCTTGGGTATATTTTTAAATGCAAGACATGTGTAAAATCAAAAATTATGTCTGAGGGATTCTTTGACGATGAACTTGAAATCATACGCGCATTCTGATTTGTTTGTCGTATTTTCGCACATAACATTCATCGATAGGGGGACGAGTCTTCTTGCAGGTTACGAAAAGGGGCGAGTGGTGACGAATGCGCCGGATCCATTTACTGAACTCATATGACGGGGGGTGGGGGGACAGTCCGAATCCACCGGGGTGGGGGAGCACAGGGGAATGTCGCTGTAAAAATGACGAGGGTCGGGTAACATGTTTTGTACGTTCGTGAGTGAAAACTGTAAAGCATCACATTGCTATAGCAACCGGGTACATACATCAGGAGTCCTTCATTATTTTGTTATAATAATTGGCTGCAATAATGATTTTTCAACAAGCTGTTTCCTTGATAACGGCCACTTTTAACATGCCCACTGACAAAGCCACAACAATACTCTTTTCATGTAATGTATTGTTTTTGTTTAGCAATCACTGCACTGGGACTGCAGCACAGCGAGTATATTTGCATGGGTGCTACTGGAAACTGTTCACAATCGAGAATCTGTATACTTTACTAAGAAAATGTTATCCCAAATATAACATTAGTTACCCTTACCACCTGGTTGAAGATACTTGGATGGTAAGGGTCATATTTCAAGCAAGTCAGCGAGCCTGACCACCCGATCCCGTTAGTCGCCTCTTACGACAAGCATGGTCGCATCTTACGGCAAGCTTGGATTGCTGAAGACCTATTCTACCCCGGATCTTCACGAGTTTTTATCAGTAGTGAATAAGACGGTGGATAGGATAGAGGTTGTTCACTAGAAAGGAAGAATGGTGCGGAGAAGGAGATGTTATAGCACAAGTCTTCCGTAGTACGTTTTAGTTGTGATGCGATCTCTGGTCCTACACTCACGAAACATAAGCATTTCACGGGCAGGCTTACTTCATAATTCAGTGCGCAAAACTAAGGGTATTGTGAACCTGTACAAACTTTCAGTGCGTTCAGTCGATATTATCCTTGATAGGGAAAAATGTTTTTGCGGGATAGATAAGCATCGCACACACCTACGCGGCGATATTGAAAGTAATGGCTGAAGGCGTTCTGTTATAGACATAATGGGCATTTAAAACACATTTTCATTGTTTCTGATCGTAGCGCAAATATAAATAACAGAAATTAAAGTCTGTGTTACTGTGTAAATTTAAATCGACACATAGTGTGTAGTTCAATACAGCATGATCCACAACAGGTGACACGTTATCAACGAGCTAGTAAACGAAGGGACCGCGCTATCACCGTGAGGAGAAGGCATATGGATAATTATTTAATCTTGGCTTAATATTATCTGTAACACATTTACGTGCAAAAGAACACTGAATGAATATATTTTACTGTTTGGGAGAGTAGGGGCGAGCCAATGCATGGTACACTCCCTGGGCCGAGCCAAGATCAGCTGATATGCGCGCGAATGCTGA
This sequence comes from Haliotis rufescens, assembly GCF_023055435.1. Classification (NCBI taxonomy): domain Eukaryota; kingdom Metazoa; phylum Mollusca; class Gastropoda; order Lepetellida; family Haliotidae; genus Haliotis; species Haliotis rufescens. The sequence goes on from NW_025963924.1 coordinate 63,389, forward strand.
AGCCTTCTCAGTTATAATACTTGTCTTGGTCTGTCGTCACCATATCCGTCCTCTATATAGTATTAATACTGTTCATAAACATTTGTCAACCTTTAGGGGAGGGTCACAAAACAAACTTCATCTGTGGAGTGCCACATATATGTTGGCCTGAGGACATTTTCCAAACATAACAGAATATATTCCCACCGTTTAGGGGATACTTAATTGATTGATCAACTATAGTGTTCTGCAAAGATATACCTGTCACGGTTTCTTGTAAATGATTTCATGAAGATGCTGACCAGTTATGAGGTTCAACATGTAGCTGCTTTCTAAGCCTCACAGGGTGTTATCAATGTTTATGATGTATATAACTGTTTCATATTAATTTTTAATTACTTTACCATGTGTCGTGGTTGTCTAGAACAACCACCACACGTCCTCAAAGTTCAAACCATACGATGAAGCTTCCAGCGCCTGTTGCGTCTCATGAGTCATGAGGCGGGCTCGTTCAGTGAAGTGATCTCAGCGCTACGACTGTCGTTAGCCAAGTATGTTAAACCAACGGGGTTAAGATCATCTTAGCGTTAAGATCGCTTTATGGGACGGTGCCCTGATTTGCAGTTTCTTACTAGGGTATGAGAACAGCTCAGGCATCTTCAAGTGTATATGAGTGAGTGAGTTGGGATTAACGCCGCTTTGAACAGTATTCCAGTTATATCACAGCGTGTCAGCTTAATGTGGAAGGAAAGCCCGAAGTGATGCAGGTCTCTGACGTTTACCACTTTGGTGAAACCCACGAGCATCGTCCACGGTGCTGAGAAGCCAAGTGTAAATGAACTGAGATTTAAGAGTTAATGAAAATGTAAGCATGGCCAATAAAAACATCAACGGTCAACTTGCTTTGAGAGAAACCTGACAGAGAGTTAAAACAATAGGGACGCCAGAGATGTGTTTAATATCCAAGTCAAGTGTTCTTTATCAAGCAGAGAGACGTCATTACAGATAATCAAGAACAATAATAGTAGAAGAGCTGTTGTTCTTTTCATAAACAGAAATAGATCTTTGCAAAAGGACACTGAGGAACTCGCGAAACCCGTCATTCCAAGATTCTGCTCAACAGAAATTCATAGGGATAGTCGCTCAGATGCAGTTCCGTCTCTCATTTCTGGAATTCCGTCACGGACAATCGTCTACGAGATATTGCATTCGCCCAAAGCTTGCAGCATGTGCACCTATAATTTCCCCTGTGGCGATGCAATGAGCGTCGGGGATAGGATCAGTCAATTATTTCATGGGGAAAGAGTTTGTAATTCATATCTGATTTTATTGACAGCTGAATTACTAACCCCACCTCATTCTCGCTCTTGAACCTGTCCATGAATGACACCGGCAAATGTTACCAAGATTACAACTTTGCAACTACCCGACGTCGTGATATTATGTCCGCTTCGTTAAATTATTGCACTAGCAATACCAGGAAGACTGTAAAACATTACACAGGGAATCTACATGTACGATCCTTACCCTTAGCTTGTGTCGGGGCAGTGTGTTTCACCACAGTCAGGGTGTCATACAGACTTATGCCTTTCACACGTCCAATACAATATTTAGAGACTATTATGTGGCATTTTTCATATCATATCCCATACCAACCTGAGACCTTTTGGGGGCAATTTGCAAATGCGATAGAGCCAACAAAGAGACCGGGGCTGTAATAACCAGACCCGTATTACATCCCTGTCGGGCCAGAGGGGTCGAGTTTTGATATTGGGTATGGTATGAAACCTTTTCATCATATCTTTGGAAGTGAATGCAATAAATCTTCTCCATGGAAAACATTGTCACAGGCAAGCTCTCCGAACAGACGAGCAGACGACGCACTAAGGGACGTAACTCCAACATATTACCACCCCCGCTGATACCGATCGTCCATTTAAAATAAATGGATAAAGTACCCGTGAAGATCCGGGTTATAATTAGTCTTCAAGAAACCCTTACCTGTCGTAAGAGGTATATGGTCTCTGATGTTCCCTAGACATGTTGCTTAGTTCAGGGGCTTACACAGTCGCCTAGAGTTACTTCCCTTCGCATGGCAATGTATCGCAGTAGAACACGCTGGCCTTGCTTATCAATTACAGAGTTATTATTTCTTTAGACGTTTTAAATCAGCGATGTCTACATGGTGCCTTTAACATTATGATACAAAGTGCAACAATAAATCACCAAAAGGTTTATTTTTATAGCATTTTAAAACGTCTGTTATTGGGTATAATGGCATTTCTTGGTGTAGCCTTGTAGTTACAGCGTTGGCACGTCACACCGAAGACCCGGGTTCGATTCCCCATATTTCGGATGTCCCCTGTCGTGATATGGATGGAATATTGCTAAAACTAGCGTACAATATATCTTACTTCTTCTGGAGAACTAACACAACACACCATGAAGCTTCGATTCCAAGTTAAACTGGAGTCTTACAGTTAGTGGCTGCTGCAGCTCCCCCATCATCACCTGGGCCTCGTTCCACAAAGCGATCGCAGCGCTACGACTGTCGTGAGTCTATGTTAAAGTATGGAAGGCACGATCACCTTTAGCGCTACGGATACATGTTACGGTTTGATACAGTGTTCGTGGATCAAGCAGGCGTGTTCTTGTGATAGGCTTTTGTAGTATGTATATCGTTAATGTTCATGAACATCTTACGATACAAACCAGACACATTTAATCTGAATCCTTATTTATTTATTTATTTATTTATTTGTTTATTTATTTATTCATTTATTTATCTATCTATTTAAACGAGTTTTTTTCTAAATCCTGTCTGTTGTGTTAACGTTATATGTGGATTTATAGATTGGATATATGCAGAGTCCCCCTGATTATGATGCCTTGTTTGTCAGGACCACAACTGTGCTCGTGGATCCCAAATAAGTGCTAAACAGCTATAACCTGCATTACTTCGGGTTTTCCTCCCGTATTAAGCTTACACGTCGTGATGTATAACTGAAGTACTGTTCAAAGCTGCGATAAGCCCAGCTTACTCATTCCCTTTGCTTGCAGCTGTTTTTTATGATAACGAGTTCCTTGGCACTATCGTATCCGAACACATAACACTATTACATGACAAAGAAAACAAATTGTTTATATTATTGTTCTTATGGGTAATAACAAATAATAATCACGACTACTTGTTTGTAATAAACAGAAAGCAGTTTGGCCAACGGGACCTAATTTTTAAGTAATGCGGAAGGTTTGATTTATTGCGTTTCATGTCACAAACATTAGAAAGCACTTCCTGAAGACCTTGAAGATAAGCCATGTTGACACTTTTTACCCTTACCGTACGTATTGACATAGTCTGATTTGATAAATTACATAACGATTTCTACCAATGAAGTTCCGGGTTAGAATTTGTTTCAGCAACCCATGCTTGGCGTAAGAGGCGACGAACGGGATCGGGTGGTCAGGCTCGCTGACTTGATTGTTGGATGCCATCGTATCCCAATTGCGCATATCGATGCTCATGATTTCAATCATTGGATTGTCTGGTACAGACTCGATTATTTACAGACCGTCATCATATAGCTGGAATTTTGCTGAGTGCGGCCTTAAACAACAAACAAACAAACAACAACATAACGATTTCTAAACATTCCCGCTTATATCATGCAGACCTTTCTGAGAGAGGGCTCTTATCACGCATCTTCGATTTGTTGATTTAAAGACTAACAGAAAAGTAACAGAATTATACAAAAATACATGAATGAATAATATGTTTAGAAATATAATCGCAGTAGAAATTCAAGCCGACGTGAATATGATATAAAATGTAATGAAATATTAACGAAAAGATGATAGCGACATTTTTTTTAATGAAAAACTTTCTCACTGCATTCCCCGTGTGATGAGCGTTTCACTGTAAGCTCGGTAGACATACTTTCTCCACCCCAAAAATGTTCTGTTTTGTGATATATAAATCCCTACTTATCTCCACGATTATGAGGAAACATTTGCCTCCGTTGTAATAATTCAACAATACCCCTTTCTGTTATCACATGTGCGCAAACTGATCTACTTTCATTAAAAATCCCACAAACTGACCTTCAAACTTTCCAAAAGCACGTACGGGAATTCCCCTTAAGTTGATGTAATGTTACTAAATATAGCCAATGACGAATTTATTCAACCATCCAATCAGCTCGTATTTTCCACACACCTGATTTTGAACAGCCAATCAGACATCATTACGCAAGCCAGACGCATTTGGGGCAGAGGAATCTACCCTAGTTGACGCTTATTTTCTCTAAAACCTAAGAAACCTAATGCAAGGAATGGCGGACTCTGGCATAGAAACCGACCTGGGGAGTCTGCTCGGGCTGGACGAGAACTCTTCAGACAGCGCCTACTATGAGTTGAAGAGCACGACGGTGACGGAAAGGTGAGATGTACGCGGCTGACGCAGCCATCCTGAAACGCCCTCTCAAATGGTCCGCGCACGATTCACACATGATCACAGATTATAGCAGTACATTTGACCCGTTTGTGGCTGACATCTCGAAAGTAGTTGCGTAACACACCGAGTTAACACAGATATGCTAATGTGGCGATACCAGATACAGTCATAGATGTGTTTAGTAAAGTGACATTTGTTTGTTTAGCGACTTGACAAAGCTGTCAACACTGAACGTCCGCGGTTAACCATGCAAGTTGCCATTGACTGTCAGGCAGTCCAATTTTCATTAATTTCTTAATACCGCCCATTTTTAAATCGAAAGAAATGGATTATGGTCTATTCCTTTAGTTTATATTATATCCGTACATGGTTGACTGTTTTCAACATAATGATTATTAAATGTTTAACCCAGATAAATAGGATTCTGTAGTGAAATGCTGAATGAAACAGGATATATCTTTGTTTCACAGAGTATTTCATTACAAAAAATGCTTATAAATGTTTTTCAAATGAGTAAATGGTGCCGGCAACATTGTGGTATTTAGTTGCATGTTGTCATTAAGATTTTAGTTGAATTTCTCGGTGGAATAGAAAAAAATGGTTAAATATCCGACACTCCTGTAACCTTCCTTTTTTATGTCTATTTTTTAATGTCATTTTCTTACAGTTGTTATTTGTTGATATGCTTTGTCTGGACATATTGTCAGTAATACAATCAAATACATATGATGTTGTGGTCATGCTTTACCACTGAATTATAGACGTTGTAGGCATTCTTTTTGTATAAACATGTAGATGAAATACGGGGTTGAATGTCATAGTGTGGTAGTGTGAACTCCAATAATCTGTGGGCATAAAGTGATATGTGTCAAGCATGTCTGTGAAGCATGTCTGTCACACATGTAAACATTTCTTATAATGCCAATGAAATGGACTATGTTTGTAGGAAAACTAGTTCCAACATTTGAAAACTCTTCCCAGCAGCAGTGATTGTTCTTTGGGGTGATTAAGGTGCAATCAAGTGGTCCTAGTATTGACAGTACATTAACGAAATGGAGTGTGTCATCATGATCTCACCCCAGTGATCAGTGCTCCCACTATCAACTACTGGTTTGTCTGATCTAGTATGTAAGCCCTCATGCCATACACATTATTATGGCTGCAGTATTCTTACTATGCCCTAATATCAAATTCAAAGGAGTACAGGGATTTAGCAAGACATGCTCAGAGGCGACATTTGGTCCAAGTCGGCAGCAAATGTCAGTAAAATTTCTCACTATGCCTGCTTGTCTAACGGATCAGGTGGTCAAGGTCGCTGACTTGGTTGATGCATGTCATCGATCCCAATTGCGGGGATCGATGCTCATGATGTCAATCACAGGATTGTCTGGTCCAGAATTGATTATTTACAGACCTGTCATATAGCTGGAATATTGCTGAGTGCGGCGTTAAAGAACAAACAAAACAAAAGCTTGTCAAAATGGCAGACTTAAGACCATCAGGTCATCTGTCCTGATTGTGTATGTGGTTGCTCGTGCTTTCAATCACTGGTTTGTCTGGTTCAGATTTATTCATTTCCAAGCCACTGTGACATTTCTGGAATATTTCTGACTGCTGCATTAAGTAATTTTCACTCGAATAGGTCTTCAGCAACCTATGCTTGCCATAAAAGGTGACTATGCTTGTCGTAAAAGGCGACTAACGGGATCGGGTGGTCAGGCTCGCTGACTTGGTTGATGCATGTCATCAATCCCAATTGCGTGGATCGATGCTCATAATATTAATCACTGGATTGTCTGGTCCAGACTCGATTATTTACAGAATATTGCTGGTGCGGCGTTAAACAACACACCACCAACCAACCATTCACTCACTCAGTCACACACTAATGGCTTGAGTTGTGTAACTATGTAACATGCTAGTATTACAACCAGTACATTCATAATCACATTGTTGCTATCTTTAAACATAGTAGTTATTCTCAACAGTGAACATACTACTTTAGTGATATGAATGTTTACAATATTCAACATGATACTGGATAGTTGAACCACAGGAGTCCGTATCTAAAAATAGACGCCCTCATGCATATTCATGACCATCTCCACACGCGAAGGGTGGTCATGAATATGCATGAGGGCGTCTATTTTTAGATACGGACTCCTGTGGTTGAACTAATGGTTGATGTTACTGTTTGCTATATTCACCGTTGTGATATTTATTTTATATATCTATCTATTTTATTTCTCTGTTATGTATTTTGCATCCACACCCTTAATAAATATATCTTCAGAAAAGATGGTTGAAGTAACAAGATTATTTTTTTGCATGTGATATTTTTCTAACAACAAATACACAGGACCTCTTGCATATTTCCATAAGTTGAAATAAGTGTTCATGGGAAGTTAAATGGGCTAAATGTACAAGTAGATATATATATTTCAGGTTTTGTTCCTTGATAATGTCTCTATGCTGAATCTATTTGGGCCAACTTCTCTATCTTCTCAGGCTAATTTTTATCCCAGTTAGAATCATTACAGGATTAACTTGAAACTGGGGCCCATTTTATTTAATTCATTTGCAGTTGGAGGGCAAATAAAGACAATAAAGATAAAGTAGTCAATAAAGAAGTGGTTATGAAAGTAATTGGTATATTTTGTCTTCTGACCAGAAAAACTATATTCCTTCAGACAAGATGTCTTTGCACAACCAAGCTTAGATTTAAAGAAAATGCTATCACTCCTCAGCAGCCATTGTGTCCACTCATTCCACATTTTGTGTTTTATTTTAGCAGTTTACAGCAAGCAAAGTGTATATTGGAACTTATTCTATTCACTAAAGCCTGACCTCACACTCAGGGACAGCCGGCATACAGCAGTTAAAGAGTTGAAGTGGAGTTTATGTGGCGAAGCAAAAGCTATTTTGTGTGCAGGGTTTATGCTGGTGCAATGTCTATTCACGTGACATATTGTCCATGCAGTTCTAACAGGTTGTTTATATGATATGAGATCCAATCTGGTTCATGGATCGGTGCACTTTATGTGTAGATTGGTATACTGCAGCAATGTAATATCATTGACATGTTTCTATAGTTATTTTCCTTGCTTGCGTAGGCAAAGTATGATTCATTTCTGTCTGGGCTGTACGTGATGAAAATTGACAAATTTTATCAGTGAGATCAGAGAAAGCGACAATGGCAGTGGAAGTGAAGTTGTCAGATTGTCGGGACAGGATTTATTAGGGAAGCTGTTGATTGTCCTAGATTTGTGTAAGTAATGAGACACATGACATCAGCAGGGAGTTGTGCTGCTGCGTAAATACACAGGTCATTCTCAGTAAATGATTTCACTATTCTGTCTCACTACAGAACTTTTATCGGTGAAATTGCATGCATAATAGGGCTTTGATGAGTCCAAATTTACTACCCGGGTACCCACCCCTCCTATTACCCGACCCTACCCGGGTACCCACTGTAGGTCTCAAGAGATGTACAAAATGTCCTATAGGGAATTTTTTTACCATAGCCCCGCTAAAACGTATTTATATACATGTATTAAACAATCTGGTCATGCATACACTGAAGTTGACTTAAGGTATATCTTTATTAAACCATATGAAAAGTCAGAAAGAATGGGTGCATTAGTGACCTGTATTGTAACCATAGATTTCTAGACAATTTTTGTCATTAAACTGTATATCACAGGACTAACCACGGGTCTGGGTAGTCCTGTGGGTACCACCCGACACGGGTACTCGAGTTACTTACCTGTCCCAGCCCTAATGCATAATACAATAAATGAATACAAAAAGTGTGTTGGTTGTTCATTTCATGTGCTGTCATGTACATTTCAGTGTACATCACGTTCACAGGGCTTCATCTATGGCTTACGTCTTGCAATTACCTGCAATGATGGTTGTTGGAATACTACTGAAACAAGTCAATAGATAAAAAACTTTGAAGTTTTTAGTGTTTAACGTTGACATATTTTGAAGCAGCACTTTTGAAGTTTGATATCAGATTTTAGCCAAATTTAAGTACACAACACCATGTCACTGTGTAAATGGTTAAGATTTTTTTCATCATTCTGTATTTTGTTTATGTAATAATGATATGTACAAATTAAAAACACCTTTGAAACCTTGCAATCTAGTCATCAGATCAGCCTTCATTATTTTCTATCTCATGTAACATAAACATGTTTAAGATCTAGCCATTTTGGAGAGGAAATCATGAAGAAATCGATTGTGCTTAAAAGTCTGACATAATCAATTAAAAGAGTATCAGATTGATGGCCATGTGTTGCGGTTGTTGACAGCAATGTACGCATCACTTGGTAGCAGGTGGCTATATTGAGTTTGTCTGTACCATACTTCATGATGTACATGCGCAGTTGTTGTGAGTTTGGAACACAGCCAAACAGTGCCCTCCTCTCGTCCCCAGTGTACACAAGTGACGAGGATGGTTTATACATTTCCTAGGTTTTGATGTTAGTTTCACTTTGATATTTTCGTGGAAAGTCTCCTGCCAAAGGAAATGAGTGCTGGATGTGTTGGTACATCTGCAGCTATAAATACCCCAGGATGACTTGGCAACGTCAGCTGACAAATGCCCCTGCATATTAATGAGTGGGCTTTGCTGTCCAAGCCATTGTGTTCAATTCTCATGTTTTTGCTTGCTTGAGTGGAAAGGTTTTTGCAGGGTTCATAGGTCTCGGCATGAAGGATGACCTTCAATGTCTATTTTAAATGTTTTGGAATACATTTAAGTAACTTCCTGTTTTTAGTTCAATAATGGCCTATTTGTGCCTGAATCCTGTTAAATCGTGATGCATGTTTAGTAAGTTGTTGTATTTGATGGTCATGTGTTAGGACTATATTTACATGGGCTGTTGTTTGCTTTATTCAAAATCATGAATGATAACTAAATCAATCAAAGCTTACGATCCTAGCCTATTTTCTGATGAAACCATGTCATTAAGCTGATGTATGCTTTATGAATAACAGTTTTATATCTATTATTGTTATTAAGAAACAAATTGCGAAAACTTAAATACTGTCAAGTTATGGATAGAAATATATACATATATATCCATGTTTTATGCAAGTTAAAATATCATATATCAGTTAATCTGCCCTATCTTGATAACACCTGCTCATGCCTTCAAACTGAACAATGTACAATATAAGTTGTGGCAGGTTCATGAGGGGTACAGGGGTTTTATGCGTCCTGTGTAGATTTTATGCCACTTACAACGGATTTATCTTACTGACATGTTTTAATGTGACATTGTTAAAAAAATTAAAACAAATTCTAAACTGACAGAAAACAGCTGTTCCGTTGAGCTGAGGTTAACTTGTGCTAAGGGCGGTGGGGTAGCCTAGTGGTTAAAGCATTCGCTCGTCACGCCGAAGACCTGGGTTCGATTCCCCACATGGGTACAATGTGTGAAGCCCATTTCTGGTGTCCTCCGCCGTGATATTGCTGGAATATTGCTAAAAGCGGCGTAAAACCATACTCACTCACTCACTCACTCACTTGTGCTATATAACCTGACTTCCATTGACTCGGAAAAAGCATGCAGCTTTTTGCTTGAAAGCGTATAAAGGATTTATTCTGCCTCTGAGAAATCCATGTGCAGCCTGTATTGCTCATGGCGGGGTATAAGAGATATATTCCCCTGCTGAAAACTTTATTACCCTCAAAGGTGGGTTACACAGTATTTTATCATGATCAGGCAGACCAATCAGATCTCATCATTCTGACATGGAGGTATTATAACAAGTTTTACAACTTCATTCAACATTTAATGAACAATCACATATGGTATTAAAACGAGGTAGAAAAAAAAAATAAAGAATAAGTGAGGATTTGTTTTCTTATTTTAATAATCTCCTGTTGTCTTATCAGTTAAGAATGCTACTGTAAATCTGGAAAGATCTGCGAGCAGGAAAATACTGCGAAAACTGTGTGACGCACACTCCCAATAGTTTCATGACGCAGTCATTTTTGCAAACAAACAAAAGACAAAAGGAGGCATATTTTTTTCATTCTCTTTCACACATTGTCAAACCAACCAGTACATGAGTAAATAAATAATCCCTCACATCCTAGGTTTCTCTAATTAGGCATTGTCACTCACTATCCAATAACACTGTGTAGTACGCCAGCCAGTCTATACTGCTAGATAAACACGCTACTCCAACCTCCCATGTCAACAACAACACATCTATAGTTTAAAAAAACACTGAGGTACCTTTAATTATGGCGCTTCCTACTTATCAAAAATAACATTTGATCTTTGGTAGTCTTAACGTAACAGGGTGTTGCAAAACTTTTCTGATACAGTTTAGGTCAGTGTTAGCCACGCGCAATAATTTCATGGGGCAAGACTTTCCGGATTTGCTATACCCGTTACATATTGCAGTAAATAATAGTAATTACATTGACATTGTAAAATAAAATAAATGTGCAATAATGATTATATACCCTGCATGGAACGAAGTGAATTTAGTGACAAGATTAAAATTTGAGATAAAGTGTGAAACATACCATGCTTCCCATTAAAGGCGATTATGCTTGTCGTAAGTTGTGACAAACGGGATTGGGTGGTCGGGCTCGCTGATTTGGTTAATGCATGTCATCTTATCCCAATTGCATAGATCAATGCTCATGATGTCAATCACTGGATTGTCTGGTCCAGACTTGTTTATTTACAGACTGCCATCATATAGCTGGAATATTGCCAAGTGCAGAGTTAAACAACAAACAAACAAAGTGTTAAGCAATAAGAGATAATGAGTGGTAACACTCGAACGTATTGAGCAGCACAGGAGTGTTAAGTTGATATATATTGCTGTCTACCTGATAAGCCTTATCTGTTTCTTTAACACACAGGGCAGAGTCCATGAGGATGGACTGATACAGTTAGTAAGAAACCTGATCTGTTGGATGGAAAGACTGCTATGAATATGTTGCTGAAGTAGAAGTTTATTCATGTATCAAATTTCAGATCTAAAGTATAATCAATATGTTATTTCATATCACCACACACTGCACTTAATGATACCACAATGGGTTCCATTTAACATGTGGCAGTCCTAATTGTCTTCAGCCTTAAGTATACATTACAAATTAACAATAAACACTGCATACGAGTAACATGAATACAATTTATGCATTTTGGGGTTAATATCAATATTAAAGTGAAATGAAATATTTGTCAACTCTTTGTGAATATAAATCAAACAAGTGTATTTTAAGTTCCTCATTTCTATTCTCTTGTAACCGTAGTAAGTTGATGGAGTGAACGTGTGTAAATGCCGGCCATAGCACCAGTGATATAAGCAGTAGGTTAGCAGGTAGAATTTAAATGACTGGGGTGATTACTGGATGATAGGGTTGGACTATCAAAGTTCAGTGTGACCTAGATATGTGTGGTACATTGTCTGGATTAGTCGTGTGGCCATGGAGGTGCATGGTCCACCAGACACCAGGAGCGGGAACCAACCCGTAGATCTAACTTTACCTCGAAAACGGAGAAATCAGTGTTTACGACAGCGGACAAGGTACGCCTATGTCACGGTTGGCTCAGTTTGTCACTGTGACATGTTTTTAACAGCTGTTTGTGTGACTCATAAGGTTGAAATTTTATGATATACTGTCCTAGATTGGTGAAGTTAGCAGATAAGACTCACTGACTGCCTTGTTTGTTTGAATGGTCTTTGGCTGTGGTTTATTGTGCAGGTGATTCATGGTTGACAGGACTTTGTTATCTATGTCCTTGTATGGCGATTTCCTGTTGCTGAAATTGTATTTTGTAGTTAATGATATGTGCTGTTTTGTGAGATAGGCAGTCCTTGTCAGATATCTTTGATGACCTATTAACTTATGTTATGTTCTAATGTAAATTAGTTTATCATGTCAATCCTGATGGTGTCTTTTCGTTTTCACATGTATGTACTGAAATTGATTGACTTGATTATACACTTTTGACATTTTTCTGTTCATGAAAATATTGCTGTATCATTCTTAAGACTGAAAATTACATGACTAACAAGTTTGCACATTGTAATTATTGTCTTAGATGGGGGGAAATCTTACTGTAAATAATTCTTTTATTTGGTGAAGCATGTTCCTTGTAAGTTAGGTTTAAAAAAGAAAAGATTTCTTTTTGGTTAGAGCAACATCATATTTTTTATCTTTAACTCCACTGAACAGAGTTTCAAGTGAGTTTTTAACCTGCTGTAGCCTTTGACATGATTATCTAAATTTACTGCATTTTCTATACCTCTGAATCCTCAGGGTTAAAGAATTGAAAGTTTATGTATAAGGTCCTAGCAATGGTTACTCTACTAAACTTAACAGAACTCAATTAAATTTGATCAAATCTGCAATTGTTGCTATTATTCAACATGTTTCAGAATGAAATGTTTATGATGTTCTCTTGTAGCGTAATGTCTGTTACTTCTTTTTCTCTTTTCATGTTTACCAATTATCAAGTTCATTATGACCTTTGTAAAGTAATGTTGCAAATATTCCCGAAAAATTCCGATGAGATATAGAGCCTAGTGGCTCATTTTTATCTCTAGTACTCTAGAATGTGACATTTAAGAAAACATTTCAGTGATGGAAACATATTATCAGTCATAATCTAATTGTTACATAGACGTTCCACCGGATTGACAACATGATAATTTCTGTTTATCACATGAAGAAACATAACAGTTATCCAGTTCTGTTAGTGAAAGTTTTATGTCGTCACCAATATTCAACAGTAGCAGTTGTTGGTGATATGTAGACACATGTGTGGAATCAGGTGGAGGGATAGTATTGATACACTTGTTTTGATGGAGAAGGGTTGACCTTGGCTTGGTCGTGGCCACACATGGCACATCATAGCTGGACAAGGTCACAGAAGTGTTTATCAATGATTAGGGAGGTTGTGGCCATGTCGTCAGATTGCTGTGTCTGCTTTGTCAACTTACTTGGTAAGAATGATATGTACTGTACTCAGAATTAGTAGAGGTGTGCGATGTTACTGGTATACCAGTACACCACGATTGAAATACTAATGTATATGTATCACAATACATACGGAAAATGCTGGTGTAATGCGTTTTTCAGAATCATGCATATTTTCATGTTATTGGCCTCTTATTTTCATTGAGCTGCATCAAACAACATTCACTCACTACTTGTCTGAAAACTGGATGCTTCTGTTGTTAGCAAGCAATCCTTTTGTAAATAGGTAGACAGTGAAGATATGGTCTATTTCATTGACCCAGTAATGTGGATTGGCTAACACTCAAGAGTGGGCTTTTACAAGGAAAACATAGTTTAACAGTGTAGATATGCAGATATATAACACAGAAGTGTTTTCTGAACAGGGAAATAGCACTGGGTTTGTCAAGGACGTGTTTCATAGGATTGCTGATTCTGAAGTGACTGCAGGAAATATTTATGTAGTTTTAGGAAAAGGACTTTGACATACAATTGCCCTGCATGGCAGTAGTCTTTGTGTGAGGGAAATACCCAGGTACATGGGAGGAAGTTTTCCTCGAATACTTACACTTCGGTTTTACCTTAGCACAACTATTTATTACCAGTGTAACACAGTTATGTCAATCATATTGTTGAGACATTGTGACATACGGAAACATGAGGTACACACTTGACATGGGGTATAATTCTTTTCATTTAGTCTTTTTTGCTCTTGTTTTTGAAGTTTTAATAATTATTCTTGTCTGTCTCACAGTCCCATAACCGTATTATTTTCCCTTCCGCCCAGCCCTTCCTGTAATGCAAAATTCCTAATTGAAGCAAGTCTAGATTTTCCTCATGTTGCCATCACACTGGCGCTCCTTTATTATTTAAAAGGAGTTACTTGTTTCTGTCAATATTATATATTTTCAGAGACAATAACGTAATAATTGAGATTTATTTTATAGCTTTAACAAATCATATTACACTTTTTCCCAAAACTGTATGCCATAAAATTGTTCATGTGTATTTTTTGTATTTGAGTTCAATCTTAATTGTTCTTTGCTATGTTATAGGATGTGAACAGTAGATACTGCAATCACTGGATTGTCTGGTCCAAACTTGATTATTTACAGACCGCTGTCATATAGCTGGAATATTGCTGAGTGCATCATTAAACAACAAACAAACAAAACTTCAATGTAGCTATGGCATATAGCTATATGATGTCTGAATCTGATTGTGTTTAATTAGAAACTGAAATGGTATAATGGTTATCATGCTCGTCTTACCCTGTACATTATTATTTCAGTCCAGTGACAGACATTCGGAATGCCAGCATGTCCAATCGAACCAACCTGCGGTTGCAGCTGATGCGGCAGCAGCTGATTGAGGAGGAGAAGCGAGAGACCGTATTGTCATCATCGTTCAAACCTTCCAGCGTGCCCTCAAAAACCATTGACATGCCGACCGTCAGCGTCACCTCTACAGAAGTGCCGCCACAAGTCTTAAGGGTGTGTACCCAACTACTTTTTTAAAATATTTAATTAAAAACTGATAATGACAAATTGTGGACAAATTAATCATAGTGATATTGATTAACACTTGGCACTATTGATCTGTATATGTACTATAACAGATGCTAAGATATATCTTTTTACAAAGATTAATTTATCAATGATGTAAGTACCCTGCAATAAAAAATATGACATTTATTTCTAAATTGTTTTATAATTTGGGCAATTACACAAACTGTTCAAGACGTCTGTGTATATTAGCTCTGTGGCTTTAGGGATAAAGCATGTGTTTGGTATGGTGAATTTCATCAAGTAAGGAAGGAAGACAAACTCAGTTATTTTCTTCATCTTTAGGTACTTTGCGACAGACAGTAAGATAATGTGAGGCAGGTGGGATGAAAATCTAATAACATTTAATATTTCCTTTGTATAATATGATGAAATAGTGTAGCGAGCTGTAGCTGTTAATTGTCAAGTTGTGATTTGGAAGTAACATACAGTGAACGGTTATAACAAACTCAAAGGGACAACTAATTTAAGTTTGTTATAACCGTAGTTCATTATAAGCATATATACAATGGACACAACCAAAAAATAGTTTGTTATATCCATCAGTTCGTTATAAGGGTGTTCGTTTTAAATATAGTTTTCTATATATATATATATATATATATATATATATATATATATATATATATATATATACCGAATGTGTTAATTTCTGTATACTTGGGTCTAATGTATGTGCACCCCAACTCATATTGATTATATGACTATTGTATGCTAGTATTCATGTTTTCCTGGAGATATTTATGTTATTTATGTATCAGCAGTCATGTGTATCAACAGGCGTGTTTTGAGAGCTGGATCAACAGCTGCTTTGAATTGAAGCATTGAAACATAAAGCAGTGTATGATCCTATGTGTATATTCACTTCTAGGATTGAACATTTACCAAAAAAACATCTACATAAATAATAATAATGTAGAGAAATAGAAAGAATAATGAATATCAGACTGTCTGGTGTTATGGAATCTAGCCATACTCCCAGTTTCCGTGAAGCTAAGAGCCTTGGTTCAGTCCTGTTTCACTTTGTGATGTTACGTCAGTAGTATGCAATGATCGAGCGTTTGATAAACCGTCACATCTCAAACTGAAGTGATTTCCCAGATGAGTTGACCCTTGACCTTATCACCTTGGTTACAGTGTATTATTAGGACAATACATTGTGTACTTCTCCATGATGATGCACTTAACACTTTGACCACAGTGCACTTACTAATGGCAGGAAGTAGCAGACGGAAGCAGGGATGACGTCTGCTTGAACTAGCTGCCCATGTTATTCATCGTCACTAGCTCTGCCATGCTATATTCACGACCTTATTTGGAATATAGCTTTTCTCTTTGAAATATTTTTTCAAAATAGTTCTAAAATATGCCAACTGCTCACTAATTTACACTGGAATGAAATTCTGAAAGATTTGAATGTTTTAATTTGGATGATGTAAATGTCCCAAAGTGCAGAAGTCCAATTGTTGACCACACACAAGAATAATGAGCAGTAATTTTGTGCTTAAAATAGGTTCACTGGTTCAAAATTAGGATAATTTTGAGCAACTTTTCAACAGAAGTAATGCTTAAGTATTCCCCCCAAACAAACCTTAGGAGTCAAACTCTAGTGCTGAGGGGGAATTCTGGAACATCCTGCAGCTTCTCAACTAATAGGTCAAGCCAAACCTAATTATCAAATTTATCTGCAGTTAGAATGAAGAACTGAGTGTATGACATTACTATTGCAGGTGCTGAAGGACAGTGGTTGGTTGTGGAGGTACAGGTGTGTTCTGTGTTGCAGGTGGAGACCAATCTACAGTTCCCCACCAAATACCACATGCAGCAGAACAAGAAGCGTCAGATTCAGATGTTCTTGAATCAGGGTCAGGTTCCTGTGACAGTGCAGTCCCTCCCTGCTGTTTCCAGCACCTCCGCCCCAGGGGATCTGGGCTTCTTAGGGAGTGCCCCAGCAGATCCTGACAGTCCACTCTCCATGGGGCTCAGCAGTGTAGCTACAAGCACATCAGAGGTCAGTTTTACAACAGCACAGTTCGTGTTTAATACAATCAATCACCTGTTCAGAGTTATGAAATCCTGTAGGATCACCTTTGACAAGTTTGTCCATGATAACAATTGTTGTCAAATGAGTATAAATTATGTTTTCTTAAAACTCAACATGTATTTGGTAGCTTATGCAACAGGTTGTGACATTTGGAAAACCAACTATGTTATGGTCAGAATAAGCAATGCAATGTCTGAAGTAGTAATCTGCATATGGACACTGATGTTTTTCAGGTGGACAACTTCCTGTCGGACATCATCAGCCTGGAGTCTGTGGAGGCTTGTCTGGACAGTGACCTCACTCTCATCGAACCATCTCTCACTCAAATGTCATCCACAGTAAGTGCTACAAGAATACACCATTTAGATTCACATCATACTCAAAAAGTTAGAATGGTACATGTAGTACAGTCAGTAGAAGACAACCTCCTTCTTAACAATCTGCGATCAGCCAAAAAACAGCTCAATACCATGGAGAAGGCTAGCTAAGGGAGAGTTGATTACCTGAGGATAGACTGGCCAGGAACTTGTCTTAGTATTTCTTTGCATGGAGAAGTTGGATAGTCCAATAACTGGCTGTTGGATAGTCCAGTAATTACCTGTTGGATAGTCCAGTAATTATCTGTTGGATAGTCCAGTAATTCTAAGTTTTAACCCCTCCTGAAAAAAACAAACCAATGGGGGCAGTTGATAAAATACTGAGATTAATCTCAACAAACCAGTGTGATAAAAGATGGCGTACAAACAGTGCAAGTGTAACCACCACTTTGACCTGTCGTTTATCAAGAGCTGATAATTGCAGGGTAAACGTGATCTACTAACCTAGTTGACAGCGCTAGCACCGAGTACACAGTTATCAGTATGAGGAGGAAAGTATTACACATTGTTTGATAGCATACAACCCTTAACCCTCGTCAGTGGTGTACGTATCATGCCTGATCAGTATTGGGAGATAAGAAGTGCCACTATCTGATAACTGATGTACATCTGCAAGGCTCAAGATGATTGTTTCGTAACTACCAGAAATGATCTAATGGTAGTGAGTGTTGTTGGATCTTGATGTTTGCTTCTATCAGTGACTGGTTCAGAAGCAATATGCATGCTTACTTGTGATAATACAAAAAAAACGTTTTTAGTTTTTAATCAGCAAGGTCCCTGAAGTAATATGAGGGGGAAGTGTTATTACCACAAGGTAAATTTGTTGACATTTTGACAATCTTATGAAGCGCCGTATCAAGTTGTCTCCCTCTGGACTATGTATAACTTTTGAATATCAACTTTCTTGAATTCACCAGGTAAGATTATTTTTCTTTCTTGTGATGATGATGATGATTCATTGTTTCAGATGCCTCAATCTCAGCTCCTTAACACATACTCGGTCGACTCAGCTGGCGCCAAGTCCTCATCATCATGCCCAGCTGCTTTCCGTAAAGAACCGACGCCAAGCTTCATCACAGAAGATGATGAGAAGGCTTGGTATAAGGAGCGCCAGAAAAAGGATAACCACAATATGAGTAAGTACATATGAAGGAATGTCACACTTGCTGGTTGTGTCTGATGTCGATTCAGGCCACTGTTTCCTCTTCAATGTTTCATGGTGTTTCTGCAATTCTTGTTGATTCCTTTTTCGAGTACATCTTCATCTTCAGGTTTTATTTGGAGTAAGAAGTATTTGCAAGATAAAGGTGTTGAGAACAAGCAAGAAACTATCTTTCAGTTCTGTTCTTGTGGTTTCATGTATGAGTATTTCAAGTCACTTTCTAACAATATCATTGAATTACTGCTTCCAGTTGAGAGGAGGAGAAGGTTTAACATCAATGACAGGATCAAGGAGCTCGGGACCATGCTGCCCAGATCTAGTGATCCGTAAGTAGTCTCAGGGTTAACTCCCCTTCACTGACAGAATAGACTCTTCCGCAAGTCTGCAACAGTTGTTAAATATTTGATTTCCTAAGTAACTTCCATCAAATGAAGTGTATATGTGCTTCAAGGTCTGCAACTACCATTAACACGTTTCTGTAGGCAGTAAATACAATTCTTTGACAGGGAAACTGAATAAATGTAAATGTTTTCCCTATTCAAAAATCTATTTAGGTAGGCCCAACTTGGTTGTTGATGAGAGGCTACTTATATTATATACACTAAAGGATATCTGTATGTCATGAAGATAGAGAATGCTGCAAGAACGTATGCTCGCAAATCACTGTAACGAACACTTTTCAGCTCTTTTGCTGCAATGTAGAGATAGGGTGAACTTAATGTTCCTGTGGGTGTTGTGACCGGACTGTTCCTCTGTTGACAGAGACTTGAGACAGAACAAAGGGTCTATCTTGAAGGCGTCTGTGGACTACATCCGCAAGCTGAAGCGAGACCAGGAGAAAGTGCGACAGCTGGAAGACCAGCGGAGGCAGCTAGAGGCAGCTAACAGGAGATACATGCTCAAAGTACAGGTGAGTTGTCTCCCTTTGACCTTCACCATCACCAGGAATTATTTTGCTTATGAAGATCTCAAATGTCAACAGATTCTTATAATTGCTGGAATCAGGAATGAATAATGTTATGTTTTTTACTCGTGACACATTCTATATTCATACCAGTAGATGTCTTATCACAGAAGGGCAAATTATATGTGAGCATGGATAAATTTGGCAACAATTTAGATGTTACGACAACCCTTGGCTGAAAGTAAACGTATCACAAAGACCAATAAGTTCACTTTCAGTTTGAACTTCATTGTTAATTTTGATCTGGTCTGCTTGGTTTTACCATTTATCAAACGATCACACATATAAGTGTGTTCATTGATGTACCTATATAGTCGACCAGTGATATTGTCTTAATATTTGACTGTGTGTAATGTCTCCTGTATATTCTTCTAGCAACTTGAACTGCTGATGAAGGCCCACGGGGTTTCAACAGGCTACACAGAAGACATGATGTCGCTTACCACAATGATACCTCCTAGTGCTGTCAACTTTCAACCCAGACAGGAAATGGATCAGTCTGACATGTTTTCATCAACACCTACCAACAGTTCTCTGATCGAGGAGGAAGACTCTCCTGTCAGTGGAGACCCGATGATGATGTCAGCACCGGTCAGTCCTTCTCTCGGCATGGAGGATGATTCAGACTTCTTGTGAATGTTCTTGGACAAGGGGAGATAACTCTATTTGTCTTTGTAAAAAGTGGACTTTTTCGTCTCGAGAGAAAAGCTTTACAAGTCTCTACAACTATGAAGAACTTAAGATTCAAGTCAACAAACCATTTTCATTTGTATCAGGATTGAAGTGACTTCAGCCTTCATGGCAGCGTTCATCACAGTGGCTCGGCATGAATTATTGCAAATTGAGTTAAATTTTTAATATAACTGCCAGCGATATGATCAAAAGACTGAGAGAAAAACTTTTGATTTGCCAACAGACATTTTTTTATATCAAAAGTGCAATAGTTGGACAATGATTTCCCGAGTGTTTTGGAAGCATGACGTGCCACCCAGGTCTAGGATTCTGCCTGAAGTGGTCTTTGGTCCCTGTTGCATAGAATTTAGATTGCAAAAGTCTTTTATCTGAACTGTTTGACAAACATGTGTTTCATGATACGACTCTTAAGAGGTTTTTGTGAAAAAAACCTGGTTGTTTGTAGGGAGTTATTCACTCTGTTAGAATTTGGATGGCATTTGGTGCTAAGAAGTGCAAAATTTCCATAGGTGGCAGTGCATTGGATATATGGGCTTTGACCTGTGACCTTGACCTTTATGCAAATATGCTACAAAAGGCTCAATTGTCAGTTGTAGGCAACCCATTGAAGGCACTACAGTGGCATGGAAATCCAGATTATATGTTCTAAGAACCTCAGAAGACTGGAGAGGAGGAACTACTGAGGTGTGTATGCATGGCACCAGAGACAGGTGACCGTGATACTCATGGTCATGGTCACCAGGACTGTTGATAGGAGGGAGACCATTCCAGTGTACAGCATAGTATTTGTTGTAGAGGAATAGTTGACTTCCACTTATGTAAATATGTAAATAAGTACATAATATAACCCTGTGTACATATCATGTATATTGCATCCTTGTTAAGACTTTGCCACTTCATATGTTTCTGTGGCCGACACAATTATGTCCTGAAGGTAGAAAACTGGTTTCTTCTATTATTTTTCAATGAGTGTTGAACATGTTGTTTAAAGATTCTTTTGACAGGAATGGGGTGTTTCGTATTCTAGCTTAAAAGAGAAGTATTCTATCGAGAGAAATTGACATTATTACATGAAAGACTTCAACTTCAAAACGTTCTAAATTTGAGGAGCTTTCTGGCCTCACGACATGAGGTAGATATGGAGAACATACTCAATCTGTATTTGGTGAGATATTTATCAATACATCATGTTCACAACTAAATCTATTGAACCCCAAACCACGTTCTTACAAATCTGTTTTGCTTGGACAGCATTCTATATGTTAAAAAGAATATTCCTCATATGATTTAACACCTTAGTGTGTATGAAATGGAAAAGGTTTTTTTCCCGTTACTGAGCTAAGACTTACCAACTTTTGTTTTCAAACACCATAGCAAATACTCTATGGTCAATGTAGTAAAGTACACAATAGTGTAATGTATTTGAAATAGTTCCTGGACAAACTATGATTTGAATGTTTATTGCATAAGGAAGCAGTTTCAGTATCACGGTAGGTAGTGACAAGCCGGTTGTTTTAACTTCATGACCATAAACTCATTAATCAAAAGACACAAAACCCATTACATTATCATCAGGTTAAATGTGGATTCACATTTACGTCCCTTATGTGCCCCTTGTTGTGAAACTCCTTCAGATCCACCAGTGAAGAAGCAGTATTTCGAGATAAGTTATGTCTCGGTAGAGAGGATGTAGTTATCTCAGGATGAGCCACTTATCGGGAGAGAGGATGTAGTTATCTCAGGATGAGCCACTTATCGGGAGAGAGGATGTAGTTATCTCAGGATGAGCCACTTATCGGGAGAGAGGATGTAGTTAACTTGAGATCTCCCCCTACAGAGATCTCAACAGTTGTCTTGAGATAAGTCACATCTCAGTAGAAGAAACAGTTGTCTTGGGATAAGATATGTTTGTGTAGAGAGGAAGCTGTTATCACAAGATGTCATATCTCTGTAGAGGAAGCTGTTATCTCAAGATGTCACATCTCAGTAGAAGAAGCAGTTGTCTTGAGATAAGTCATGTCTGTGCAGAGTAGAAGCTGTTATCTCAAGATAGTCACATCTCAGTAGAGTAAGCAGTTGTCTTGAGATAAGTCATGTCTGTGTAGAGAGGAAGCTGTTATCTCAAGATAAGTCACATCTCAGTAGAGTAAGCAGTTGTCTTGAGATAAGTCATGTCTGTGTAGAGAGTAAGCTGTTATCTCAAGATAAGTCACATCTCAGTAGAGTAAGCAGTTATCTCAAGATAAGTCACATCTCTGAGGAGGAAACATTTGTCTCGAGATAGACCAGGCATCTATTGGAGAATATGTTGGAGTTGCATCTACTATACCCAGTAGGTGGTATTGTATTCCTACTTCTGAGATGGTCAGAGATATATTGAAGTAGAAGTTTCAGACAGGAAGAATTTAAAACAAAAGGTTAAAGGTTTAAATTCCTTCATGTTTTGGTTTCCGTGAAGCACAATAGAGACTTGTGTGTGTAAATGGCATAATTCATGTTCATTGTGTATAGTAATGAAACATTGTTATTGTATTTTAGAAAGCAATGCATGAATGCAATACAAGAATGTTGCAGACTGGATGATACAGTTTCCAATTTTTGTTTTTTAAAACACAAAGGAAGAAAATAAAAGAAATGTCAATCATGTTTTAGTGTTTGATTATTAATTGATATGGAATTTTGAAAACACCTTGAACAACTCTTTCCACTGATGTACAGACATGTTAGGTGCAGTCTGGCATATCATGGAACAAGTTCTCAATAAAATGTTATGAGTTGACTTAGATGTGGATTGGATGGTTATACAATGTGCGAGATGGATCCATCACGGCATCCAAACTTTGTGGATCCATGCTTGTGCTCTCAATGTTTATAATGCACCAGATTGTTTCACCAAGTTAATGCTTTACATCATTACCCTGGTCAGTGGAACAGTAAGACAAATTTCATTCTCAGCCCCTTGGGGAGTATACAACCCAAGCTGCCTTGTGAGGTGCTAGAATGTTTACACTCACATTACCATCTCGTCCTACTGGGTATCCATTTGCTGCTGGGTGAACAGAGATGTTTCAAACAAAGTCTCT
This sequence comes from Haliotis rufescens, assembly GCF_023055435.1. Classification (NCBI taxonomy): domain Eukaryota; kingdom Metazoa; phylum Mollusca; class Gastropoda; order Lepetellida; family Haliotidae; genus Haliotis; species Haliotis rufescens. The sequence goes on from NW_025963924.1 coordinate 86,710, forward strand.
TGGCTAGGGAGACCAAAGCCCTGGAAACTCTCAGGAACCAAGCAGCTGGATGACCCATTCATCTATTCTCCATGACCAAGCTTCCTGATTTGTGACCTGTGTGCAGTACACAGGACCACGTGCCACCACTACAAGTTTGTTTGCTCCTGATTCGATTGTTTACAAGTTGCAACAATATGGCAGCAATAACATTGCCGCACAATACAACACTCTCATGCTAGTTGAATGTCAGCCACTGGTGGGGAATTTCCACACTTTTTATTCGTCCATCTGTTAGATATTGTCAGCATCATCCCCAGAAACATACCATCATCACCCAGGAAAATCAAACTCATGATTTCAGGAAAATGGTAAGTGTAACTTCCAAAACCCGTGAAGATCCAGGGTAGAATAGGTCTTCAGCAACCCATGCTTGTCTCTCCGTGAAGATCCGGGTTAAAATAGGTCTTCAGCAACCCCTGCTTGTCTCTCCGTGAAGATCCGGGGTAGAATAGGTCTTCAGCAACCCATGCTTGTCTCTCCGTGAAGATCCGGGTTAAAATAGGTCTTCAGCAACCCCTGCTTGTCTCTCCGTGAAGATCCGGGGTAGGATAGGTCTTCAGCAACCCATGCTTGTCTCTCCGTGAAGATCCGGGTTAAAATAGGTCTTCAGCAACCCATGCTTGTCTCTCCGTGAAGATCCGGGGTAGAATAGGTCTTCAGCAACCCATGCTTGTCTCTCCGTGAAGATCCGGGTTAAAATAGGTCTTCAGCAACCCCTGCTTGTCTCTCCGTGAAGATCCGGGGTAGGATAGGTCTTCAGCAACCCATGCTTGTCTCTCCGTGAAGATCCGGGTTAAAATAGGTCTTCAGCAACCCCTGCTTGACTCTCCGTGAAGATCCGGGGTAGAATAGGTCTTCAGCAACCCATGCTTGTCTCTCCATGAAGATCCGGGTTAAAATAGGTCTTCAGCAACCCATGCTTGTCTCTCCGTGAAGATCCGGGGTAGAATAGGTCTTCAGCAACCCATGCTTGTCTCTCCGTGAAGATCCGAGGTAGAATAGGTTTTCAGCAACCCATGCTTGTCTCTCCGTGAAAATCCGGGGTAAAATAGGTCTTCAGCAACCCATGCTTGTCTCTCCGTGAAGATCCGGGGTAGAATAGGTCTTCAGCAACCCATGCTTGTCTCTCTGTGAAGATCCGGGGTAGAATAGGTCTTCAGCAACCCATGCTTGTCTCTCCGTGAAGATCCGGGGTAAAATAGGTCTTCAGCAACCCTTGCTTGCTGTAAGAGGCAAACTAACAAGATCGGGTGGTCAGGCTCGCTGACTTGGTTGATGCATGTCATCGATCCCAATTGAGGGGATCAATGCTCATGATGTCAATCACAGGATTGTCTGGTCCAGACTTGATTATTTACAGACCCCCTGTCATATAGCTGGAAAATTGCTCAGTGCGGTGATAAACAACATACAAACAAAATAAACATGTAACTTCCAAAACTCAATATGCAGAAGTGATCAAGCCCACCATGGTAGAAGTATCAATTTATCAACTCACTCAAGACAAAACACAAAATACAAAAAAAGTTGTTTATTTAAGCATAAAATTAAATTTGTACAAGTAAAAAAATCTCTGAAGAGTTTGGCACCAGATTCCAAGGCATATTTATTGTCTGAGTATAGAATATATTAGTCTCTATCTACAGTGGAGGTCAGGTGTCTACATAACAAGGCACATGGTTAAGGCTCGGCCTTTGCCATCCTCCGGTGGTCCTGTTTACATGATGCTCCAAGACAATATTTAATAATCCATTCTGAATTAATTGGAACTGTATGCACCATATCAATGGTTAGCTTTGCCATCAAATGTACCTTTTTATTAAATCGATAGGGGAAAATAGGCAAGGATGAATATTAACTTGGATGAAACTTTACATTTCTAGAGACAAACGCGTCGCGCTGAAGACCTGGGTTCGATTCCCGACATGGGTACAATATGTGAAGCCCATGTCTGGTATTCCCTGCCGTGATATTGCTGGAATATTGCTAAAAGCGGCGTCAAATCAAACTCACTCACTCATTCACTAAAGACAAATGGTGAAGATGACCATTAGGTTATTTCAACCCTCTATTTAGTTTAAATCAAGGCATTTTTAGGACAATGACTGCATTTTGACTACAATGTTTATAGAAATAATGTTTCTCTTTTCTAACTGGCCATAATTATCTCATCCAAACTGTAAATTTAAGTTAAAATTATTGTTCATTTCACTAATAACAGGGTGTGTGGAAGAAGGGGTAGAGAGAGGCACATATACTAACATGTGAGCATCTGTGGATTCAGAAATGATGACATACTTACTTTCTTGTGATTGGCCCACACCGATTTTGTCATCAACAGGATCATAACAACGTCACTTACTGGCTGCCAGTGGCAGGGTGCTAAATGTTTGGAAGGATTTCACAAATCTTTCAAGATAGGATCAGTGACTATTGGTCACATATTAAATAACTGAAATCACGACTGCTAGGGCTGGGATGGGTAACTCGGTACTCGGGTCAGTGGGTACTGAAACTTGTCACAGAACTCTATGCTTACACTACAAGTCACTAATTATTCACATTTCTTTCTGATTATTCACCCATTCGTTCTGACTTATATATGTTTGAGTAAAGATAAAGCTTCAGTCAACCTCAGTGTATGCATGACCAGATCGTTTTATATGTATATCTCAACTCTTGAGGCCTACAGTGGGTACCCGGGTAGGGTCGGGTAATAGGGGGTCGGGTAGTAAATTTCCCGGGCCCTAATGACAGCTCCTTGTTGTGCCCAAATAATCCCCCATTATAATAACTATTTCATGGGAATGTGAAGTGACATTGCGTGAATCCCACGACTGCGTGACCCAGATTTATCACTACACATCATCTTGAAATACTGACCCAGGTAATCTGTGAAGCAAGTCCGGCCTGGTCTCACTTGAGCAATTAGTAAAACTCAAAAGAAATATTTTGATGAACTTCCAAGAAGACTTGTAACGAATATTTTCACTTCACTCAATATTTCAAAACAAAGACTGAACTGAGCTGAATTGACTCACTTCTAGATACAATGTGACAATATCACCAAAACAGGATGAACCTGTTCTAAATAAACACGGCAACAGTCTATGTCCAAGTTTGAGTGATATCATTCTGACACCACTGTACAAAGATGAAGATGTAAAATATTAAATAAGTGAAAATCATCCTCATCAACATGCCTTATAAGTACAGATAGGAATGAACACAATTTAAGATTAGTAAATATAAATAAATATGTTGAGAAAATAATGATGATGGTCTGTTAACATAAGAAAATTTCACAAATATATTTGTTAAGAAATGAATGTGCCCTTATAGACGAGCATGCTTGTTCCTTTACAGATGAACAGCTCCAACATATGTACATCTTACACTACTACGTATTGAGTACATGTATGATCTGCCATAGCATTGTGTACGTCCTGGGTAAGGCATGACTGAAGCTCTACAACATGTGGTTTTAATAGAGAAAAATGGAAGAAAATCTTACTAAATATCACAGAATGCTTCACTTCAGCTCTACAAACTGAAGAAATACAGCCATCCACAGCAGATGCAAACATGCACTTCCCCCAACAATTCACTGACTAGCATAAGATGGCATAAGTATAGGATAAATTTGCCTGGATTCCAAATTTGAGAGTTTTTTTCATTTCCTGATATTTTTTTCAGGCTTTTGTTTGAATACATCTAAACTGACATCATTCTTATCAGGACGTTATATACGTTAAATGGTTTCTGACGTTATATATGCATCACATGATAATACTAACCAATAACCAGGGGATTAAAATTTTTATCGTACTCCCTTCGAAAATATTGTTTATACATGTATGTTTAAGACAGTATTATTATTTTGTGTTTGGTCAAGCCTCTGACTGTATCTCCCCAGCTGATCTACACTGAGAGAAACCACCACACACGGAGCTACTACACACACAGGCTCTTGTCTTCATCCTCACTAGGAGAGGATTTTTAAAGAATACTAATTTTCACTTTGTTTTCATGATTGATCTGCATCAGATAGTTGAACCTGATCTGCAAGGATATCCCGGATAGCATGTGCTATTGTTAGAGTGAATATTATCCTACCCTATTTTATGATGATAAAGATCATGAAATGTATTTGAAAACTGTCACATACGCATAAAAAATGTTTGCTAAACCACATGTTCTGTGAAAACTGACAATATTCCCTCCCAGTTAGGATGAAAACAGGCTGTACACCTCCTGGCAACTACAGGCACAGGCAGACTACATAACAATTAAACAACACCGGAGAAGAACTATGTACATGGACATTTTGTGCTTGTCACATCAGAAGTAACGTCTATAGACGGGAAATACTGAAGGAAAAGACAACACCAATACAGACGACTGTCGATTCCTGACTAGCAGATGGAGGCACAATGTGATTAATACTTTGAAGGTAAAACAATGACAATGTTAAAGAAAGAATAAATAAATGAAAATCAATGTTTCAAGCCGCTAATGCACGAGTTGGTTGATCATACCTTCGTAAATGACATGCTTCGGCCCTTTCCTCATACGGCACATGCAGATTTTGTACACTCACATGAAAGTGGTTTTCAGAAAGTGTCCTTTACAAAAAGGAGTATTGATTAATCAGGGTCAAGATCATGTAATGGTTTATCAATTATGATTACTAACAAATTAGACATTACGGCATATATTAATGACATATTTCTCGTATTCCACAACAATGTGGTCAGTGAATAGAGACATGAAGACATGTAACATATTTTGGAAGCTGTGAGTTTGACAATGTTCACTGACTGAACCTGCTCTTCTGTGTATCTCACTGACAAGGAAGTTGGTCATGTTCAAGGTCAGACATGCTTCTTGATGCGTTTTTAACAGCAGCAATCTTGAGGATGTTATTTGACAACACCTGCTTCTTGATGAATCCTACAAGCAGGAAGCTTATGATGTTCACCGACAAGGAATCCCATGTGCAGTGCAAGCTTGAAGATGTTCACTGACAAGGAATCCTGTGTGCAGCGCAAGCTTGAAGATGTTCCTTGACTATTCCTGCATACTGATACATCCCTATATGTTCCTGGAAATACTTGAACACCCAAATACAATCTCCACACACCGTTCCTTCAAACTATCCAATTCTATATTGGCACTAACTCATAAATATATGTCAAACATTTTCACTGGTCACCACAATCAACCTTCAAATCATCCAATGACAGACAAGGAAGCATCAAATGGTCCAATCAGCGAAGGCCAATCAGCTTTGAGGACATGTTCATGATGATGCCAAATGTTTGGCAAAGGAGGCGTTGGGGTACATGACATGCCGCTGCCTGCACTCGGCGCTGCAGTAGAGCTTGCCCTCGCGGAGGAGGAACTGGTTGTTCATGAGGCTGCGGCCGCACAAACTACAGCTGAAGCAGTGGGGACAGGCGTGCCAGTGGAGGTCACCGTGGTTCATGCCGGGGGAGTCCGCGGTGATGGGCCGCTGACAAGTGTTACACACCTGGAAGGAGACATGGTTACAATCTGAGATGACAACATTGGGTTAAAACCAATTGTTGAGTGAGTAAGTTTTATGCTTGTTTAACTGGCTTCCTGTTTAATTGGCTTCCTCATCATGTGTTCTCTGTCCATCATGTTGTTACAGTATCAGTTACATGTAAGGGTGTCTGGTGGTGGCGAGCCATGAGTTTCATGTAAGGGTGTGCCTGGTGGTGGGTAGCCGTGGGTTTCAGTTACATGTAAGAGGGCCTGGTGGTGGGTGGCTGTGGGTTTCAGTTACATGTAAGAGGGCCTGGTGGTGGGTAGCCGTGGGTTTCAGTTACATGTAAGAGGGCCTGGTGGTGGGTAGCCGTGGGTTTCAGTTACATGTAAGAGGGCCTGGTGGTGGGTAGCCATGGGTTTCAGTTACATGTAAGAGGGCCTGGTGGTGGGTAGCTGTGGGTTTCAGTTACATGTAAGAGGGCCTGGTGAAGGGTGGCTGTGGGTTTCAGTTACATGTAAGAGGGCCTGGTGGTGGGTAGCCGTGGGTTTCAGTTACATGTAAGAGGGCCTGGTGGTGGGTGGTTGTGGGTTTCAGTTACATGTAAGAGGGCCTGGTGGTGGGAAGTTGTGGGTTCCAGTTACATGTAAGAGGGCCTGGTGGTGGGTAGCTGTGGGTTTCAGTTACATGTAAGAGGGCCTGGTGGTGGGTAGCTGTGGGTTTCAGTAACATGTAAGAGGGCCTGGTGGTGGGTGGCTGTGGGTTTCAGTTACATGTAAGAGGGCCTGGTGGTGGGTAGCTGTGGGTTAAAGTTACATGTAAGAGGGCCTGGTGGTGGGTAGTCGTGGGTTTCAGTTACATGTAAGAGGGCCTGGTGGTGGGTAGTCGTGGGTTTCAGTTACATGTAAGAGGGCCTGGTGGTGGGTAGATGTGGGTTTCAGTTACATGTAAGAGGGCCTGGTGGTGGGTGGCTGTGGGTTTCAGTTACATGTAAGAGGGCCTGGTGGTGGGTGGCTGTGGGTTTCAGTTACATGTAAGAGGGCCTGGTGGTGGGTAGTTGTGGGTTTCAGTTACATGTAAGAGGGCCTGGTGGTGGGTGGTTGTGGGTTTCAGTTACATGTAAGAGGGCCTGGTGGTGGGTGGCTGTGGGTTTCAGTTACATGTAAGAGGGCCTTGTGGTGGGTGGCTGTGGGTTTCAGTTACATGTAAGAGGGCCTGGTGGTGGGTAGCCGTGGGTTTCAGTTACATGTAAGGGTGCCTGGTGGTGGGTGGCTGTGGGTTTCAGTTACATGTAAGAGGGCCTGGTGGTGGGTGGCTGTGGGTTTCAGTTACATGTAAGAGGGCCTGGTGGTGGGTAGCTGTGGGTTAAAGTTACATGTAAGAGGGCCTGGTGGTGGGTAGTCGTGGGTTTCAGTTACATGTAAGAGGGCCTGGTGGTGGGTAGTCGTGGGTTTCAGTTACATGTAAGAGGGCCTGGTGGTGGGTGGCTGTGGGTTTCAGTTACATGTAAGAGGGCCTTGTGGTGGGTGGCTGTGGGTTTCAGTTACATGTAAGAGGGCCTGGTGGTGGGTGGCTGTGGGTTTCAGTTACATGTAAGAGGGCCTGGTGGTGGGTAGCTGTGGGTTAAAGTTACATGTAAGAGGGCCTGGTGGTGGGTAGTCGTGGGTTTCAGTTACATGTAAGAGGGCCTGGTGGTGGGTAGTCGTGGGTTTCAGTTACATGTAAGAGGGCCTGGTGGTGGGTAGATGTGGGTTTCAGTTACATGTAAGAGGGCCTGGTGGTGGGTGGCTGTGGGTTTCAGTTACATGTAAGAGGGCCTGGTGGTGGGTGGCTGTGGGTTTCAGTTACATGTAAGAGGGCCTGGTGGTGGGTAGTTGTGGGTTTCAGTTACATGTAAGAGGGCCTGGTGGTGGGTGGTTGTGGGTTTCAGTTACATGTAAGAGGGCCTGGTGGTGGGTGGCTGTGGGTTTCAGTTACATGTAAGAGGGCCTTGTGGTGGGTGGCTGTGGGTTTCAGTTACATGTAAGAGGGCCTGGTGGTGGGTAGCCGTGGGTTTCAGTTACATGTAAGGGTGCCTGGTGGTGGGTGGCTGTGGGTTTCAGTTACATGTAAGAGGGCCTGGTGGTGGGTGGCTGTGGGTTTCAGTTACATGTAAGAGGGCCTGGTGGTGGGTAGCTGTGGGTTAAAGTTACATGTAAGAGGGCCTGGTGGTGGGTAGTCGTGGGTTTCAGTTACATGTAAGAGGGCCTGGTGGTGGGTAGTCGTGGGTTTCAGTTACATGTAAGAGGGCCTGGTGGTGGGTGGCTGTGGGTTTCAGTTACATGTAAGAGGGCCTTGTGGTGGGTGGCTGTGGGTTTCAGTTACATGTAAGAGGGCCTGGTGGTGGGTAGCCGTGGGTTTCAGTTACATGTAAGGGTGTCTGGTGGTGGGTGGCTGTGGGTTTCAGTTACATGTAAGAGGGCCTGGTGGTGGGTAGTCGTGGGTTTCAGTTACATGTAAGAGGGCCTGGTGGTGGGTGGCTGTGGGTTTCAGTTACATGTAAGGGTGCCTTGTGGTGGGTAGTCGTTGGTTTCAGTTGTCAATCACTGATTGTAAGTTAGGATGGACTACGAATCCTAGCTTCCTAACAACCAACAACTTCATTCTACACATGATTATGATGATACATATTATACATCCATTTTTATCAAAAAGAAGTGAAATCCTAAATGCTAAAATAATTAACAAAATATCAAAACTTTATCTTGTCTATCTGCTGTAGACCAACAGCTGTTATCTCATACAACATAAAGTGTATCCTGACAAATCTCATCTCTTACCTGACAATACTTTTCAAGCATGTCAGCCCCAATGTCAATATTTGTGTGACATTTACCCCAGAAATCTGATAAGCAGTAAGCTCTGATAATCTTTACAGCCTGAAGTGTTCATGTGCTGACTCTGGACCAGAATAACTCTTCAGTTCCTCAGCCATGTTGTAGAGGCAACTGGGAATTATGGAGTTATATTTTGGCTAGACAAACAAGTCTATGCATAGTCCAATCAAAATCCTGTAACGAAATCAACATCTGGTTGATGAAAAACATGGCCACTGCCGTGCTTAATTTGTTTGATTGCAGGATCGGCAGAACATGTGTACCATCACATGAGCGTCCACTGATATTTTCCAAATCTTTTCATGTTTTTAATCAAGGCTCTCAAATAATGTGATGCTGTCACTGATCACATATTCACAATTCTGTATCAGTAACTTTCCCTGTCTGGCACTAGTTTGTTTCTGAGCCCCAACCTTGCTGAAGATCCTGTCGAAGCACAGAATGCAGTATGGGTTGTTGTTCTTGGCGATGTAGCGCTGCCCGGCGAGTGGCGAGTCACAATACCAGCAGCAGAAGTGGTGGACGTGCCATGACCGATTCTCTGCTTGTGTGTATTCACGTGCAAATATCAACTGAAAAAAGAAAAATCCCTTGCATCATCAGTAAACCAGAATGTTCACAGAATCTCCATTAATCATCAATCTCATATTAAACTCACATTTTCATAATCATTAGTCACCATCATACAATATTTTGTTACCACTCACATACAAAATTCATGCCATCTGGGTTATTTCACAACAAATAATATACAATGTATTATATGTCAATAAATGCAAAGTAATATTTGATTTATCATACAAATACTTACACCCTCTTTCACATTTGTGTGTGCACATTTATTTTCCCAAGCTCCTTACAGTGATCTCTGCTTCCTTACAGACAGAGTAACAATGTGGAATACAACAGAGCCCATCTCCACAAACACTTGAATCTTGCCAAATATACCTAGGTTTCTTTGTAACCCTCCATCCCACATCAAATCACAAAATGGCCTCTGTACTTTAGTCATAAAATATATTATTTTTCATGCCCCTCCCTAAACTCGGGTACTGTTTTCATGACCCCTGCAATGTTCTCAACTTCCCAAATAAGTAAAAGGCGCTAATGAGAGGCTGACTTCACTGTAAGAGTTGACTTCACTGTAAAGCCCACCTCATCACAAGCGTCACACCGAGGATACATGAGATCTGCGTAGTGGCGGCCACAGTAGACGTCGCCGCTCTTGTAGAAGTAGATGTTGTCGACCAGCAGCTCCTTGCATGTGGTGCAGTTGAAGCACTGTGGGTGCCAGCACTCCCCGGGGAGGCGCCCTGCCCACACCGCCACCGTTTTCGACTCCATTGACAGCTTACACGAATGGCATCGCTGAAATGTATATATGATACGAAACATTAGCAAATGCCAACTTTCATTCATTCAGTGTATGATGTAGGGTGAGTGAGTTGCTTCAGTTCAACAACACTGTGAACAATAGTCGAGTTATATCATGTGTCAGCTTGATGTGGGTCTCAGACGTTAACACTTGAAACCCACGAGCACAGGTATGTGCTGACAAACCTAGGAACATAATTGGGGCAAACTGGGATTCGAACCCACAATCACACTTTTCTGACATGCCCAAGGGATGCAACTCTGCACAGAGAATTGCAGCACCTTATACAAAACAGTCAGGAAATGCCATTATTTCAAGTTGCAATGAAAAACAAGAAATATAGAAGCAGTCATAAAATCCCACCTCCGTGAGCCATGAACAATATAATGGTTTCTCCTTCCAGTTAAACACATAATTTTAATTAAATTCTTACTCCAAAATGAGCCCAATACCTAAATAGCACATTATATTCATCCAATGCATACATAAAATATTTTACTGTCAAATATACACATAATTATTAGTGTATATCCTTGAAAGATAAGTACAACTGAAGGGTCTCAATGAGCTCCTTCAAGTAAGTTATGAATATTTTTCATAATCTTCATGATTAATATTACTTAATGTTGAAGTGTTATTATTATTAGCCTCATGTTTATGAAACAAAACAAAAAATGAAAAATCAACAACATTAGAATTTCACAAATTATTTTTCATTTTCATAATGGAATAGATTCTGTACTCCCCCATGTTTAGCCTCAGCTAATAAGGACCACACTGTGCCATCATCGTGTTCATTGTGTTTATCGTTGTTTTGACAACTCAAGACTTGTCAGACATTGGAAACTGTTGAAAGGTCAAAGACATGTACACCATCCCAACCGTTGCTATATATATGACCATTGTCTAAGTATATGCTATCTATTTTCTGCATATATAAGTGCTTATCATACTCGAATCTATTGTTATTGATGACCTGGGATAGTGGACTCTGTCAATCACAGAGATGGAGAGATTGCAATGGATCTGTAAACATGATATGGACTGTTTATCCCTCTTGTAAATGATACGGAAAGATGAGCATAAGTAAATATTATGAGTATTCTCGATGTATTTACACAAGATATTTTAAATGACTGTGGCCCAGATACTTATAATGGCAGCTGATGATATATGCCAGAGATCTAAGGTCATTAGGAACATATGTCAATGGCAAAGCTCCAGTGTAAAAGAGGTGAGGTGAAATGGGGTTTAACATTGTGTCAAGATTATTGCAATTAAATAGCGACGTGCATGCACGTGTGTGAGTGTGCATCAAACCAAACCAAGTCTAGTTTCCTTAAGAAGAGGAGGAGAGGTTCTTTTGAGAAAATATATTTAAAAAATGTTTTCAAAGAATAAGCGTTAATCCATCCCTGTGACTACATAAGACTCTATGTTGCCGTATGCCTAGACTTTCATTTAGTCTCTGAAATCTTATATTACACAATATCCTTCTTGACTATAAAAATTTTAAAAAAATCCCTATGCTTATTTGTGGAATAGAGCTAGCTTGAGCTGGCTAGACTTGCTTTTGTATAAATATCTTGATTATTTTTTTTAATAAAATAAATATATTCCACGTTCATGGTGCAGGACTACCGTATGCCAAATAAGATAAGAGTATCAGAGACCAGCTTCCATGTATCTCCTGGTACCCATAAAACAACCTCCTATACAATGATAAATTTCAACTATTTTTCCCACACAACAACCTTCGGGGAATTCAACCCCCCCAAAACAGTCATGCCATACACTCACAACTCAGCTGCTACAGGTGTTAGAAGTGTCTCTGGTCTCTGTCAATGGTATAAAAGTCATTAGGTTTGTGTTGCCATAGATATTATTTCAAAAGCAGCATATCCAAAACCAAAAATCTGTTTCATTTTTTTTTTAATTTTTGAGAAAAAGTCAACATGAGAAGATTAACAACCATATTTCAAAGGAAAGGTTGTTCGGTAGACCAACTCATAATTTTCACTTTATTATGCAAAAAGAAATCCAGCTTGTAATATATTGGCCATGAAATTTACAACCAAGTTTTTCATTTGCTGAAGCAAGGACAATCAAAGGATACATCTTTGTAAACTAAAGCAGTTAGGATGGTAGTGGTGGAATATAGTTTCCATTCCTATTTACACTCAATCTACCTACACTTCCATCAGCCCATATGTCTCATCCATCGGTCTAAATCCATCACAGTTCCATGGCTCTAATTACGGCCATCTATTTTAACCCTCACACAATATTCTTCATATGTTTTGATGTCATATGATAACATTTCCCTACAAACTGCCTCCGTCTGTGGTACTTGATCTGCAAGGTACAGTTCTAGCTGTACCTGGGTCTTCTGGTTCATCACTGCTGGGATCACACATTCCAGGCAGGTTGTACCTGCAGGTGAACTGCACATGAAAACACACTGCACATTCTCAGGGAAAATGCACACCTATATGTTCCATATGTGTTGTACTGGGACCAGAATGAAATGTCAATGACACCTGCGCTACATCGAGAACACCTCCGGCATGGCTACAACATCAGAGCCTAGAACTGTCAGATCCAATTTTCAAGGTTACAGAGTTTAGTGTTTATTTGAATAATCCTGCAAGGTCACAATAACTTAATAAAATAGTGGATGGTATCACATTCTGTAGGTCATTTATCGTAATACTTCATAAATGCATGGGCAACTGTCCATATTAAAGGCCATGTGATCTCCAGCACTTCTAACTGTTTTTAATCACATAAACCAGGACATGCTATCCTTACAAAATGGCCTCTATTCTGTAGAAGAAGCGTGAAGACTGGCTAGAGACATCACAATCTATCTGGTAGTCAGGTGATGTAGACAACAGCCATTTTGTCCCTTACCATTTCCTTTGTCGCGTGATCTCCAGATGGAGCGGAAAAACTAGCATTTCGATCCTCAGGGGGGAAAGGCCCCCCTGCCAAAGTTTCTTGAACAAGTAAACTCTATGAACCCTAGATGTCAATGCAAGCGTAATGCCTTGTTACGTCTATCCATAGTCTACAGGCATTGTGGTCATACAATCCACATTTGAACTGCCTGGTAGCCAAGAGTATCTATTCTGCCTTAAAATTATCAATTATGCATTTTACTTTGACTACCTCAGCTATTCTAACCTATTTAAAAAGACAGCCATTATATTGATGGGTAATTTATGGAGAGAAAATTCATTAAAGATGTCCCCGGAACTAATAGCACCAATATTATCACCTGCAAGAGACAGACTATGAATATATCAACAAGAAAGAATGTCTGAAGCCTCATAGAGGAACAAACAGGAACAAACTAATTCCTACCACTGAACACCACTGTCAGTGACTCTATGCAGAGACTCTCAAACATGTACAGGCTATTTTCACATGAACTAGTTCTATATATAGGTTGCAGGGGAGACCTGAGATGAAACCAAAATCAAAATTCTTCACTGATGCAAACTATGATAGAGACATGCTATCTCTGTCTGGAGCTATGCTGTCAGAAGGAATGGCATATTTTCAACATCGGCTAAGGTTTAGTGCAATACAAGATACTTGTTAAGATAAAGATTGCAGGTGTTTTTTTCATGAGAACTGGTCTTTGGATAACAAACATATGCTGTTCTCAATGAGAGAAACAATTGTAGCAACATCTTCTTGTGAAGGTTTACGCAATTATTTGCTGTTTATTTGATATATTTCATGAAATAATTCATGTTCTGCAGGGGAGAAAATTACCAGTCTGCTGTGTTCCCCTAACAACTACATGTATACCTGTTCCAAGAAATGTAAATATTGAATACCTGTTTCATGATGTATGCATACCTATGTATACCTCCTTCATCATGTGTATATAGCTATATATACCTCCTTAATTGTGTGTATATAGCTATGTATACCTCTTAATTGTGTGTATATAGCTATGTATACCTCCTTCATCATGTTTATATAGCTATGTATACCTCCTTAATTGTGTGTATATACCTACGTATACCTCCTTAATTGTGTGTATATAACTATGTATACCTCCTTCATCATCTGTATATAGCTACATATACCTCCTTAATCATGTGTATATAGCTATGTATACCTCCTTAATTGTGTGTATATACCTATGTATACCTCCTTCATCATGATTATATAGCTATGTATACATCCTTCATCGTGCGTATATATACGTATGTATACCTCCTTCATCGTGTATATACCTATGTATACCTCCTTCATAATGTGTGTATAGCTATGTATACCTTCTTCATCGTGTATATAGCTATGTATACCTCCTTCATAATGTGTGTATACCTATGTATACCTCCTTCATTATGTGTATAGCTATGTATACCTTCTTAATTGTGTGTATATATAGCTATGTATATCTGCTTCATCATGCATGTATAGCTATGTATACCTCTTTCATCATGTGTATATAGCTACGTATACCTCCTTAATTGTGTGTATATAGCTATGTATACCTCCTTCATCGTGTGTATATAGCTATGTATACATCCTTCATCGTGTGTATATACCTACGTATACCTCCTTAATTGTGTGTATATAGCTATGTATACCTCCTTCATCATCTGTATATAGCTACGTATACCTCCTTAATTGTGTGTATATAGCTATGTATACCTCCTTAATTGTGTGTATATAGCTATGTATACCTCCTTCATCATGTGTATATAGCTATGTATACCTCCTTAATTGTGTGTATATAGCTATGTATACCTCCTTCATCATGTGTATATAGCTATGTATACCTGCTTCATCATGTGTGTATAGCTATGTATACCTCCTTCATCATGTGTATAGCTATGTATACCTCCTTCATCGTGTGTATATAGCTACGTATACCTCCTTAATTGTGTGTATATAGCTATGTATACCTCCTTCATCATGTGTGTATAGCTATGTATACTAAGAAGTAACTTGCATATATTCCAATTATTCTGTAATCATTTCCTGAATTGCCCATGCCTGCAAATCACATTTTCCTGTTTCTGACATGATTTGATATTGTTATAAGTGTGCTAATCATACAGTGATCCTGAAGGGTGTGCCCATGTCGTGGATGAGGACATATTCACCAGCATCCCCAGCTAATCACATCCTGTAGGGCAGCAGTCATGAGAGGAAACCTGACAACTCCATCTCCCTGCCACACAACAACCTCTGCAACACCACCACTACTTTCCTCCATGTCTCGAAACAGTTGATGACTGCTGTTGAGATGCTGTGACAAATATTGTCATAACACAGCTGACTCCCACAGTCAGGATAATCTCCCGGGCATCTACTGAGTAGGAGGAGGAGGAGGAGGAGGAGGCTATATAATCTGCTGCTATGACTCACTGTGTGAGGCTGTTGTGGGTGTTTGAGAGATATTTGTTTCAGATATGCTTCATGCCCGGGTTTGTGTGGGTGTTAAAGCATGTTCCTAGAAGCAAGACTAAACTTTCAAATGACTGTTTCCAGTCTGTTTCAGGGAGAAGTTAGACAAACATATAGTCTTTGAAATATTGCATTACACAACACATTTCTCTCCTATAAAGGGGTGGTGGGATAGCCTAGCGGTGAAAGTGTTCGCACGTGAAGCCGAAGAGCCGAGTTTGATTCCCACATGGGCCCATTTCTGGTGTCCCCTGCCATGATATTGCAGGAATATTGCTAAAAGCAGCGTAAAACAATACTCACCCACTCTCCCATAAATGTTTTTGTTTCCTGATGCTGATTAAATAGAGAATGAAATGCGGAATAGAGGTGCCTAGAAATAATCTAGTTTGGTTTTGGTTTCATAAAATGGATATATTCCAGTCAGTAATGATTTAATATGCCATTGGCAATATCTCAGTAATATAGCAACTGTTTCAGGATGAAGAACTGGCCTAAGGCATCTGGTCTAAGAAAGAGGTGTCTGGTCTATGAAGGAGATGTCTGATCTAAGAAGGAGACTTCCGATCTAGGAAGGAGATGTCTGGTCTAGGAAGGTGTCTGATCTAGCAAGGAGATGTCTGGTCTAGCAAGGAGATGTCTGGTCTAGGAAGGTGTCTGATCTAGCAAGGAGATGTCTGGTCTAGCAAGGAGATGTCTGGTCTAGGAAGAAGATGTCTGGTCTAGCAAGGAGATGTCTGGTCTAGCAAGGAGATGTCTGGTCTAGGAAGGAGATGTCTGATCTAGGAAGGAGATGTCTGGTCTAGGAAGAAGATGTCTGGTCTAGCAAGGAGATGTCTGGTCTAGCAAGGAGATGTCTGGTCTAGGAAGGAGATGTCTGGTCTAGCAAGGAGATGTCTGGTCTAGGAAGAAGATGTCTGGTCTAGCAAGGAGATGTCTGGTCTAGCAAGGAGATGTCTGGTCTAGGAAGGAGATGTCTGGTCTAGGAAGGAGATGTCTGGTCTAGGAAGGAGATGTCTGGTCTAGCAAGGAGATATCTGGTCTAGGAAGGAGATGTCTGGTCTAGCAAGGAGATG
The DNA here is from genome assembly GCF_023055435.1 of Haliotis rufescens. Lineage (NCBI taxonomy): Eukaryota > Metazoa > Mollusca > Gastropoda > Lepetellida > Haliotidae > Haliotis > Haliotis rufescens. The sequence continues at coordinate 103,027 of NW_025963924.1, forward strand.
TCTGGTCTAGGAAGGAGATGTCTGGTCTAGGAAGGAGATGTCTGGTCTTGGAAGGTGTCTGGTCTAGGAAGGAGATGTCTGGTCTAGCAAGGAGATGTCTGGTCTAGGAAGGAGATGTCTGGTCTAGGAAGGAGATGTCTGGTCTAGGAAGGAGATGTCTGGTCTTGGAAGGTGTCTGGTCTCGCAAGGAGAGGCCTGTCTTGGAAGGTGTCTGGTCTAGCAAGGAGAGGTCTGTCTTGGAAGGAGATGTCTGGTCTAGGAAGGAGATGTCTGGTCTTGGAAGGTGTCTGGTCTAGGAAGGAGATGTCTGGTCTAGGAAGGAGATGTCTGGTCTTGGAAGGTGTCTGGTCTAGCAAGGAGATGTCTGGTCTTGGAAGGTGTCTGGTCTAGGAAGGAGATGTCTGGTCTAGGAAGGAGATGTCTGGTCTAGGAAGGAGATGTCTGGTCTTGGAAGGTGTCTGGTCTAGGAAGGAGATGTCTGGTCTAGGAAGGACATGTCTGGTCTAGGAAGGAGATGTCTGGTCTAGGAAGGAGATGTCTGGTCTTGGAAGGTGTCTGGTCTAGGAAGGAGATGTCTGGTCTAGGAAGGAGATGTCTGGTCTAGGAAGGAGATGTCTGGTCTAGGAAGGAGATGTCTGGTCTTGGAAGGTGTCTGGTCTAGGAAGGAGATGTCTGGTCTAGGAAGGAGATGTCTGGTCTTGGAAGGTGTCTGGTCTCGCAAGGAGAGGCCTGTCTTGGAAGGTGTCTGGTCTAGCAAGGAGAGGTCTGTCTTGGAAGGTGTCTGGTCTAGGGAAGGAGATGTCTGGTCTAGCTAGGGAAATGTATGGCCTAGGAATGAGATGTCTGGTCTAGCAAGAAGATGTCTGGTCTAGGAAGGTGTCTGGTCTAGCAAGGAGATGTCTGATCTAGCAAGGAGATGTCTGGTCTAGGACTGAGATGTCTTATCTAGCAAGAAGGTGTCTGGTCTAGCAAGGAGATGTCTTATCTAGCAAGGAGATGTCTGGCCTAGCAAGGAGATGTCTGGTCAAGGTATACGATCTTATACTTACGATCTAGCAAGGAGACGTCTAAGGAGAAGCTTTCTGATATAGGCAGGTGTGTATGGTACATTTACCCAAATCTAGCAAAGAGCTGTCAGGTCTATATTATGTCAGGATCTTGATTATGATAAAGTATGTGATAGGTTCCATGTCAAATGGGGTTAATTAATGATAAAGTCACCAGACTGGCTCTCATAAAAAAAAATATATTTATGCATAACATATTCATAAGTATATTTTAAAGAGCGCATTTGAAAAGACTGCAGTTGATTCCACAGTCCCTTCAATCAGCATTTCTAATTTTGATGTCAATACAGAAAATACTTTCAAAAACCTCACAAGCCATGAACTGACCATAAAATAGCCTAACAAGAAAGGCATTACTTTCTACTTGCATGCATGCTACCCAATAACACTATCGTTATAACATCACAGAAAAAACACACTTTCGATAATTTTATCAACATGTGGGATCCTCTTAAAAATTTGAGGTCTTGGCTTCAGTTCTTATCAAAGATATCAGTCTCTTCCGTATGAGTCATGCCCAATCCATGGCTTGTCAATAAGGCACTTACATTACACCATAAAAACACAGCTGTGAACCTTTGACATCTTCCAAGGGAGGTAACTTTTTATGGCAAAGATACATGTTAACTTTCACAGTTCTATCTTTTTTTCCATTTTCCCTTACCAGATAACTTTATTTGATAACTGTTACATTTGCTGTAGCAAAAATATATATTAAAAAAAATAGTCTAAAAAACATTACTTCAAAGAAATAAATGGGAGCACATTACGTTATTACCTTTGCATCATCACTAAAACACTTAAAGTTTTTCTTTCTATTAAAAAGACACATTGAAGGTTTTTAACAGGTGATCACATCCTTGAATAACAAATATTGCAAAAAATAACCCCTAAACCTCTTTCTTGATAATTAACATTAAATTGCTTTTTTTTCTCAAAGTTGAATATTAATTGCAACCAAATTCATCAAGATTAAATTATTTCCCTCTTCACTACAGTTCACTGCATGTTAATTTCTCTTTAAGCTTGAAGGGTGGTCATCCCCCCAGTACGTGATGTCAAACTACTTCAACATGAAAGAAGGGCACTTGGTATGAAACAAATTTCTTAAGTGTGGCAAAGGATAAAAAACAAAAAGTGTGGCAATTCTGGATCTTCTTTGCTATTTCTGACTTGCAGTAATGTATTGAAGATGTAAGAGAATATGGTGTCTCTTGAGAGTATGATATGTGGCAATTGTTGATCTTTGAAAAACTGAATTCCAATCACACTTGATGACAATCTCAAAACATGAACTTAATTACTCCGACAGAAACTGCTGTTTTCCCATCCTCTAAACAAACAACTTCACATTTGATATGTTCTAAAACCTGAAAGAGGAAGAGACTCAAATAAATAGTCCCAGTTGGAGCAAACTCACATTCCAATCATTTGAAAGAGCTTTTTTCTAGTAATACACCTGCAATTTGAAATCAGGCTGGAGTCACATTTGGTGTTACTTTAAAAAGATAAATCCCAGCTGAAAATATACATTGGTTAAAATGGAGTTTGAAAAAAGCTAAGTGGTCTTGCATACACATTCTAAACAACTGCTTGCTGACAGATGTTAATGGGATTGCTACTTAAAATTTTAAAGATTTGTAAATCAGATGAATTGGGTATAAAATTTGGGAGTACAATATTTACCTGCATATGTTATTGTTGCCATGAACTATGAATTCAATCCATTAAGTTTTGGCATCAGTGAAATGCTGAAAGAATACTGACAAAAAGTGAAACCCTGTTAATACGGACCTTGTGTATCCAGACACCCCTCCTTTTGAATGATCTGTATAGGAGCATCTATATGTAAAGTCCATATGTAATGTCTATATGTAACGTCTATATGTAAAGTCTATATGTAACATCTATATGTAACATCTATACGTAACATCTATATGTAAAGTCTATATGTAATGTCTATATGTAATGTCTATATGTAACATCTATATGTAAAGTGTATATGTAACTTCTACATGTAGAGTATATGTACATTCTATATGTAGAGTCTATGTGAAATGACTATTTGTAACATCTATATGTAAAGTGTATATGTAACGTCCCCATGTAGAGTGTATGTGGAATGTCTATTTGTAATGTCTATTTGTAACATCTACAGTGATCCCTTGCTCTTGTGCTCTTCGATAAAGCGCTACCTCGGTTACCACGCGCGGTAACGCATGGCTCCCAAAATTAATGTACTCTTTTATTACTGAGAGTTTTACACAGACATAATTGTATTGTTGTTCGTTGTTCATTTGCACATAACGCTTCTCATTGCATAATCAACCGTTTATCGCTGAATGGAGTTCTAATAATCTGTTTGAAAACATCCGCGGCAAGTCCCGGAAATACGATTGTTCAACTAGTTAACTTTTCACACTCTACATCCTTTGATCTTAGAAGCGCATGCATGCAATAAAAGAGAACCACAAGCGAAGTTTATATTCTTAATTAGTGGGCAATCCAATTTGAGGCGACACTGTCACACACATGTAGTTGCTGTCACAACACGGCGGTCATTCATTTCCGCTCATCGTCTATAACGCCCACCAATTATTTGGACCCCATTGGTAGCGTTGTAGCGAGGGACCACTGTATATGTAAAGTCTATTTGTAACATCTATATGTAAAGTCTACATGTAACATCTACATGTAAAGTAGATTCGATCCCTGGCCACATCATGCAAAAAGACATTAAAAGATTGTACTTGTTGTTACCCTGTCTGGCGCTCAGCATTAAGGGACTGGTCGGCTCGGAGTCAGTATACTGTGTCTGAGTGGGGTATTCATGTTAAACTGGGGCATGGTATCTCAGAGAGCTAGCACTATAAATCGGCATCAGTCTGGACTAGTACAAGCAGCCACACACATACACATACATGCACGTCGCTATATAACTGCAATAATCTTGGACGAGACGTTAAACCTAATTTCACTTCACCTCACATGTAAAGTCTTTATCTAACATCTATATGTAACTAAAGGAAGATTAGTCTTCACCTTGATTCATTAATCTGGACAATGCCACTAGGAGCAGTATTAATGAGTTTTCACTGTACTTCCAACTCTGGACACACATACTGATAGGACCAATTACCCATCAGTTCCTGATGTACAGAGTGTCCTTACAATATCAACACTAAGTTATCAGCCCTTCCGGGGCATTAGAACCGGGGTGCGCTCTAGCTGACTATTCACAATGTAAGACTTCATCATGCAGATGTCAAGATATTTACCTTACTGTAAACAGAAAATAAGTAAATTCAGTAAATAAACCTACTTTTCCAATGTCTGACATTTTTTCTTAAAGACAGACCAGTTTATTGTCTGGGACTACATATAATGCTAAAGGCAAAAACACATATTTTTGTTAATAATTGTATTTCATGTCCTACTCTCAGGTTAACCCAACCAATATAGTATTCTTGTTTCAACTCTGGGTATATTGACCATGCCAATTTCTAAAACAATGAAATAAACGGGTCTGGCCAAACTTGTGTATTTCAACCATATCTCTACACCCCATTATAGAACTATCATACCTGTGGCAAGGCCCCTTACCGTAAACAAAATACTTTCCTAAACCTTGGTAAAGAATTGATCTGTTTTGAACATTAAGTTACCAGCCAGAGATTACTCACTGCTGAAAGTTAATGACATCTCCGAATGCGGAGACAAAACAATGATGAGGCTTCAGGCACGGGTTTACCACTCTGGAGACATCTAAACACAAAACTACCCCCAACCCTAGAGGGGGATCTCTCTGGCTGCAAAACATAACCTAAAGCGCTACCTCAGGGTTTGCATGTTTTTGTGTTCAGGGTGAGGACTGGTTGATGAGATGGTGCTTGGAATTCTATCGGAGGCAGCATCACCAGAGACATCAGAATCTGGAACCTAGGTCAACAGGTTCAGCTAGGTTCATCAGTAACTTCAGGACTTCAAGAGATCAGATGACACAAGAGGATGAGAAACACCATAAATGGATCCACAACCATTCTTCCTTAGTCATGTGTAATGTTAAAACAGCATTTCTATAACTGTCCTTGAAACAAGAACAAACTAGTATTTCATACAGAAACATCATACATTACCACTAAAACATTAGGAAGGCAATGATAGGCAGGTCGATGTTTTTGATGACTGACATATATATATTTGAGGAAATATGACATCAAATGAAGGACATACAAAACACATGGTTCTAATTTCATAGACAAGGCGTGTATTATGAAAGATGTGAAAAAACAACTTCAAGATTTTTGAGTCCATGACATATTTGGACAACTGGTTGTCTGGTAGAAACCATTGCAGTACAGATACTTCATACTTTCTTAATATAATGAGACCCCTTGAGGCACCAGTGTTGTTTTTTCCTGTAAAAATATTTTGACCTCTCTTCTGGAAATGAATGCCGGCACCCCACCCTTCTTCAGTTTCCTTACCCCCCTCTCCATCTTCCCTTCCTCATCATTCTCCTCCCACATTTCAGTGACTATCTGGTCCATAGCAGGATCATTTCTGATATGATTTCAATTTTAGACATACTGTATCATATCTGTTCCCTTCCCTGCATGTAGATCCTGCCACACATATCTCTCTTCTCATTACTCAGTTCACACACTCCCCTGATTATCACAGGGAGCCAGGCATTACAATATATTACAACACATCACTGGATATTAAGTGCTTGAGAGACTAGATTATTTTTTTGTAGACTGTACCTCAACCTAACCTGTCTCTTTTCTTCTTCATCCAGTAGCAAATGGTGTTATTTAATATTTAAAAATATAAATGAATAAACAAGCAAACAAACCAAACAAACAAACAAAATATTCCCCAAAAACAAAAATGGATAGAAAAAAAAAGTGTCCCCATCACTCCTGCCCCCTCATGACGAGAAATGCTGGAGACGAGTTACACGCAAATCCGGGCCCATGTAACATTAGTGGGGCAGCTCTGCATCCTGCCACCTATTATCTTGCATCCCCCTCCCTCTCTCCCTTCCTTCATCAGCTGACAGTGTTGCCCATCAGTAGCCAATCAATAACACATAAAGTCATCACACGGGATGTCCCACAATCCAGCACAACAACCCCCATCATCTACAACATCCACATGTTCCCAGCCTCACCATCTGCTTCCATCACTACCTCTTCATTCCCCAACCTCTCACATCAATCTGAGTTTTTCACCTGTCCTGAATCTATAGCATCTGCTACTTACATTTATGACATTACACAATCAGACAGACAATCTCCACATCTCCACACACCCTGGAATGATTTTGGTCTTCCCGTCTGTTCCCTGGCATATATTTTATTACAAAATTCTGTTTTCACATATACCAAATGTACATGTGTCAGTTTTGTAAATTCTGACAGCATGTGAAATGTTTGGCTCTTTTTAAAGATCATCCATCCATGTTTACAATGTAAATTTCATTTACATTAGGCAATAAAACTGAACACGAGCCTTAGCAAACCCTACCTACAATATCAAGCTACCCAACACCATAGCACCCGCATAGGGGATTCAGAGGCAAGTTCCCAGTACCCTATACTTAGAGCCACCTCCAGTACCCTATCCTTAGAGCCACCTCAAGTACCCTATCCTTAGAGCCACATCCAGTACCCTATACTTAGAGCCACCTCCAGTACCCTATACTTAGAGCCACCTCCAGTACCCTATACTTAGAGCCACCTCAAGTACCCTATCCTTAGAGTCACCTCCAGTACCCTATACTTAGAGCCACATCCAGTACCATATACTTTTAGCCACCTCCAGTACCCTATACTAAGAGCCACCTCCAGTACACTATAGAGCCACCTCCAGTACCCTATACTTAGAGCCACCTCAAGTACCCTATACTTAGAGTCACCTCCAGTACCCTATACAGTAAACTACGGTTATAACGAACTCAATGGGACCACTAATTTTAATTCGTTGTAGCCGTGGTTCGTTATATGCATATATACAGCATAACTACAGCAAATAGTCGGGACAAAAAAGTAAGTTCGTTGAATCCGTCAGTTCGTTATAAGCGTGTTCGTTATAACCGTAGTTTACTGTACTTAGAGCCACCTCAAGTACCCTATCCTTAGAGCCACCTCCAGTACCCTATACTTAGAGCCACCTCAAGTACCCTATACTTAGAGCCACCTCCAGTGCTCAGAGCCACCTCCAGTACCCTATACTAAGAGCCACCTCCAATACCCTATACTTAGAGCCACCTCCAGTACCCTATACTTAGAGCCACCTCAAGTACCCTATCCTTAGAGTCACCTCCAGTACCCTACACTTAGAGCCAAATCCAGTACCCTATACTTAGAGCCACCTCAAGTACCCTATCCTTAGAGTCACCTCCAGTGCTCAAAGCCACCTCCAGTACCCTATACTTAGAGTCACCTCCAGTACCCTATACTTAGAGCCACCTCCAGTTCCCTATATTTAGAGCCACCTCCAGTGCTCAGAGCCACCTCAAGTACCCTATACTAAGAGCCACCTCCAGTACCCTATACTTAGAGCCACCTCCAGTACCCTATCCTTAGAGCCACCTCAAGTACCCTATCCTTAGAGCCACCTCCAGTACCCTATACTTAGAGCCACCTCCAGTACCCTATACTTAGAGCCACCTCCAGTACCCTATACTTAGAGCCACCTCCAGTACCCTATACTTAGGGCCACCTCCAGTACCCTATACTTAGAGCCACCTGCCGTACGCTATACTTAGAGCCACCTCCAATACCCTGTACTTGGAGCCACCTCCAATACCCTATACTTAGGGCCACCTCCAATACCCTATGCTTAGAGCCACCTCTAATACCCTATGCTTAGAGCCACCTCCAATACCCTATACTTAGAGCCACCTCCAGTACCCTATACTTAGAGCCACCTCCAGTACCCTATACTTAGAACCACCCCTAGTATCCTATCCATAGAGCCACCTCCAGTACCCTATGCTTAGAGCTTCCCCGAGTACCCTATACTTAGAGCCACCTCCAGTGCTTAGAGCCACCTCCAATACCCTATCCTTAGAGCTACCCCCAATACCCTATACTTAGAGTCACCTCCAGTACCTTATGTTTGAAGCCAACTAAGAAGAGGATACCAGCTGACTATGAATCTACTAATACCCCAAACAACCACATTTTTTCGTCAGTCCTTTCCAGTTCTGACCCACACATTAATAAACCAATCTATGTAATTTGACATACATACCTACCATACAATTAATGCAATACACACAAAACACTCTAAAACCCAAACTGTTATCAACACCACCTATCCCATTCATCTTCCCATTATAAGGATCATGGGAGGAGTAGTCATCTGAGGTGCTGCTATTAGCTGTGCAGAGTTACATCCCCTGTGTGTGCCAGAAATCAGGGTTCCAGGTTCGCCCTGCTTATGTTTCTTGGTTTATAAGCACCATGCACACCCTGATGGGTTTCACCAAATTGATAAAGGTCAACAATTTGAAAAGATCGGTCTCACTTGGGACTTTCATATCTACATGGAGCTGACACACCATAAAAGTGAAATTAAACCAAACTCACTCACTCACTTCACCTCCCCCACCCAGTTGTTACCCATCTGTAAAGAGATCAAGCCTCACCCTGAGATGTTTCCCAGCAGTGTAGCATCCCCCCCTATGTACAGGAGGGGGGTAAGGTATCCAGCATCACCCGGGTGTTGTGATAACCCTGGCAGCATGTTGATGGAGTTAGGGGAACACTGACACCGGACCTGATCATCCCTAATAGGTACAGATACACTCACAACACTTGCCAGCTGAGCTCTTGTATTGTTCCAGTGAGTCGGCCATGGCTAGTAACTCTTGTTTTGATGTGGCTCAGTAGAGATCAGTAAATAAGTATACAGAAAACTGTTATTAGGGGTGTCATGATTGATTGAATTATCAATGCACTGCAACTGATCATGACCTGATGGCTACACATCATGACAAGTTAAATATCATCAGTGAACATCATCCCTGTGCACACTGTATGACAAGAGGGATTCACTTTCCAATACTCAACTTTCCCTGTATGTCTAGCAATAGTCCTGCAGCACCAGCCTTTGGTGTCTACATTTCACAGCTTTTGAGGTACAACCAAGCATGCTCTTTCTACCAAGATTTCAAAGAGCATCATTCGACTCTTGCTCAAAAGCTGTCTGATCAAGGTTACAATATTCAAGGCCTTAGTAAAGCTCCAAAAAGGTTTTATGGTAGACATGTGGAGGACATTTCTAAATTTAATGCATCAGTGACAAAAATGATGTCTAATGCAATTCCTTATTTTAACTAGTACCATATGTTCCTGTTTTTTTTACTTGCCTTTGCATGTGTTTGCAATGCGTGCCACCGGTGGGGCAGGATATGATCACCTTTTCGTGAACACCTGGTATCATCACTATTTGATAGTGATTCAAAACACATGGTCATGATATAGTCAGAATCAGTCAATTTATAAGGCCTATAAAGGCACTTTATCAACCTTTAAGATCTTTTGAAGGCACTTTTCAAAGAATATTCAAATGTTAGGCCTCCTCAAAGCTGGAATGAAAATTCAAGGCCTTAACTACGGCAATAATATTGCATCAGTAAAATTATTGTTATAAATCACCCCACATAGTTGGAGGTCTATCAGGACGGGTCACTGAAAAACCTGAGGAGGATTGTGAACAAACAATGAAGAATGTGAAGGGAGGGCACACAAAATATGTACAGCATGGGAGGTCACCTTTTCCACTCATTCCCCCAGATGAAGATGAAATCCCAACAAATTACCTACATTACCAAAAGCTCATTTTTCTATTTACAACTCACAACCATGGGAAATTGAGACATAAACTCGCAGAGCATGAGGAACTGCGGGATATGCTCATGTTCACCAGTTTAAACTACCCCATTTGTCATGGATGAAATATAGCAATTCCTGGATGTCAATCAATTCCTCATAACCAAGCACAAATCTACAACATGCCAACCATGCAACCATACAAATGCCTGAATGACATATCTCGACAAATTCCCCCAACCAAATGTGCAACATCTGCATCCATTCTCCTCAAACAAACTTTCTCTGAAGTGTACATTTCAAACAAATGGTTCTTTGCGCTAATATTCATTGATACCATCAAAAACACATTTAAAGAATAAAGTCATTCCTTTCACAGATACCTTCAATCACATCAGAGGAAATTTCAGAAATGCTACCAATTTTAGTAGGTTGAAGTCCCAGATGGGTTCTGTCATGTTCTGTGCTATATGCCTGCATCCACACTTTGATTTCAGCATCTTCTGTCGGACTATTTCAGATAATGGAAGGACACGTATAGGCCTATCTTCTTTCATATCATGCATAAAAAAAAATAATTATTGTCCACATTGTGTACAGATCAAAGCAGTAGTGCTATCTTCAGCTGACATCATGAAAACGTTTTTCAGCTCCCTGAAATATATCTGGATGACATATCTAGTAAGGGCACATGCACCGGATGCATCTATGTCATTGATAAACTTGCGCATCTTTATTTGATAAAAGAAAGAGAATTAATGTCAACATGATAAATGACTTTAGCGATGTTTGTTCCCACAAATATTCCTATTTCTGTTATAATGTACAGATCAGTTTACTTGTCACAGAGTTATTTAACAGCCCCGGTAGATTAAGGATTAAAGATAAATAGAAATGAGCTAGGCTTTAAATGGTTTTACACTCATTGCCTATGTAATGTGGTCCGTTTGATATGGGAGGTCTTTGGACTTACAGTTTGGCATCAGTTTAAAGAACAATGCTATCACAAATACCTATACACAGTAAAAGATAAAACAGGTAGCACATACTTACTGTATATGACTTTTAGGGCTGGTACGGGTAACTCAGGTACTTGGGTCGGGTGGGTCCTGAGTAGGACCCAGGTACCCACATGACGACACGGACCCGTGGTTAGTCACGTGACATACTCTTTGCAATAACATGACATTAACAATAAAACTCAATGGTTACACTACAAGCTAGTATAGCTATAATGTTCACATTTCTTTCTCACTATGCAGGCATTCGTTCTGACTTTTATATGTTCGAGTAAGGATAAAGCCTCTATCAACTGCAATGTATACATGATCACATATCTACATAGTTTTTGCCAGGGCTGTGGTAAAACAGTTCCCATTCGGACATTTTGTACCCAACTCCCGAGACCTATAGCGGGTACCAGGGTAGGGCCGGGTAATAGTGTGTCCAGAGTTTCAGTTTTCAGAGGAGATGTGGAAAATGTGCAAGAAAATTGTTGGGGACAGTTTAACAGCCTATGGATCAGCTAGTTTGATATTTGTGAATGAATATTGTGATTACACAGGAGTCCAGGTGAAGTGGTACATATTCAAACAATGTTTAGCACCTGGATCGGTGGCTTTTATTTATTTTCTGAAGATTTTATTAATTTGATTTCAACAAGTATTTGTCACAGAGTGACGAAATATCCCCCGCCTGTACACCATAGTACCAAATATGAAGACAATCCAGCGATTAGTTCTTGAGATATTGTGGCAACACCGTTTTCCAACTCCAAAAACAGATTTGCCTGCTGTGACCTTAAAAATGGGGTCAAGGTCACCAAATATGACAGGTGTATGCGGTGTCTGTATATACACTATAGTTCCAAATATGAAGACAATCCAGCGATTAGTTCTTGAGATATCGCGGCAACACCGTTTTCTAACTCCAAAAGCAGATTTGCCTGCTGTGACCTTGACAATGGGGTCAAGGTCACCAAAACCGACTGGTGTCTGTGGTGTCTGTATATACACCATAGTTCCAAATATGAAGACAATCCAGTGTTTAGTTCTTGAGATATCGCGGCAACACCGTTTTCCAACTCCAAAAGCAGATTTGCCTGCTGTGACCTTGAAAATGGGATCAAGGTCACCAAAACCGACTGGTGTCTGCGGAGTCTGTATATACACCATAGTTCCAAATATGAAGACAATCCAGTGTTTAGTTCTTGAGATATCGCGGCAACACCGTTTTCCAACTCTAAAAGCAGATTTGTCTGCTGTGACCTTGAAAATGGGGTCAAGGTCACTAAAACCGACTGGTGTCTGCGGAGTCTGTATATACACCATAGTTCCAAATATGAAGACAATCCAGTGTTTAGTTCTTGAGATATCGCGGCAACACCGTTTTCCAACTCCAAAAGCAGATATGCCTGCTGTGACCTTGAAAATGGGGTCAAGGTCACCAAAACCGACTGGTGTCTGCGGAGTCTGTATATACACCATAGTTCCAAATATGAAGACAATCCAGTGTTTAGTTCTTGAGATATCGCGGCAACAAACAGGTGGGACGTACGGACGGACGTACGTACGGACGGTCGTGAATACTATACTATAAAAATACAAATACATGTGGTCCTCGTTATCTCGAGATACTCTATCTCAAATGTACCAATATCTCAAACCTATTATCCAGTCCTGGCCACCTTGCAGATATAAATACATATAAATTTGACCACCTATCTGGAATTTGAGATAAGATAAAGAACACACAACGCACCATCTCAAACCATGGACTCAGTCCCAACTTGCACTTTACCACAGAATTTTGTACCTTTTCTTCGAAGTAGGCATTTGCCACATTACCAGTTTTGGGAAGTGTAAATAAGCATTTCATATAGCTGAGCAATTCTTCTTGATATATCTAGTACCTTTCCTCACACATCTAACAGTACTGTAAAAGTAAATTGTAATTTGAACCAATTGTCCAACTAATTCTGTTCTTACCATTTAATCCAATTATAACTGGATGTTTATTGACAAATAAAACTAATTAATGCAATGTACAAATCTGATCATGGTGTTCAATATCCTCTAAATCATTCAGGTTCATTCAGTCTGATGGTCCAAGAAGTTGAAAGCAACTGAATAGATCAAATAGGCCTTTGGTTCTGGTCGCTAATTAGGCAGAAAATAACAAACTTTCTGTAAAAGTAACACAGAGCTCAACATTTATTGCCACTGTATAACTCATCTTTTAAGTTTTCGTTCCATGAAAAAACAAAATTAGACTTCACCATGTCCCACCTGATTAGATTATAAAGACAATTTAATGTGGTGACAGAGTGCATAGAATCCGACATTCATCTAAATACTTGATTATGTAAATATTTTCCAAAAATTATTTTTATATTTCCTCATATTTCACCATGATAGTAATGTATAAACATTGAAATCAGTGACACACGCCTGCTTCAGATGTATTTTCCTTCCCAGAATAACCTCTCGCAACAGTCTACATTCAAAGAGAATTTGAAAGTGTAATCTTCGTGTCAAATTTCAAACTGTGGACTCTGAAATTTACACATTGTGACAAAAAATGTAGCATGTGGGATGCATTTCCGGTGAGTTTGTTACAAGAACTAACAAATGATAGGAATGGGAGACAAATTAGAACATGATGTTTGATAGTTTTGTTTCAGTTTACAATATGAAAAGGAATATGTCAGGAATTATTTAAGTTTGTTTACAAACTGTTATTCCAGAATGTGTGCATGCATAGCTAAAACTCATTAACTGCTCAGTGTAAGTCCTACATAAACCTAAAACATGCTGAATATTCCCATATGTTGCATTACTGACAATGACAGTAAGATTTTGGAGGCATTATTTGTGATAAACAAAGTGGAAACTATTTGAAATAAACAAAAATTCCAAAGCTCTAGCTCCATGTTCATTTTGAGATAAACAAAGATTACCATGTTTGTAAACTCATATGTAATGACTTCTGCCACAACACAAACGGTGCGCATCTAAAAACCGACTTACTTTCTATATACCTGGCAAGTATTATATTTTGTCTCACTTTACTATATTTTGGACAACGGTATCAGGAACTATACCGAAACCTCGCCTTTAAACTAAATAAAGAAGTTGTTATCCATAGATTATCTCTACTTTGGCATTACTTTAGTCAATATTGTTCAAGTTTTGTAAACTACATCAATTGGCTTCCTAAAATTATTTTGTAAAATTTTCAAACGGACAAACTGATTGAATCTAAAAATTAAGTTTGTGTTACTGGCTAGTAAATTGCAAGAAAATCAACAAGGCTTTAGTTGAGCAAAGGTACAAAGCATCATTGACAAGAGATATATTTGTTAAAATATTTGATAAAATTCCTGAACTTAAAAGTCTTGACATGGATATGACAAATTTGTTATTAGATTGCTGGATATAATTATATGTGAGAACTTTAAGTGAGTTGTTTTAATGGCTCAAAAGAATTTCAAATCTCTGAGAATGTGCCAGTTGCTTGTTCTTGCACCCCAAGCCATCTGCACCTTACACTCAGTGCATTAAACTATAACACATTAACTTATCTTATTTGTAATCCATCATAGAAACATCTCAGTGGCACTAGACTTATAAGTAAACACACACAACCTCCCAGTGTTTGCTTACGAAAATGAATCACTCACTAAATATTTCTATATGTTTGTGTTGATTTCAGAATACAACCTAAACAAACATGGTATCAAATATCATTATGTACATATCTTAAAAAGAAAGCATTTAAAGGTTTCTCTCTGCTGCCTCTTGTTCGTTACGAGTGATGTTGCATCAGGGTATTGTTATAGTGTGATATTGGCAGTGTGATATATTATTAAACAATGATTGGGACTGTATTACATTATTTCTGTTGAGATTCAGTAGAAGTTTATTGCAATGTCTTTGGACAATGAATAGTTGTCAGGAATGTAGTACAGTTTAATGTAAGCAGTGGTGAGAAAGTTTAGATGCTCGAATTATCTGTAAAGTTCTGGAATAGCATGGATAGATGTAAAGCGTTATAGAAACATGTGAAATATTCTGTGATGTTCAAGTGACACTTGACTGGTCTTGCAGTGTGTAGAAAGTGCTGGAAGCTTGTTCAACTACATAAGTAGAGCGGGTGCGTCTCTGTCTCATCTCACATTTCATCTGACATTATATCAAGACCAGCTTTCATGTGAAGATCACTTTTCACCCCAGTGTTCAGCCTCAGCCTATCTGGGAAGCATGACCAGTGCTGCAGTGAAGTGATTGTTTTTAATTCTCATTGTCATTTCCACTGCTCTCAAATTTTATACTGCCATTGAATATTGTACTACCACTCTATTGTGTACTGTCAGTGTAATTGCTGAGCAGTTATTTGTAAACCTAGTTAAATTTCTAATACAATTGTTGATTGTATACCTTTTGTTGGTTGTTTGTTGGTTTCACATTAAGATTTCGGGGTGTAATTTTCTATATTTGTTAACACAAATATCCCCTGTAAACACACTTAGGTGTTGTGTGCTGAAAGGAAATTTCATCTTGATGCAGGTCACCTGATGTGGAAGGGTATGTTTTTCAGTAGAATTCCATGACACGGTTTAAGTTGATGAAACTGTTTCATCTTAGTCATCGTCCAACTGGCTGAGGTCAGCCATAGCCTGTACTAGTACATACAGAAACCACACAGCTGCCTAGTTGCAGGCATTTGGCTTGGTGCCATTGGTTCACAGGGAAATGGTATTGTATCAGCATTTTGTACACAGGCAATATATATATATATACATGTATATATATACTTATGGAAAGAAAACACGGAACAAATGGAAATATTATAGACTAAAGATAGCATATGTGTCCAGTCATCTTCCCTCAACTACCAGCAAGTACCGGCACAGTCTTTTAGTCCAACTTTGCTGTGTGTCTTTGCCTTTCTCTTCCTGGTTGGGCTTATCTACAGGTCATATCATGTTCTTTCATATTTCGATGGTCAAGTTAATACCTCGGCTTATCTACGGGGTTGGCTTATCTGCAGCCATGAGGATACCACAGATCCAGTTTACTGACAGGCCTAAGGATGGTTGCAAAGTTGCAAGTGCCACTGTCACTGGATCCAAAACTGCCTCTTTCAGAATTTCAGCATCTTCCCTAGGCAAGGGAAATAACTGACCATAAAAGTTCAGTTTCCACCCTTGCCAAACTAGGCTTGAATTATGGAGCTATCAAACCCAGAAATTCCATCCTAGTTTGGCAAGGGTGGAATCTGTACTTTTACAGTCAGTTAACTCCCTTGCATCAAGACTATTGAATTTCAGATAATAGCTCAATTTTTCCTTTTACAGCCAATAAAATCTGTTTTGGCAGATAATCAAGACCGATTATTCTCTGGCGTGGATGTTTTATATTTAATCAATTTATGTATAATTTGTTCTCATCACCACATGGCTTAAATATTGCTGATGTGGCATTAGATATTAACTCCTTCACACAGGATACATCATGTACATACAACTTACAAACTCACTCACTCAGGATATATACAAACTCACTCACTCAGGATATATACAAACTCACTCACTCAGGATATATACAAACTCACTCAGGATATATATACCAACTCACACACTCAGGATATATACAAACTCACTCACTCAGGATATATACAAACTCACTCACTCAGGATATATACAAACTCACTCACTCAGGATATATATATACAAACTCACTCACTTAGGATATGTACAAACTCACTCACTCAGGATATATACAAACTCACTCACTCAGGATATATACAAACTCACTCACTCAGGATATATATACCAACTCACTCACTCAGGATATATACACACTCACTCACTCAGGATATATACAAACTCACTCACTCAGGATATATACAAACTCACTCAGGATATATACAAACTCACTTACTCAGGATATATACAAACTCATTAACTCAGGATATATATACAAACTCACTCACTCAGGCATAACAAAATTTCACACGAAACTAATGCTTCCCTTTTTAAATGTTCCCTTAATTCTTACCATCAGTATATACACCTGAGAAGTACAATGAGTTCAGGGGCATATCAAAATCTAAAACAAATACACAATGAATGTTATAAGATCTTGTCAGCTGGTATTATAGCAGCTCCCCAATAAACTCTTATTTTCAAAGCTTTAAGTTAGAGCAGCTGTTTAAGTCATTGTTTATTTGGAAGAAGTATAAACGTTTCTTTGAGGTCTTTCTATGTTGGATTAACATTTTAGCAGTGAAGTCAGTGATGAATGGTCTAAGCAAGAGTTTTATGTACCAGAGCAACTCTCCTTCAACAAATGAAATGTTGACACATCCGTGAACACATATCAGATTGTCTTGAGAAAAGATTACACTCCATAAGCAACTTGTCATTATCAGATGAATGTTTTTCCCACGACATCTCCTAAGCACAAAAATTATTTCCATGGCATGAATCTATGCGTTGTCCCTGTTCGTCAAATAAGGGCATGTTGACTGACTGGTTAATGAGAGAACACATAATTTCTTTACTTCCGCTGGTATTTTAGAGTGTGGATAGTTTGGTAGTATCATTATAAATCTGTGTTGTTGATCGCCAGTTTATTACCCCTAAACACGAACGTTAATTTTTATCAAAATTTCAACTCACCAAACATCCTGCAGTCCCAGATGGTGCCTCGCTAATTTGTGCAATTCCAGCTGCCTTCTTTTTCCGTTTGTCGGAGAACTTTTCATATTTGTGCATTTCCTTTTCTGTGAGACTATTACAAAACCTTGGGTCAAGGTCGTGCAAGGGCAACTGTCGCTGAAGTTGTTTTCTGCGGAGTTGTGATGCAAATTCTTGCTTGTCTTGTGGTAGCATAGAGATGTATTTTTGAGATCTCTGCAATCACCAAAAAACAAAGATTAAATTAACATAACGCCCATGTCATAAAATATTACCCGACGCATATTTCAGCAATGTCATCAGATTGAAAACAATCCATGTCCAATCTTATAAAGAATGTAAACACCTCTATCTTCCCATCTGCCATATTGTCCCAGACATTCATAATAAACTCTAACACATCATACATGTATTTATCTTATTTGTTTACACACAATGTCATCGGCGCTTCATAATGCTTTACATCCAATATTTCGGTGCCTTTTTCAGTCATGCAATACATCTTGTTTCTTTCACAGGAAGTGACATTGTGAAAAGAACACCAATCTTATGAATTTGCCTTTGTGAACTCAAAGCATTTTACCCAAGCAAAGATGCAGCTCAGAAAAGGAGGGATGCATTTTGCGATTTGGCAATTTTCATACAGTAATTGTGTAACTGTTTTGGAAATATATCGCCAAATGGGTTAGTCATTGTGTGGTTATAGATGTTTACTTATAGACTACCAGATGCACTGCCGTAAAAGGTGACTATGCTTGTCGTAAGAGGCGACTAACGGGATCGGGTGATGCATGTCATCGTATCCCAATTGTGTGGATCGATGCTCATGATGTCAATCACTTAATTGTCTCGTCCAGACTCGATTATTTACAGACGGCCTTCATATACCTGGAATAATGCTGAGTGCGGCGTTAAACAACAAACAACAACAACCAGATGCACAATAAAGAGTTCAAATGTATGAATGTTTTAATAGTATGCTTCAGTAAGTGGGGAGGAGGTACATACACCCTATACCCACTTCTGGATGAGAACACTGTTAATGGCTGAGGTCAAATGTTGAATTCAAAACCTAGTTTACAAACAACAGGTAAGTACTTTATAATACATAATTTCAATGAAGTGTCCTATATTTGTCAATAAAGACAGATGGGTTTATCTCTATGATTGACACCAATTCTCCCAGTCAACACTCAACCATCTATTCAGCCAAACAGCTTTGAAAATATGCATGACAAGAAATATTATTGGTCTAGTCTAATGTTTTATGCAAATAATCCTGTACTAACCCTAGGACATGAACAGTTACTCCAGATTTCATAAAATGAAATAAGTTTCACATTTATCATAAGTACACAATCTCTAACATGTGGGTGCAGCGACATTTCCTACCATGGTATGTAGAAACAGGCTGCAATAACACAAGAAATTTGGAAAATAGTAACAGACCATATATATGTCTGCAGTTTATAAACATGATAAGTAATTAAGAAGATTAAATGCATATCTCAAAGTTATATATAGTAAGTATTTTAAATTATTGTTTGTGTTTTTATAATGGCAAATGAGGACATTTTACTTTGTTTTCCTTTGATGAAAAAAACTCAGTGTGATGCAGAAAGATTAAAGATTTGATTTCAAAATGAAATGCATTATGGTAGAAATATGCTGTTTCTGCAAACTGAGAGCATGGATGGATAAAAAAGTGAAGATTGAACGTGTCATAACTCATATGCCAGCTGTTGAATGTGTGAAAAACAAGTTTTCTTGTACAATGTGGCAAAAAATAATCAGCTGTTTCCTGAAAGAAGTTATTGCTAATGATTCACAGCAAAGTTAAAGCAGTATCATTAGCAGAAACTGGGGAAAATTACTTTTTTCTGAAAACATTTTAATGATTTCAGCAGACAGTTCTTAAAATACTACAAGCATTTTATACATTATACCAACAGAATAATTTTGACTAAGAAATTGAGTATTTTTGAAGTAGTAGTAATGGTCTATATTGTGTAAGAGTGAGCAGTATTTCCAGCATATCGGTAAATTAGGGGTTCATTCTTTCCATTACACAATATCATTTTTTAATGCTCAGTATCTCAGGCGATATCAAATAGCGATTTTTATCATGTGTTGAATGTTATACACTTGCCAAATACCAAGAGCGTGCTTCCAGAGCATGCATCTGTGCATATTCTTTGAATGAGTAGACATATGTTGTACCAGCATCTTATTTTGTTCCATTTATGAAGTTCAATTCTTACCCTGGTGTTTCAAATTTCTTCTGAATTCAAAATTTAGAATTATACAAAATATTGTGCTACTTATGGCAATACGGTTTTGTGCATCCTAAAATACTGTAATACACTTTAAACCTACAATACCCATCCCTAATATTGTGTCTTCAGAAGCCAGTGCTTGTCGTAAGAGGTGACTAGCAGGATTGAGTGGTCAGGCTCACTGACTTGGTTGATGCATGTCATCTTATCCCAGCTGCATAGATCGATGCTCATGATGTCAATCACTGGGTTGTCTGGTCCAGACTCGATTATTTACAGACCACCATCATATAGCTGGAATATTGCTGAGTGCGGAGTTCAACAACAACAACAATGTAAGAAGCTTAATAAGAGCCTTAACCATGTGTCTGGTCACCAGCGACACAACTGTGCAAAATGTTGATGTGATTACTGGAGGAGATACACAAAGGTGATATTGCCAATCAGTATCCCAACCTGCAAGATCATGAACTGTTTTGACCAGATGGACATACAAGGACCTCCTCTGAGAGGTCACGCAAAACAAGGCATACAAGGACCTCCTCTGAGAGTTCACGCAGACGAGGCATACAAGGACCTCCTCTGAGAGGTCACGCAAATGGACATACAAGGACCTCCTCTGAGAGGTCACGCAGACAAGGCATACAAGGACCTCTTCTGAGAGGTCATGCAGACGAGGCATACAAGGACCCCCTCTGAGAGGTCACGCAGATGAGGCATACAAGGACCTCCTCTGAGAGGTCACGCAGATGAGGCATACAAGGACCTCCTCTGAGAGGTCACGCAGATGAGGCATACAAGGACCTCCTCTGAGAGGTCACGCAAATGGACATACAAGGACCTCCTCTGAGAGTTCACGCAGACGAGGCATACAAGGACCTCCTCTGAGAGGTCACGCAAATGGACATACAAGGACCTCCTCTGAGAGGTCACGCAGACAAGGCATACAAGGACCTCTTCTGAGAGGTCATGCAGACGAGGCATACAAGGACCCCCTCTGAGAGGTCACGCAGATGAGGCATACAAGGACCTCCTCTGAGAGGTCACGCAGATGAGGCATACAAGGACCTCCTCTGAGAGGTCACGCAGATGAGGCATACAAGGACCTCCTCTGAGAGGTCACGCAGATGAGGCATACAAGGACCTCCTCTTAGAGGTCACGCAGATGAGGCATACAGATCACAGGGATGGACAAGTCAGTAAGCTTGGTATTAATGACTCATGAACTGACGAAACAAGAAGGTTCATAAAAAGTAGTGAAGGGTTTGATGACATACCTTTATTTTTCTGTGACTCTAGTTTCATATGACTTTGCTTTCATATGTCTCTAGTTTCATATGACTTTACTTTCATATGTCTATATTTTCATATGGCTTTAGTTTCATGCCTTTATTTTCATATGACTTTCATGCCTTTATTTTTATATGACTTTACTTTCATATATCTATATTTCCATATGACTTTACTTTCATGTGTCTTTTTTTTCATATGACTTTACTTTCATATGTCTATATTTTCATATGACTTTACTTTCATATGTCTATATTTTCATATGACTTTACTGTCATATGTCTTTATTTTCCAAAGCTATGGTTAAACTAAATTATGGGACATATACATAAGATTTATATCATATTTAATCATAAGTATTTCATTTGAGCTATGGATTGATCATGAATACTGTGCTGTTTCAAGTAACATATTTCACAGTCTATTGTTGAAACTAAATAAGCTGTCCTGACCTAATTATTTTCTATTTTGTTTTTTATAAATTATAAATGTGCAAAGGACGTAAGAGGTGACTAGCAGGATTGAGTGGTCAGGCTCACTGACTTGGTTGATGCATGTCATCTTATCCCAGCTGCATAGATCGATGCTCATGATGTCAATCACTGGGTTGTCTGGTCCAGACTCGATTATTTACAGACCACCATCATATAGCTGGAATATTGCTGAGTGCGGAGTTCAACAACAACAACAATGTAAGAAGCTTAATAAGAGCCTTAACCATGTGTCTGGTCACCAGCGACACAACTGTGCAAAATGTTGATGTGATTACTGGAGGAGATACACAAAGGTGATATTGCCAATCAGTATCCCAACCTGCAAGATCATGAACTGTTTTGACCAGATGGACATACAAGGACCTCCTCTGAGAGGTCACGCAAAACAAGGCATACAAGGACCTCCTCTGAGAGTTCACGCAGACGAGGCATACAAGGACCTCCTCTGAGAGGTCACGCAAATGGACATACAAGGACCTCCTCTGAGAGGTCACGCAGACAAGGCATACAAGGACCTCTTCTGAGAGGTCATGCAGACGAGGCATACAAGGACCCCCTCTGAGAGGTCACGCAGATGAGGCATACAAGGACCTCCTCTGAGAGGTCACGCAGATGAGGCATACAAGGACCTCCTCTGAGAGGTCACGCAGATGAGGCATACAAGGACCTCCTCTTAGAGGTCACGCAGATGAGGCATACAGATCACAGGGATGGACAAGTCAGTAAGCTTGGTATTAATGACTCATGAACTGACGAAACAAGAAGGTTCATAAAAAGTAGTGAAGGGTTTGATGACATACCTTTATTTTTCTGTGACTCTAGTTTCATATGACTTTGCTTTCATATGTCTCTAGTTTCATATGACTTTACTTTCATATGTCTATATTTTCATATGGCTTTAGTTTCATGCCTTTATTTTCATATGACTTTCATGCCTTTATTTTTATATGACTTTACTTTCATATATCTATATTTCCATATGACTTTACTTTCATGTGTCTTTTTTTTCATATGACTTTACTTTCATATGTCTATATTTTCATATGACTTTACTTTCATATGTCTATATTTTCATATGACTTTACTGTCATATGTCTTTATTTTCCAAAGCTATGGTTAAACTAAATTATGGGACATATACATAAGATTTATATCATATTTAATCATAAGTATTTCATTTGAGCTATGGATTGATCATGAATACTGTGCTGTTTCAAGTAACATATTTCACAGTCTATTGTTGAAACTAAATAAGCTGTCCTGACCTAATTATTTTCTATTTTGTTTTTTATAAATTATAAATGTGCAAAGGACTAAATTTCATTGAGTTGAAAACTAAAATTATGGAGTAACTTATTGAAAAGAACTGTCATGAGCCAGTGATATTTCAAGCAAAACAAGATTTCTCCTCCCCCAGATAACAGACCAAGTTGTTAATTTGTTGAAGCAACTCAGTTTTTGCAGTACTTTCCTAATCACTATATGTAGCAGACTTACAGCACCTTAAGCATAACATCATTTGGTGACATCATCACAAAGTTCATATTTTGATACAATCCAAGATGCAGTCATAAATATCCTTCAGTTCAGCAAAGGATGGGAAACATATTCAGTGTAGACTTAACATATTTCACACAGAAACACCCAGCTTGATACCGTCCTCTGAACCCCTTCCACTTGATCTGATCCAACTCTGAAGTTTTAGAGAATGTGACAATTATTCCACTTATTCATTGTGACAACTTCCCTACAGACTATTGCAATGATGTATGACTGAACAGCAGGCACCTAGAAGGGCACTGAGCTAGCAGACGTATGACGAGCTCCACACACAGGGGACAATGATGGAACTGAGCACATCCAAGGAAGTAAAATCAAACCTGACATATGGAATGTTGCAAAATGGAGTTTAGCGTTGCATTCAAGATCATTGCACTTATATAGTGACGTACATAAGTGTAGAGTGTGTGCTTATACTAGTCTGGACTAATGCTGAGTTTATAGTCCTAGCCCACTGAGATACCATAGTGGTATACCATACCGTCTAGTGAGTTGTTCCCCATGGATGTAGTTTGGCAATGTAGATAAAAACACAATGGCCGATTGATCACATCCATAAGTGGGATATGACAATCGGTAATGGGAGAAAGGTACAGATAATCTACGAGCAAATCATGAGAATATCCATGAAAGACCAAATTTACCCCCCCCGTTCATAAAATAGACTTGATCAACATTCACGAGGTTGGATTCTTTTCAGGGAGTCATCATTATTTAAATACAGGTAAATACTTTTAAAACTTCTACTTTTTATAAGCATCCTGAAAGAGGCTGTACATGATATTGATGACTCATTTAAGAAATAAACTACTCCATGGTGATTTTAAATGTACAATAAAACACTGAAGGAAGAATAAACCATGATGGGCGTTTATTTCACAAGTCTATGTCTTAAATGAAAACATAATAAAATAGGCAGAATTAATTCATAAAATAAATTTTACTGGCTTGAAAAGAGAAATATAGTTCTCCATAAATAACCTCTGAAATACCTCCACAGGACATTTTCCTAAGACGTGCCTTGTTACATGCCTAATTAGTATCTTGCTGAGATGCTCTATACCGTACTCCACTCTACACACGATGACAGGTTATTGCATGCTCGGTTAGAAGCATAGCCAAGATATGAAGCATCAAGTGACAAGTTTCTTAAAAACGGTCACATTTTTTGTTTCGTAAATAATTATTTTAACTTTACCCATGTCAAATCATATGCATTTCCATATATTTAAAATATGATTACAATTTTTGAAATATTTAAAAAAAATTCAAAGGTGCTTCATCACTTCAATTTTATATGTGACTTCGTGTCTTAATGAGCATCTAAGCCAAAATAACCCCTTTCAGCCAGAGATAAGAAGATCTCAAATGTATTTAACCTGAAGTATCTTTATCTACAGCAGCAAAGTGAAAATTCTTGGAGGCGTTAGGGCTGTTGATTCTCAATCTGTTTATCAGCTTCCATGAGTAAGGGCGGGTAACTCTTGTCATGGTTCATTTGAGGAAGTTATTTTCAAACGGAAATTGCTTAAATCTTCTTTTTCTAAACTTAGTGCTTTAATGAGAAAGGTAATTGTGCCATTGAATTGTGAAGAAATAAATCATGGCAAGGATTTTAAATAAATGAAAATGCATGAGGTGGAAAGAAATGTACCGGGTATATATATGTACACAAGGATAGGCCAAAGAGATGCATGCACTCCCAATTTGGCACTCCAATATTTCAACATTATTATGGTGACAAAGATGAATAGTGAGTTAAAACATAAATAGTGTAACAGATTCTATGAAAAATAAAATAAAAACATTGTTTTTGCGTCATTATCTGTGGTATTGAAGTTAAGTGCAAACCGTCATTACAATTAAAAAAACTTTCATCTTTCTCACCACAGACTTGCTGTATATCACGTTTCAACACGATATATGCAGAAATGAATATGGCTGCAGACTGGGACATTGTGAGCCTATTTTAAAAACACCAAAGCTGGGATCTTTCCATGGAAGCCTTTAAGTGCCATTTTTGTTTTTCTATATTTTTCTTGGACTTGCAATAGGCCGACAGTCAGACAACTGGACAATTGAAAATGCACCACTAAAACAGCACACTTTACTTTCAGTCAGGTGAGCTAAAACCATCCCTTTTACATAAGTGCTAGAGAAAAACACCAGTAATTTGTTACAAGAAGGGCCATACAGGGTGGGTGTCTTTTACTTTGTTTTAGTAATTTGTCAAACTAGTTCTTTCATTCTGTTTTGAATATTTTAACAGTTGACTGATCATCCATGTTTTCCACCAAAATTATGTAGTGTTTGATAAAAAGATCTCAATCATGTTTTGGGGCGACCTAAAGCTGTTTTTCTCTTTAATCAATACATGTATAATTAATATTTCAAATGTGATACAAGACCCTCAAATGAAATGTCTGAAACATTTCTGTGCTATCAATTATTAATATTGTGAAATGGTTTTAACCTTTTAAAGGCAAAACATTACGTTAAAGAAACATAGTCATGTGTGTTTGATTTGACAGAATTTCATTTTTAACCAACGGAAAATTCAAATATTAACACAAAAGAGAAGTTGTTCAGAAACTTGGCCTCAGATTAGATTCTGGCACACACTTACATTTGAAGAAACACCAATGAAGAAACTATTGAATATAACTACATAGGATATATCACACACACACATGTTGTCAACAACCAACACAGTTTAAAATGAGACACCATGGATGGATAAAAGAAATGTTAAACTATTTCAGTGAAAGCTTAACTGTTAAACAATGTTTACAAGCCCTCATTCCCTCCCAGTGGGGACAAGAGAAGCCCATTTACTCCCCCGGCAGTGTGTGAAATCTCACCTCGGATGTAAATGTACACCAAGAGTTCTCAGACAATCTGTTAAAGAAATCTGCAGACCATCTAAATTAAATTTTCTTACAAGAGACGTGTGAGCTAATTCCTCCTGGCTTGCAGTTGGTGCTAAAAGGTTGGACAGCTTCGTGAATGTTTCCATTCATTAACTGCATGCAAAAGCGTCCTAGAGAACGTCCCAGTGGAGGTGTTAGTTTTCTGACCAACTGCATGCAGTGTATAACAAGGACACATGAAATTGTTCTATAAGTCCTAAAACAGAAATATTACAGGATAAAAGTAAATATACAGGGTGCGATTTCCCATTGACAAGACTGCAATTGGTGCAGGTTAAAATCGGCTTGTGCAGCCTAAGTTTATAAGCAGAGTGAACTCAGTGAAATATTCCACAAACAGGATAAGTATACCGGTAACTTGTTTAAAATTAATACCATGTATGCAAAACCTAAACATATTGAAATAAAATTACTTTTATTTCCCACAATGTTCATGTTTGCCTCCTGTTTATGTACACTACAGATCGCCAATCTTCACTAAATACACGCTTAATTTTCCAGTAAATTATGTGATGCAGCCAGTTTATCTGTTGTACAGTCAGTTTATCTGTTGTGCCGTTAGTTTATATGTCGTGCAGCCAGTTTATCAGTTGTACAGCCAGTTTCTCTGTTGTGCAGTCAGTTTCTCTGTTGTGCAGCGAGTTTCTCTGTTGCACAGTCAGTTTCTCTGTTGTACAGTCAGTTTCTCTGTTGTACAGTCAGTTTCTCTGTTGTACAGTCAGTTTTTCTATTGTACAGTCAGTGTATCTGTTGTACAGTCAGTTTCTCTGTTGTAGTCAGTTTCTCTGTTGTACATCCATTTTATCTGTTGTGCTGCCAGTTTCTCTGTTGTACAGCCAGTTTCTCTGTTGTGCAGCGAGTTTCTCTGTTGCACAGTCAGTTTCTCTGTTGTACAGTCAGTTTCTCTGTTGTACAGTCAGTTTCTCTGTTGTACAGTCAGTTTCTCTGTTGTACAGTTAGTGTATCTGTTGTACAGTCAGTTTCTCTGTTGTGCAGCCATTTTATCTGTTGTACAGTCAGTTTCTCTGTTGTACAGCCAGTTTATCTGTTGTACAGCCAGTTTTTCTGTTGTAAGTCAGTTATTAACAGCAGTATGCACAAGGTGCAGCGGAGAGAGAGAAAAACGAAATTATACACTGATATATTACATTTCAATATGGGGTGTAAAGTGGATTTGTCCAAAGTGCCAGTATTATGCACACATATAATCAATACAATAATCACAGCTTTGTTTACTGGTCTGGATAGAAATAACTTAAAGGGGACAAGGTGTTTGCAAATTGCCAGTTCCAGCAAGTTTGGTTCTTGTCTAGAGTATATGATGGTGTATACCTGAAACACTCATTATCAGAGCAATCCTTGCAATATGACTTGTATGTCCAGCAACCTTGAGCATTTACTCATTCTTATCACTATTGCCTTGTAAATTTTCAGCAATTAAATTAAAAATAACAAATCAAATATGAGAGGGTGAGTAATTCTAGTAATTAAACAGGGTTTTACCTTGACCCAGAAAACTAGTGGTCCAGATGGCCCCCAATTACTTATTTCAAGGGCCCTTACAGGAAAAATGAGTGTCCTGTAAAGTACTGGAATGGCATAGAGTACTGTACAGTATGATTTCATTACATGAACTTGATATTTCTTGTCAAAAATATGCTACAATGGTACATCCCTCAGGATTGAATATATATTATTATCTGTGTCCATTATATACTTTGTGCGTACTGGATGCACATTTCTGCATCCCGTTGTCACATCGTCACATCTTACACAGTCCATTCAAGTGTTTTTCATGTGTTTCATTTTGGACAAGTCTATACATTTGATAAACATACGTCATGAAATGTTTCATTCAGGAAATATCCTAAAGCATGAGGAGGGGAGAGAGAGGGTGGGCATGTTATCTGCTATTGTTCATAAAGCTTCAGAATGGTTTGGATGTCAAGCCCTTTGAAGTAGGCCTTATTTGCCACTGCAGGACAGGTTGACCCCAGCGCAGTACAGGTTTTTCAAAAGGGGTGCACTTGACATGGAACATGCTAGATGAACGCAAATAACTACTTTGTGTTTCATAGTCCAGTTCTATTTTACTTCATTATTTAGTTGTGTGTTTTTATTACATTTACATGTTTAAGATGTTTCAGAACAGGATGCACACTCATGCATACCCCTCTGGATCTGCAAATCCAGCCAATCCCTCTAAAAACTCCTGCCTCCATGTAGCCCCTAAAGGAGACAACTCTGTCAGTGCATTGGTGTGTTACAGTGTTTCTTTTTTTATCAAGTCTGGAGCAGACAATCGAGTGATTGATGTCATGAGCATCAATCCATGCAATTAGAAATGATGACATGCATCAACTAAGTCAGTGAGCTTGACCACCCAATCCCGTTAGTCGCCTCTTATGACAAGCATAGTTGTCATTTATGGCAAGCATGGGTTGCTGTAGACCTATTCTACCCCGGATCTTCACAGGGTGTGTTGCAGTATCTTGCTCTAGCTCCATGCAGTGACACACAACATCCTCAGATTTCAGTTACTCAACACATGGGACGTTCCGATGCCATGAAATACATGTGAACTCTGCCTGACACTGATTGCACCGTACATCAGAACGTGGGTGTCAAACCAGGGAATCTGCACTGAACACAGGGATTTTACGCTGTGATTGACAAGGTCTCAGGGAATATATATATGATTATGCTATATATACGCACAGATAAACACAGTATAATTATAAGTAAACAATTCCTGTCTGCCTAGGTTATTCATGTTACCTTAACCCATGTTTTACATCCGAGAGACGTATTGTTTACAAATATGCTTTGTAACAAGGATAGCATTAAACAAATGATGGATGTGAAACTGTAAGAAATTAATGTACTTTTGTTGAAAATTTCAGTAGAAATACTTTTGCTGGTATTGGGTAAGACATTTGTCTGTAAACAGAAATATGCAGGGGTACATTTTCTGTTGCCCAATTGCACCTTTAAACTCCATGAACAAGTTACCCAACTGCACCTTTAAACTCCATGAACGAGTTACCCAACTGCACCTTTAAACTCCATGAACGAGTTACCCAACTGCACCTTTAAACTTTATGAACGAGTTACCCAACTGCACCTTTAAACTCCACGAATGAGTTACCAAACTGTTCCTTAAAACTCCATGAACGAGTTACCCAACTGCACCTTTAAACTTTATGAACGAGTTACACAACTGTTCCTTTAAACTCCATGAACGAGTTACCCAACTGCACCTTTAAACTCCATGAACGAGTTACCCAACTGCACCTTTAAACTCCATGAACGAGTTACCCAACTGCACCTTTAAACTCCATGAACGAGTTACCCAACTGCACCTTTAAACACCTTGAACGAGTTACCCAACTGCACCTTTAAACTTTATGAACGAGTTACCCAACTGCACCTTTAAACTCCACGAATGAGTTACCAAACTGTTCCTTAAAACTCCATGAACGAGTTACCCAACTGCACCTTTAAACTTTATGAACGAGTTACACAACTGTTCCTTTAAACTCCATGAACGAGTTACCCAACTGCACCTTTAAACTCCATGAATGAGTTACCCAACTGCACCTTTAAACTCCATGAACGAGTTACCCAACTGCACCTTTAAACTCCATGAACGAGTTACCCAACTGCACCTTTAAACTCCATGAACGAGTTACCCAACTGCACCTTTAAACTCCATGAACGAGTTACCCAACTGCACCTTTAAACTCCATGAACGAGTTACCCAACTGCACCTTTAAACTCCATGAACGAGTTACCCAACTGCACCTTTAAACTCCATGAACGAGTTACCCAACTGCACCTTTAATCTCCATGAACGAGTTACCAAACTGCACCTTTAAACTCCATGAATGAGTTACCCAACTGCACCTTTAAACTCCATGAATGAGTTACCCAACTGTTCCTTTAAACTCCATGAACGAGTTACCCAACTGCACCTTTAAACTTTATGAACGAGTTACACAACTGTTCCTTTAAACTCCATGAACGAGTTACCCAACTGCACCTTTAAACTCCATGAACGAGTTACCCAACTTCACCTTTAATCTTCATGAACGAGTTACCCAACTGCACCTTTAAACTCCATGAATGAGTTACCCAACCGCACCTTTAAACTCCACGAATGAGTTACCAAACTGTTCCTTTAAACTCCATGAACGAGTTACCCAACTGCACCTTTAAACTTTATGAACGAGTTACCCAACTGTTCCTTTAAACTCCATGAACGAGTTACCCAACTGCACCTTTAAACTCCATGAACGAGATACCCAACTGCACCTTTAAACTCCATGAACGAGTTACCCAACTGTACCTTTAAACTTTATGAATGAGTTACACAACTGTTCCTTTAAACTCCATGAACGAGTTACCCAACTGCACCTTTAAACTCCATGAACGAGTTACACAACTGTTCCTTTAAACTCCATGAACGAGTTACCCAACTGCACCTTTAAACTCCATGAATGAGTTACCCAACTGCACCTTTAAACTCCATGAACGAGTTACCCAACTGCACCTTTAAACTCCACGAACGAGTTACCCAACTGCACCTTTAAACTCCATGAACGAGTTACCCAACTGCACCTTTAAACTTTATGAACGAGTTACCCAACTGCACCTTTAACTCCATGAACGAGTTACCCAACTGCACCTTTAAACTCCATGAACGAGTTACCCAATTGCACCTTTAAACTCCATGAACGAGTTACCCCACTGCACCTTTAAATTTTCTTGGAACAACTGTTACATACAAAGAACACCTATAATTTTATAAGTGCTCAGGAAAGTAAAACAGAATTTGTTGAGTTTGGAGTATGTGATACCTTAGACTGTCTTTGTATCTGCCCCCATCTGGCCATGCATCCACAGAGCGTGTGAGTGATGGCAACAAGTGCAATCATAACCCTGAGACTAGACAGCTCTGCTGAATCAGCTCAGACTTGAGATGTATATCAAATGTCTACAGGTATGATACCTTTATGCAAAAATAAGCACTTTATCACAGAGAAATGGTGTTGGTTCAAGATAGGAGGATATCAAAATTCTTCGCGAAGAATTATTTTTGACACTTCCTGTTGTAACAGCATAAGCAAGACACTATACAGAGATGATATTGCTGAATCTTCAGTTTCATCTATATTGGGCTTGTGTTGGAAAAGTAATTTAGGTGATTAATTACAAAATATTTGATGTAGAGCCAAAAGGTTGGACCTGCCTTTAAAAATATCCAGGATGTACAATGTCATATTTCAGGTCAGTAATCAAAAATGTTTTCATCTCAAAACTTTGAGAGCGTTATCAATTTCTGACAAAACTGGGATTTTTAAAAGGGTACCCTTAAGGAAGAGTGATCGGTATGACTGTATGGGAGACTGAAATCTTGTTATAATTATTATTTCTGATGACGAGTGGTGGTAGCAGTAACCTGGTGCTTAAAAACATATAACCAATACATGTTATGTCAAAGACCTAATAATCATTACATCAATGATCTGATACTTGTGACATGAATTACCTGAAACTTGTGACGTCAACAACCCAATACTTGTGTCCTCAATGAGCTGATACTTGTGACCTCAGTGATCTGATACTTGTGTCCTCAATGACCTGATTCTTTTGACCTTGATGACCTGATAATAGTGTCCTCAATGACCCAATAGTTGTGACCTCGATGACCTGATACTTGTGACCTCAATGAGCTGATACTTGTGACCTCAATGATCTGATACTTGTGTCCTCAATGACCTGATTCTTTTGACCTTGATGACCTGATACTAGTGTCCTCAATGACCCAATACTTGTGACCTCGATGACCTGATACTTGTGACCTCAATGACCTGATACTTGTGTCCTCAATGACCCAATACTTGTGACCTCGATGACCTGATACTAGTGTCCTCAATGACCCAATACTTGTGACCTTGATGACCTGATACTAGTGTCCTCAATGACCCAATGCTTGTGACCTCGATGACCTGATACTTGTGACCTCAATGACCTGATACTTGTGTCCTCACTGACCCAATTCTTGTGACCTCAATGATCTGATACCTGTGACCTCAATAACCCAATACCTGTGACCTCAATGACCCTATACTTGTGACCTCATTGACCTGATACTGGTGTCCTCAGTGACCAAATACTTGTGACGTAACTCAATGACCTGATCCTTGTGAAGTCAATGACCTGTGTTCATGAATTGCAACGGGTAGATTCCATTCATCACGACAAATTACACATAAAAGACAATTGGTTAACTCTCCCTTTCTTAGCACTGTAATCGTGTCCCCTTCAGGCAAGTTTAAATCCAGGTTTACAAGAAATACAGTCTTTGTAGAAGCTGTGCTTATCCTTAAGTAGCCACATTTTGCCTGTTGACATTGCCTTAACAATTTTCAGCTTAATACTACTCCCGTTGTTAAGGTGATTAAGTGAGTGATACTTGCTATACATGAACATCAGAAACCTTGCAGCTATTCACAGCCCTGTTGTTAGAAGACACTTCATCATCGACTGTACTGCAGCAATTTATCAACAATGTTTCTATCAATACACAACTACATGTCAGGCTCACTGGTTGATGCATGTCATCACATCCCAATTGCATAGATCGATGCTCATGATGTCAATCACCAGACTGTCTGGTCCAGACTCGGTTTTTACAGACCGCCATCATATAGCTGGAATATTGCTGAGTGCGGTGTTGAACAACCAAGCAAAGTTTAACATGATACTCACAAGCAGATCCATTACATATTCTCTGTAAATCACACCCCCAGCATTTCTTTGAAAACTGATGAAGATATTCAGAAAATTCAAGGAAGCCTATTTTCTGTCTATATTGTCCTAGGGAGACAAATCCACACTGTAGATCATTGTCTGTCTTTACCAAGATCCCACAACAGAGAAAACCCAGATACAGTTTCTTTCAAACACAAATGCCTGTAAAACAGGCACAGTAAGGCTGTTTTCACAAATGTTGAGAGAAACACTGCAAGTATTACATTTCCTCTGGCTTGTGTGCTTAATCACAAATTTTGTTTTTCTTGTTGACCAAGAAACTTGATTTGAGATAAGTTTAGATGTTGAAACTTGTTTTCAAGTTTTCAGCAATGTTCTTTCTGATGGTGTGATAGAAATATAAAATCACAGACATATAAGATGGCTATCATCCCCCTGGGAGGTGTGAGATGGGGTCAGACACTCGGCTGCGGAATGACCCTCGTGGAACACTGATACTTCCTCTGATGAAGACCTGCTGGGAGACTGAGCGGCTGAGAAAAAACACATTGTGCAGAATATTTGTGTTGGGAAGCATTTTTTCACAATTTTTATCTCTTTGTATTCTTGTCAGAATTGGTATTTAAACATGGCAAGCTTGAAAGGAATACATTGTTTTCAGATGGGTAGACTGATCAGATGATGCACCCATTGGGATGAAATACAATATGTAATGGAGAAATCACCCAAATCTGTTGATTTGAGAGATTTCTCTCACTAAAACTATGTTATGGTGGACATATAACTTCTCTATAATTTTGCATAATGACCTACAGTTTTGTCAGGGTCTACTTGTTTAAAATGCACAGAATGGCCAGTGAATTCCTGGCTCAGAATCAAGTGCAAGAACAACAGCATTGCATCATCATAATGGTTTAATCACAGAGGCATAACAATAATAACATGCTGTGTAACCACAAAGATTGGAAACATACAATAGCTTGGTTCGAGTGCTCAACAACTCAAGAGAGTTGTCTTCCATGAATCTGGTGTGAGTTATCTCCCCTAATCCAAGACCAAATGTCAGATGGTTTCAGAAGAGATTGAATGTTTTGTCATTCTTCACAACCAGGCAAAGACAGATTGAAGGCAGTACATTCACTATGAAGCTGTCTCTAAGGTGGCACAGTCTCAACATCTTAAAGGAAGACTAGGCTCAGGTCAAATGGCCGTCCAAGCAAATATCAAGTCATTCAAAACAAATTGTGTTTGCCTGAAAAATATTGTATGATGCATATCAGTTTAACAGTTGAAGAATATCCTAATACACACTGACAATGTCTCAGACGGACACACAGATATTATACGAACACGTGTCATACATGTAACATTGATTTTACAAAATGAGTGTCAGAATTCTTGTATTTCCCAAACAAGAGCGAGGGTAGTACATGAATTCGTAAAATCAGTATGACACACATGTGAGTATAATAATTAACCATTATTCCTTAATCCTTTTGAGCTTCCCTGCCGTCTTAGAAAACTAAAATTGTTGATTGTTGACTGATGTCAACAATCTTCAACTATGACATTGTTTCTGGGATGATGTCATTCTGACCTTACATCACAATAAGATTTGACTGATGTCAACAATCTTCAGCTATGACATTGTTTCTGGGATGATGTCATTCTGACCTTACATCACAATAAGATTTGACTGATGTCAACAATCTTCAACTATGACATTGTTTCTGGGATGATGTCATTCTGACCTTACATCACAATAAGATTTGACTGATGTCAACAATCTTCAACTATGACATTGTTTCTGGGATTATGTCATACCGACCTTACATCACAATAAGATTTGACTGATGTCAACAATCTTCAACTATGACATTGTTTCTGGGATTATGTCATACCGACCTTACATCACAATAAGATTTGAATGATGTCACCAATGTCATCCAAAAGACATAAACAATACTCTGGAACGCTAAAGTGACATTTGCGCATATGATTTTTATGAACTCGATTATTTCTAACCCTAGGGCCAAAACCGAAAAAAGGTACCCAATCGTTGAGCATGGTCCCCTTTTAAGATGAAATATCTTAGTCATAAGCAACCTGGCTCACATCAAAGTCAACACAATTAACCTTAACAAGCTTCACAAGAAGGTAAAATAACAGAATAGATGACATAAATGGATGTTAAAACAATGATACCCATAATAGATACAATTTTCTGATGTCAGCTTCCTTATTTATACACCTTCATACCATCTGGTACCTATTAGCATCAGGTGATGAAGGAGTAAGCATATACTCTGAAATGTTGTGTTCCTCATAATAAAGGGGGCGGTCGGGTAGCCTAGTGGTTAAAGCATTCACTCGTCACGCCAAAGACCCAGGTTCGATTCCCGACATGGGTACAATGTGTGAAGGCCATATCTGGTTCTCCTGCCATGATATTGCTGGAATATTGCTAAAAGCGGCATAAAACCATACTCACTCACTCATAATAAAGAGGTTGACATGATTAATTATCTCCCCTAATGGGTTTAATATAAAAAACATTCAGATTCAGCCCCAGTTACAATTAAATTTGCATAGAAAATACAGCATGCGAATGTAACATAAGATCTCCTCTGAGATAACATAAAGAAATGGTGAGACCTTACTTAACTAAGTATTCATGATTAAGTCCTTGTTGTATTTAACATCAAAATAATGATCATGAAGAGTCCTTACCGTGAATAACAAGAAACCTGATTTAACTTGAATAACAAACAATCAAACTAAAAAGGCAATGATTTCAAATTCAGCAATACATTAAGTGTTTACATTAGTGAGAATGAAAACTGAAATCTCTCCCATGACAAACCCTGACTACGTGTCTGCTAATAAAAACCCCGTAAAGCACTAGAAACGTCACAACAGACGTCATTCACAAGAAACTATTATCCTTCCCTTTTATCTGGAAAGTAATTTTTTTGTGCTTTCAGAAAAGTGATTTCACTAATGCCCTTTGAATCAGTAAAGGGTGAAAATAACACTATTTTCTAACAGTTTTCAAAAACGATTTACTCCAAAAACAATGTAAAAAAAACCAAAAACTTTTAGAACTTTGCAACTTCATCAATAAACTCTCATATTCTCTACATGATCCTTTTATTTTCACTCATAAAAGCATGTGTTGCACCATAAGTGTAACCTAATGTTTAAAGCAAATTGCTTCTGTAAGTTGTGTGTTATCGCTTTGCCCTTCTTAACCCTATTATCCCCCTGCCCCATATATTGTTTGTACTTACATGATGTAGAACCCCTTTAACCCCCATATCTCCCGGAGTCTTTGTTCTTTAATCATATACGAGTTTGAGTTAACCCTTTAACCCCTATTTACAGGAACAATGTTGAGGAATCACATTGCAAAAGCATGTACCAATGGCCCACAGCTCTAAAGCAGCACAATTTGCTGTGTACTGGTTAGCGACCACCTATCTCCAAGGACTAATTAGCGCGAACACCCTGTAACAGCGTGCACATGATTCAGACATGTTTTACTTTAGCTTGTTTCATTAGAAGGGAGAAAGATAAATCCGAAATTAATCACAATTACATCTAGTTTGGCAATATTAAATATCACCAGCTAAGCACTTGCTCAAACGGTGTCATGTGACTAGTTCACATAAACAAATAAACAAATATCAACCAACAAAGTTTAATTTAGTCAACGCTTACTGTCTCTCATTTCCCCCGAAATACATTTTACACCCTAATTAAGCACTTTCTTCATATAAACATAACCTGAATGTATCACAAAATCCACAGTAAATAGTGTTATTTATGAGCATGTATAAAGGTCGAAATTGAGAAATATTGGTTTACATCCACTGCCAATTGACAGATTGAAAAAAGCAATTCCTTCTCATTGTTGTACAACGGAAATGGACTTTTACCACAGGCAAAATACAAATGTGTGCTCATGCTTTTACAAAAGTAAAAGTAAGTGATACAGTAAACTTTAAATTTCGAATATTTCAGAAATAACACTGAAACAAGAGTCAACAGATGACGACAAATGCCCTCCGGCCCCTTCAATTGCAAATGGCACCACTTCAGCCCCTGGTTAATATATGTACCCTGCTGGATTACAAATATTTGATGTTTTTTAAAGTTATGCTCTGGAAACGAAATACAGATGGACAGACCAGACCATATCAGCCCCCCCCCCTCCTGGTTTTAAATCCAAGATTTGCCTAGATTATGATGCATGGTTGGTCTGTTCCACACATTAGTTTGTAAAGTTCACCAAAGTAATGCAACATCAATGACCTGTGTGAATATCAATCTCATTAAAATCAGATCTTAATTCTCGCGACAGCTATACAAAGATCTTAGGACATCCTATTACGGGTCATGTTAGAATGACCTTTCAACCGACCAATCAGAGCATTGCTTTCCAAATCAGGAAAGTGACATTTACATTGCGTTTTCTAATAATTGAACCTCGAAAAGGTTAATACAGGGTATTCCAAACGACAGTTACTGGTTGTAAGACTGATTCTGTCAAAATCATCATCTGTCTCACGCTTCAATGGGATAAACAGTTGAACCAAAGAGATTTTCCATAGCGTATGGGAAGTACTGCCATACAATCCTGGCAATCTATTAGACATTCCAGAACATTCTTTTATTCAGTTTTCACATATTAATCGAGAACTTGGTCAAAACAAAATTCGAATTTTAGTCTGGAATGGAAGTTGCCAGTTTGTAACTAGTGCTTGAGAAAGCTGCTTTCTGATTGGCAATTGTAAACGTCTTGTTAGTCATTTCAATGGTCGGTCAAGGTCTGTGATGTCCTCTGATCTTTGTTTAGCGGTAGCGTGAACAAAGATCTGTGTTTAATGAGATTGTGCAGATGTAGGCCCTCACTCACACTAATCTGACACACCATTAAAATATCATTGAAATACGGTTCCATGAAGTGTTAAACTCAACACCCTCACTCATGAATGCAAAAACAGCTACCTTGGTATGAGTATGGTTTAATTATGATTGAGAAATGTTTCAGAGAGTTGCAGAGAACTTGCAGCTTGGATCATAGATCCTACAATCAGCAAAGACCAGATACAGATACTTCCAAACACAAATACCTGTGAGACAGGGACTGTAGGGCTGTGTTCACAAATGTTGAGGGAAATATTGCAAGTATTACATTTACTTTGGTTTGTGGGCTTAATCAAAAATTTCATTTTTCTTGTTGACCCAGAAACTTGATTTGAAAAAAGTTTAGATTGTGGAATTTATGGAGCTTTCAGCAATGTATTTTTGTCAGATATGATAACAAGATGGAAAAATGGATCAAAATTCTTAAAAAAAAAATGACTGTGAAATCAGAAACCGTAAGTTCTCATCAACACATTTTTAAGAACTAAGAAATCATTATGATACTATCAGTACCCAGTACACCATGCTTGTCTTCAGACCCAATAAATGAGAATTGGGAGGATATTGTGTGTCATTGTTCAAGCTATCAACCCCAGGTCTGACTATCCCAAACTCTACTATTTACAGGTGGCTGTGATTAGACGGAATATTGCTGACTTTAAACTCAGTGAAGCTGTTTAATACATTTTCTGTTTTCTGGGTATGAACAACTGAGATTCTATATTAATTGATTAACCGAATGGAAAATATTCAACAGATCTAATCTATTACATCTAATCTTTGACAGTGCCATTACTTGACCTGCCATTATAATACCTCATTCCATCACAACCATTGGTTATTTAATATTTGAAACACTATTAATCCTTTCGGTGCCAACCTCCACCTTCAAACATTTGAAAGCCTAACTTCTTCTTCCAGAAGCAAAAGTGTTAACTGATTATAAAAGTCCAGTTTCCACCCTTGCCGAACTAGACTGGAATTCCTGAGTTACATTTTGGCTGGACTAATGAATCTATGCATAGTCCAATCAAAATCACATAACAAAGTAGACATCTGGTTTGTAAACAACATGGATATCAACATGCAGATTTCTGTTGACTGCAGGATTTGCAAAGCACATGTACCATTAACTGGGTGTCGACAGATGCCCCACCCCCACATGACCAGCCCAACCCCTACATGACCATCCTCCCCACCCCCACATGACCAGCCCCACCTCCACATCTCCAGCCCCACCTCCACATGTCAATCCTCCCCACCCCCACATGACCAGCCCCACCTCCACATCTCCAGCCCCACCTCCACATGTCCAGCCCCACCTCCACATGTCAATCCTCCCCACCCCCACATGACCAGCCCCACCTCCACATCTCCAGCCCCACCTCCACATCTCCAGCCCCACCTCCACATGTCAATCCTCCCCACCCCCACATGACCAGCCCCAACTCCACATCTCCACCCCCACATGACCAGCCCCACCTCCACATGTCCATCCTCCCCACCCCCACATGTCCATCCT
This sequence comes from Haliotis rufescens, assembly GCF_023055435.1. Lineage (NCBI taxonomy): Eukaryota > Metazoa > Mollusca > Gastropoda > Lepetellida > Haliotidae > Haliotis > Haliotis rufescens. The sequence goes on from NW_025963924.1 coordinate 142,420, forward strand.
CCCCACCCCCACATGACAAGCCCCACCCCCTCATGACCAGCCCAACCTCCACACTCTTCCGTATTCCGGTACATATAGCACATCTTATAAATCTGTTTCCCTGCAATTTTGCCAGTATAATCATTAAAGCACATCTCCGCCTTAGATAAGATCATTATTCATTAACCCCTTGAATCCTATGGCATTATCCTTTCAAGTGTTCCCATTCTGCTGTGCAACTTTAACTCTAGTTATCTCCAAGGGCCATCCTTCAATAACACATAACTCCTTAGTGTCCAACCTTTAACCCTCTGTATCTGACATTCTCGTAATTTGCTTCCTAAATAACATCTGCAACAGCCTAATCTTACTCCAATCAGTCTGCTCAACAAACTCTGTAGATTTCAATGTCTCTGGATTTTTTACAATTTTTAAATTTGCAATAACTGCCACAGGTAATGACTTGTCTGACCTGTCTCGCCAACCATTTTGACAGAAATGTGCATCTGGAGAAACGTTTTTAAATCTGAGAAAGCTGTTTTTTAATTGAAAGAAAACATGGGTGATTAACTGTATATATTTGACACTTTAGGTCTCCTTTCTTCTCTTCCCAGATATTATCTCCATGCTCCCATCCCATGCCACAGTAAAATAGTCCCCCGTTCTTCCCCTCGTTATGTCCCTTGTACCCAATCTCTTCCTCGTCCAAATTACCTGCTCGCTAGTCTCATAGTGCCTGCTGCCTCTCCATCCTCACGTCTCACGTAACCCCACCTCTTCCTCGTCTAGATTACCTATCAGCTAGTCTTATTATGGCTCCTGAAGAAAGCCTTTAATCGTAAGCTCGATTCTTTGTACATAGAATATTTTAATTTATACAGCCAATGTTATTTCTGTCAATCATACCCAAACGCACCTCCTCCAATTTCCAACTGACCAATACTTCATCACTACCCTCTCCCCCCTGTCAACAGAAGCCTTGTCCTTGTCCTTGAAGCTTCCCAAGACATCAACTGCTTCCTTGAAATATGCTATGTTTTTCCCCTTATCGTGTGCAGGTATATACAGTTATTGTAAAGTATGAGATATGGGGTTGTCCTTACTTCCTCCCTTTCCCCCCAGCCTCCGCACCCTGCTGTCTTCCGGGCAGATCCCCACAGAAGTGATGAAATCGACTGTGACATAAGCAGCCAGCACACGACCCAGAGCTGGGTGCAGACAGTGTGGTGTTAATGCATGTTGTATACAGTGGCACAGCTGCAGCACATGGGAGCCTGGTATCACACGTCACAGTTGGAGACTTCCAAGACAATATCTCAATATGCTTCCCCAACAACATCATAGAACTTTGGTGTGTCCTACAGTGTCTGAAACAAATAATCACCCAAATTATAGCCAAGTCCAAATATACACCTACATCCACCCTGATCTCAACCTAACCCTGATATACACCTACATCCACCCAAATCTCAACCTAACCCTGATATACACCTACATCCACCCCAATCTCCACCTAACCCTGATATACACCTACATCCACCCAAATCTCAACCTTACCCTGATACAAACCCACATGCACCCCAATCTCCACCTAACCCTGATATACACCCACATGCACCCAAATCTCCACCTGACCCTGATACACACCCACATGCACCCCAATCTCCACCTAACCCTGATATACACCTACATCCACCCAAATCTCAACCTTACCCCGATACAAACCCACATGCACCCCAATCTCAACCTAACCCTGATATACACCCACATGCACCCAAATCTCAACCTTACCCCGATACACACCCACATGCACCCCAATCTCCACCTAACCCTGATATACACCCACATGCACCCCAATCTCAACCTGACCCTGATATACACCCACATGCACCCCAATCTCCACCTGACCCTGATACACACCCACATGCACCCCAATCTCCACCTAACCCTGATATACACCCACATGCACCCCAATCTCCACCTGACCCTGATACACACCCACAAGCACCCCAATCTCCACCTAACCCTGATATACACCCACATGCACCCCAATCTCAACCTGACCCTGATATACACCCACATGCACCCCAATCTCAACCTGACCCTGATACACACCCACATGCACCCCAATCTCAACCTAACCCTTATATACACCCACATGCACCCAAATCTCAACCTTACCCCGATACAAACCCACATGCACCCCAATCTCAACCTAACCCTGATATACACCCACATGCACCCAAATCTCAACCTTACCCCGATACAAACCCACATGCACCCCAATCTCCACCTAACCCTGATATACACCCACATGCACCCAAATCTCAACCTTACCCCGATACACACCCACATGCACCCCAATCTCCACCTAACCCTGATATACACCCACATGCACCCCAATCTCAACCTGACCCTGATATACACCCACATGCACCCCAATCTCCACCTGACCCTGATACACACCCACAAGCACCCCAATCTCCACCTAACCCTGATATACACCCACATGCACCCCAATCTCCACCTAACCCTGATATACACCCACATGCACCCCAATCTCCACCTGACCCTGATATACACCCACATGCACCCCAATCTCCACCTAACCCTGATATACACCCACATGCACCCCAATCTCCACCTAACCCTGATATACACCCACATGCACCCCAATCTCCACCTAACCCTGATATACACCCACATGCACCCCAATCTCCACCTGACCCTGATATACACCCACATGCACCCCAATCTCCACCTAACCTTGATATACACCCACATGCAGCCCAATCTCCACCTAACCCTGATATACACCCACATGCACCCCAATCTCCACCTGACCCTGATATACACCCACATGCACCCCAATCTCCACCTGACCCTGATATACACCCACATGCACCCCAATCTCCACCTGACCCTGATATACACCCACATGCACCCCAATCTCCACCTGACCCTGATATACACCCACATGCACCCCAATCTCAACCTGACCCTGATATACACACACATGCACCCCTATCTCCACCTGACCCTGATATACACCCACATGCACCCCAATCTCCACCTAAACCTGATATACACCCACATGCACCCCAATCTCCACCTGACCCTGATATACACCCACATGCACCCCAATCTCCACCTGACCCTGATACACACCCACATGCACCCCAATCTCCACCTGACCCTGATATACACCCAGATGCACCCCAATCTCAACCTGACCCTGATATACACCCACATGCACCCCAATCTCAACCTGACCCTGATATACACCCACATGCACCCCAATCTCAACCTAACCCTGATATACACCCACATGCACCCCAATCTCAACCTGACCCTGATATACACCCACATGCACCCCAATCTCCACCTGACCCTGATATACACCCACATGCACCCCAATCTCAACCTGACCCTGATATACACCCACATGCACCCCAATCTCCACCTGACCCTGATACACACCCACATGCACCCCAATCTCAACCTGACCCTTATATACACCCACATGCACCCCAATCTCAACCTTACCCCGATACAAACCCACATGCACCCCCATCTCCACCATAATAAACTCTCCCGTTCCTCCAACTCCATTTCAACAGATCACACATGTTAACATAAACAATTACACAGATAATACAATCATATCTGATGTAATATGAAATGTCTACTCTTAATTTCATAATGCCAGTATATTTTTCCTTTCTTTTTCACCTGTCATCCCAACAATATCAGATTCTTTTCAAGTTGTGAGAACAAAAGTCGTGTGGTGATGAATCCTTTCCAGATCCTGCCATCAGGTCAAGCCCATTACTGTACCAGCAGATGGGAGCATCTCACAAGACCGATACTCCCGCAGACAGGCGCTTTGTTCCTGCCAATTACGTTCTGTTCATGTTATGCAATAAAAGTGGGAGGTCTGTAGACTTGCAGCAGGCTCCTTCAGATTTAATTACCAGTACTATTTGTTTACAATCTTCTCTTTTTTTGTTGGAAACATTCTCACTTCTTCATATAAAACATACGTAGGTTTATTCCTGATCGTAGCTAGTCCACAGCAGCCCATTTGGGTATCACCCCAACCTACCTATCTCACCCCACCCTCTCAAACCTCACACCACCCTCTCACACCACACCCCACCCCACCCTCCCACACCTCACCCCACCCTCTCACACCTCACCCCTGTAACTTTACACAGTTTGGGAGTCTATGAAGGACATTTCATGTTGATAATAGACTACACTTACCAATGAGTACTTTTCCATTACTGTCATTCAGCACACACCATGCTGTGCTCCAACGACAGTGATATGTAAGAGTGTATGAAGCACAAACATCCTTGGGAGAAGGACAAGCATGCATGTATGTATCAGTAATCAAACTGAAGTGTCACAGTACAGCCATGTTATCACAAGAACACGAAAAGAAAGAACTTTGTTTTAACCTGGTGTACAAAAAGCTTTAGGATATCAATAGATTGATTGGGAAACAGATCGACTAACCACAGCAAAACCCTTGCTTACAGCATGATTACAATCTGTCATACACACCCTATAGAACACATATAATTTTATATTTTATTGAGCTATATTTTTTCAACATGAAAATAACACATTCCCACATTATCCAATGATATTTAAAGGAATACAATTTCATTGTTTTAGACCCAAACAATATCATGCTCCATGAAACAAAACGAATTAAGACCCCCATCCCCCAAAAGAAAACCAAAACCAAAAAGCCAAACATTTTCAACCCATGAAAGCATCCTGCTTAGTGAAGTCTTTAAACCCTACAATTGTAAACACTACACAAACACAGCTACAAAGCATGCACGCACGCACCCAAAGGGTAAACTGAAAAAAATAATTCACTGTCCAGAAGAACGAGCGGGCCCCAAAATAACCTTACTCAATACTCTAACAGGCCTTATTCCATTTGAACAACAACCAACAAACATTAAACATTGTTTGCTTGCCAAATATGATTATATATTCAGCCATTGAAAAATGTGTATATTCTGTTTGTGTGACATCAACCACTGACTTCACATTAACAGCAGGCCCTCTGCTATTTCTGCTGGCTACAGGCCAAATGGGCAGCATTAAAGTCAACCCTTCATACATGTGTTAGTGTCCTTTGCCAGCTAAATCTCACCAACGACACATCAACGTGAGTCCATGCAAACACTCAAAATACCTCTGACATTTGCACACCACAAATATGTATCCCCATGGCACGATCAAATTTGATAATGTGAGATATTATGTCTTAAATTTCCGAGAACCTTTCCATAAACATCCCCTTTAGACACAAATGGCAGAAGAGCATGTCTGTTTGCAGTTGCACATCCTCCCAGTAAATGTCTTCGTGAGCGTGTCTGAATCACGTCTGTGGGCGAGATTCCACAAGGCAGGGATGTTTTTGTAGTTTCAATGTAAATTATATACTTACAGCATACCATGGGTTTATGAATGTCATATTTGCAATATTTGCCAGTCTAGGTTTGAGATCTTATCAACAAACTTCTTTAATAAATCTTCCTGTGTCACAAAAAAGTTTGAATTACGGAGTAAAGACTGACATGTTTTGGCTAATGTGGGTAATATTTTCAGTGTTCATCCACCAAGAAGATAATTGTGCCTGCACGTATAAATCTTGTTTGTTTATTATTACATGCTCTTAATTTGCAAACCTTTTTCACAATATAAACTTCCAAAAATGACACAAATACTTCTGTTTTGCTTTGAACCTGTCTTCTAAATAGCATATTTGTGTAATTATGCACCATCAATTACTTGACAAATAGACAGTTTTCATTTGTTACTGTTGGATAGCAGATGATGCTTTTGTGTAAGACATATGGATATTTAATGAACAAGTCATGAGGCCAAGTAATCACCAATAGCCCTTAAAATACTGTTGTACATGATACAAGGGTCGTTCAATAAGTTTTGCAACTTCAATATGAGACCAAGTTGCAGAATATCTTTTGCACTTTTATTTTTCAATATAATCTCCATTCACCTCAATACACTTACTCCATTTGTCCTTCAAGCTTTTAATACCACTTTTATAGAAATCCGCAGATTGGCCCTCTAACCACGCCTCTGTGGCAGCCTTTACGTCCTCGTCATGTAGGGCAGATTTCATTTGCCGGAACAGGAAATAGTCACTGGGGGCTAAGTCTGGGCTGTACAGTGAAATCACCCAACCTTGAGTCCAGACTTGGCCCCCAGTGACTTTATTCTGTGACTTGGTCTTATATTGAAGTTGCAAAACTTATTGAACGCCCCTCGTATCATGTACAATTTGAATATGTTCTTTGAAATGTTATTTTTGTGATGGAAAAAATGAATTAGTATCTGTGAATTATGCCTGATGGAGTCAAGATGTTGAGAGGATGGAACAAAATCAGTAATAGTTGCCACTAGCCAACCTGGACTGTGTCCAATAGAATATTAGTCCTCACTCATTTGAACTAGCCTGGGGCTAACGGAATAGCATTTATTTCCCCTGCTGTGTGTAGAGAGTAAGTGAGAGTTGGGTTTCCCACCGCTTTAAACAGTATTCCAGTTATATCACAGCGTGTCAGCTTAATGTGGGAGGAAAAGTGATGCAGGTCTCAGACGTTTACCACTTTGGTGAAACCCACAAGCACAGGTATGGTGCTGACAAACCTAGAAACATAATCAGTGCAATCCAGGATTCAAACCCACCATCATAGGTTTCTGGCATGCTCAAAGGATGCAACTCTCCCAGGCATATGAAAAACTTGGTTGTAAATTACATGGCCAATATATCATAGTACTGAACAACCCTTCCTTTGAAATTTTCTCCTTTTCGATTTTTTTCTAACAAACAGGAAGAGCAATGAAACCTGTGATTTTTAGAACCCTCCCACCCTCCATGTGTGATGACTGATGAGCTGGTTTCATACCAAATTGCTATGTAGTTGAGATATACCATGTCTGTTCAGGTTAATATTGGAGAAAAGCCTGACGGGATGCTGGTTTTAGACATTTACCACTTTGGGACCAACCATTATCAAAATCAGGACAATTGTGGGATTCAAACCCATGATCATTTGATGTTGGCACATAAGGGACACAACTCACACTGCAACATAGCTAATAGCTTCGCCTTAGACAACATGGGCACTTAACTAAAACATGACACTTCCTCAATCATTCACAGAGTAAAGATATATTTAACAGGGCCCAATTTAGCTCTACAAAACATGCACAAGTACAAACTGTTATTGAGAAATGCAACTGTATATTTATGTCTATATGCACCAAGTGCATGTCTAACATTTTCAAATTTGTTGTTTATTTATCTCTGAAGTCTTTTTACCATACTACATCACTAATCCCTGCATGTGTTCCATGTGTTCCGTGTAATTTGTCATGCTTTTTTAAGACTTGATGTCATCTAACTGTGGATACTTCAAGATGATATGCACATGTTCCTGTTATGTTTTACAGCAATGGGTCTTTAATGTATGTGACACTGGCAGCAGATTGGCCTATGTGTGTGTATGTGTGTATGTGTGTGTGTATGTGTGTGTGTGTGGGGGGGGGGGGCATAATCAGATTTTTCAATATGGCTGCTGTCAAATGAGCTGCAAAATGGGAAGATTCTAATGTTCCTATTACATCATATGGGGAGGTGTTCTTTTTGTGTGTACTTCTGGATATACTCACATCTCAATCAATCATAGGTCCCTAATTATGAACACCCAACTCGCCTGCCCTTGATGCCATCTGTCAGCTCGCTGCAACAAGGTTGCGACCACATCAAAGTCTCGTTTCTGCTTCCTTCCCACAATGTAATGACCTTGGAAGTCCCAGGCATCGTGCCTGGGTGCCTGTTATGGTTTAGTTGTGAATTAAGCTAAATGATGTGTTTTTCTATCAAACACCATATGCATGCATCACTGTCTGCCATCTGTGGTCAATGGAGTGAGCACATATCTATGTCAGCATGGGAACACAACATGAAACTGACAAGACAGAGTCATCCATATCCCCAAATCTTCCTTGCATGCTAACAATTGAAAACAAATCATTTTGATTTCTGTAAAAATGATAGGCACCAGTCCTTACTAGCAAATACATTTGCAAAGTTTCATGAGGAGAAAAAAACTTGGAAAAGATACTTTTTAAAATTCCAGAAGAGGAAAGCACAAGTACAGCACTTGCCTGACGTATAGGCTCTTGAATATATGAGAACGCTTCAGTGGTCTAGTGGTAGAGCATCTGCCCGGAGAGTGGAAGGTATGGGTTCGATCCCTGGTTGTGTCATACCAAAAGACGCTAAAAGATGGTACTTGTTGTTACCCTGCCTGGCACTCAACATTAAGGGGTTAAAACAAGGACTGGTCGGCTCAGAGCCAGTATACTGTGTGTGAGTTGGGTATTCATGTTAACTGCGGCATGGTATCTCAGGGGGCTAGTACTATAATCGACATTAGTCTGGACTAGTACAAGAAGCTACACACCCAGAGATACAGATGCATTTCTTGCATACATGATATGCTCTTGAAATGAACCCTAAACTTATACGAGCAATCACACACACACACAAAACAAGGGCCACAACTTGGTAACTATTAATAATTCCTTATGGCAAAGTCAAACTTCATAACAAAGCTCCCACTTCATGATGTATTCAAAGTGTCATCTTTGTTTACTGTATTAGAATAGTGCTATGATCAGTATCATGTGATCTGTCGTACGTTTTAGATACTTGCAATTCATAAGTATTCATAATGAATGCTCCCATACATGTCAGCATGCATAATGTATGTGCATTGGGCGAGGAAATTGGCCTTCCTCTTTGAGCGATGATATGAATGAGTCAACACCAAAATACAACAATCTATAGTGGTTTCTGGGAAATGACAGTACTGTGCACCATGTTTAAAAGCAAAACAACGGCCATAACATGTATTTTCAATAATGGGTTTCAAACCAGATCAACATATTTATCCTGTACTGCTGTAAGCAAAATGTCATCCACGTATCTTTAGCAGTTTACAAGGAATCTGTATCAATTGGGGTACAGTGCACAAAGTCTGAAAACATCAGGCAAGGGCTATAACTCTGTAAAATATTAATCCCAAATGTTGGGTTTCAACCTTAATCTAACATATGTATTCCTGAATGATGAATGCAAAATGTCATCCTGATTTCTATGACACTTGTCCAATTGGGTGACCTGTGCACATTGTCCAAAAGATCAAACAAGAGCCATAACTCTGTAAAACATAGACAGTTTTCAAACTCGATCATATTTTTTTATCCCTTAAAATGTCATCCTTGTATCCAGAGCTGTTTCTGAAAATAATTGTCACATTGAAGTAGGACAGGAAGGGCAGACAGACAGAGCACAAATATCCTGCTCCACTTTATGGCGGGTGATGATAACACATAAGGCCATAACATATTAATTATAATATTTTCATCCCTGCCTGCATGAAGTGAAGATGACAGCTGACCAAAGCATGCCAAGCAATCCCTTTGTCTAAACTAAATTACCCCAATAGTTTGTTGACAACCCAGTGACCTTGACGATGGAGGTACGTGACAGACATACTGACCAGGTTCTCACTGATGAGCTTGGATATCACAACATCATTCTGGGGTGAACACAACTGGGCCAGAACTTTTGGGTCTTGCAGATTCAGCTTTTCAAATCTATCCATCCAATCAGATTTAGCGTCTGGAGAGAAGACTGTGTCAAACAGCAAGCTGATTGGTCGAAAGTCCTGCTCCCTGTCCATTGGAATGTCATGGTCATCCTGTGGACACCGGCAATTCTTACATACCTTTCTGCAAGAAATATAATCAAAGTCATAAACTGGCATTTGGCTACAGGATATATTTTTTGTCAGAATTAAGAAAGATTAGTAGGTCTGTAACAATTTTGTTTTGTTTGTTTGTTGTTTAACGACCCACAAAGCAATATTCCAGCTATATGACAGCGGTCTGTAAATAATCAAGTCTGGACCAGACAATCCAGTAATTGACATCATATGCATGTGTAGCAGGGTATGGAGTCATCCCACAGGTGACATCCTAACCTTGTCAGCTTGCAGACAGGGTTACCCTCTTCGGTCATGCGGACAAGGCGTCCGACCTCGGATCAGAAGGTCCGTGGTTCGAATCCCATCATGGGACTCGGAAATTTTATGGCCGCTACACCACTAGTCGCCTCTTACGACAAGCATGGGTTGCTGAACACAAATTCTAACCCGGATCAAAATACAATCTGGATATTATTAGATCTTTTACACCTGTATGCATCATCCCTAGGCAAGGGAGATAACTGACTATACAATTGCAAGGCTTAATCGTAGTGCCACCTGTGGCAATTAAGAGTTATCCCTTCTATGTCCCTCCTATTGACCAATCAGATTCCACCTCTCATATCACATGGATTTGCTTCATACAAAACGGTGGCACCCAGGTTAGATAACCTCATCGATAATCAAGATCTATATTGTAATAGAGCAGGTCTTACCTCAGGAAGTGCATCAAATGACCTAAGCACTTCAATAAAAAGCATGAAGCAATTTGGAAAATATCTGTTGATGCCCAGTTGACAATACACATGCATTTCAAATACTGCAGTTGACCAAAATCTACATGCTGAAATCCACGTTGCTTACGAACAGGATGTCTAGTTTGTTATACAATTTTGATTGGACTATGCATAGACTCGTTAGTCCGGTAAATAAGTAACTCCAGAATTCCAGTTATGTTCGGCAAGGGTGGAAACTGGACTTTTACAGTCAGTTAACTCCCTTGGCTCGGGAAGATGTCCCATATGATACCTGAAGAGGATTGTTCGACACCTCCACAGAAGATCGTCAGGTTCACTTTCTAATCAGCCAATCAATGGACCTTCTGACAAAGAGGTTGACCCTGTCAGCAAGCTGACAATTAAGGCAAGGATGTCATCTTTTGGATGACTCCACGCCCTGCTACATCAGCATTACTTAAAGACCAGTTTAGCTCATATATACTGTTTCAGTTGAAACCATGAAAGCATCTTTCTGTGTGCGTTTGTTCCAGGTGTAGCACGTGGGAACGCCCCAGGACATCAGCCATGTTATACATCACTGTCAAGCCTAGTCATTAATGACTGGTAAACACATATCAAGGGGTTAAGCGGCTTTTTCATTTTTCAATAAGGAAAATATGTAACATAATTTGCTGACTGGCTACGATTAAATTAGACTGCTATATCACTACAAAAAGAGTATTCTAGTTTCTCGTCTAAACAAAACACCTTTTTTCCTGCTCTAATATGCATTACAGAAAAGTGCATATCTGTGGGAAGTATTCCATCCATTTGAAAAAGCAAATATATTTGTCATTTCATTTGTTGATATGCACTTAACAGGCAAAACTAACATAAAACTATTTACGATAAATTAGGAGAGAATCGTTTAACACTTCACGAGCCATTTCCAGCCAATCAGAGTGGGTAATTGCTTTTCATTGCTGAATATTAATTCTAATGGGACATGAATGTCATAATTTATGTCTGATGTGAGATTCGGGAGCTGTGTGTGTGTGAATATAGTCTTACCTCCAATAATGCACCTCGAGTCCCGGACACCCGTCGATGCACTTGAGACACCGCGGACCTCGAGGAGTGCGTGGGAATTTATTTGTACCCTGCAATATGAGAGAAAAGTTATTAACTCAAGAATTGGGGTTAAATCAAGTAATAACTGGTTAAAAATTCAAAATGAAATACACATGTTAGAGACTGGTCACAGGCTCTGAGATAAGCAGGTGACAAATTCAACACCACTAGTCAGTCACAGCTTCATGCCAGGGTTGAGGCAGTGAGACTAGCACATCGTGTTTGGCCAACCATTATATCTTGTCTGTTTCTCATCTCCATGACTAGCCCCTTGGAAAACACCCTAGCCTCAGCTTATGACGAGTTCCCCAAGGAACACCCTGGCCTTAGTATATGACTAGTCCCCGTAGGAACACCCTGACCTTAGTACATGTACATGACTAGTCCCCCTAGGAACACCCTGGCCTCAGTATATGCCTAGTCCCCCGAGAAACACCCTGGCCTTAGTATATGACTAGTCCCCCTAGGAACACCCTAGCCTTAGTATATTACTAGTCCCTCGATGAACACCCTGGCCTTAGTACATGACTAGTCTCTCGATGAACACCCTGGCCTTAGAATATGACTAGTTGCCCGAGGAACATCCTGGCCTCAGTATATGGCTAGTCCCCCGAGGAACAATCCTGACCTTAGTATATGACTAGTCCCTCGAGGAACAAGCTTGCCTCAAGTATATGGCTAGTCCCCCGAGGAACAACCTGGCCTTAGTATATGACTTGTCCCCCGAGGAACAACCTGGCCTTAGTATATGATTAGTACTCCAAGAAACACCCTAGACTTTGTATATGACTAGTCCCCCAAGGAACACCCTAACCTTAGCATATGACTAGTTCCCTGAAGAACATCCTGGCCTCAGTATATGACTAGTCCCCCGAGGAACACCCTGGCCTTAGTATATGACTAGTACCCCGTGTACCATCATAACCAATGTATATGACAAGTTCCCTGAGGAACACCCTGGCCTTAGTATATGACTAGTCCCCCTAGGAACACCCTGGCCTTAGTATATGACTAGTTCCCTAAGGAAAACTCTGGCCTTAGTACATGACCTGTATATGACCAGTTCCCTGAGGAATGCCTGGCCTTAGTACATGACCAGTTCCCTGAGGAATGCCCTGGCCTTAGTACACGACCAGTTCTCTGAGGAATGCCCTGGCCTAAGTACATGACCAGTTCCCTGAGGAATGCCCTGGCCTAAGTACATGACCAGTTTCCTGAGGAATGCCCTGGCCTTAGTACACGACCAGTTCCCTGAGGAATGCCCTGGCCTTAGTACATGACCAGTTCCCTGAGGAATGCCCTTGGCCTTAGTACATGACCAGTTCCCTGAGGAATGCCCTGGCCTAAGTACATGACCAGTTCCCTGAGGAATGCCCTGGCCTTAGTACACGACCAGTTCCCTAAGGAACACCCTGGCTTTAGTATATGACTAGTCCCCCGTGGAACATCATAGCCAACATATATGACCAGTTCCCCGAGGAACACCCTGGCCTCAGTATATGACTAATCCTCTGAGGAACACCCTAGCCTCAGTATATGACTAGTCCTCCTAGGAACACCCTGGCCTCAGTATATGACTAATCCTCTGAGGAACACCCTAGCCTCAGTATATGACTAGTCCCCCTAAGAACACCCTAGCCTCAGTATATGACTAGTCCTCCTAGGAACACCCTGGCCTCAGTATATGACTAAGCCCCACAGAACACCTCCAGCCCATTAGCACAACAGTCACTCATATAGGAAACTAGACCCATTGAATCAGGTCTCATTAACTTATTAAGATACGGCATGCTCGGAAGTCCTCAGGATGGATTAGATGCTCTTCAGTGCCACCCACATTACCCAACTGTGTCGCAAGGTTATGCTCCTAGTTAATGTATTTAGCAGTGTATTAATTAGTGTTGAGTTCTTTCTCTAATGATATGCATCAATTGGCTGTTGGTATGAACAGTGTAAAGCACAAATAAGTCCCCATTAACCTGCGCTTGTGTGGTCGCAACATTTGCCAAATATGGGTCAAACTTGGCAAGGTGACAGCAAGATATAAAAAATGTGACTTGTCTGAAGGTGTGTCTCCGTATCCTGGTAGTGGAGATTGTTGCTTATACTATTGACCATTAGTCTGTCCCATCTGATATGTCACAGCGCTATAACTAATACTTCACCATGATGTTTATGTAGTAGGGTGTTGTAAATGCAGTATCAAGTACTGATATCAAGTATTGATTAATTCACTGTGACACAATCAAACATGAAATAAAATTTGTTCAGATTGTTACTTCTAAAACAATTAAATTCATATGGACAACAATTATTATTATTTTTATCAATTTTCAATGGATCCTTAACACAACTACCAAATAATATTGTTAGTAGAAATCTAATAAAAAAAATATTACAAAAGAAATCATGACACTTCCTGTTGGAAAATTATAAAAGAAACATAAACAATTCATAATTAATTTATGAATGTAATTTTTGTCCCAAAATTACTACAATTCATGCAACATCTGCTAAGTTATTCTGAGAATTTCTGCTTAGATCTGCCACTTATCTGAGGACCAGAATTAACTGAACAAAGAATTATTATCATAATAAACAACATAACTAAACTATCTACAACAGTAAATTATCTGCTACTGGGCATTTGGAGGTGACAGAATCTTGTGCAGGGGTGGCACCAGTGTATACACTCCAGCGATGCTATCAGCTACCATTCCTCTCATAAAGGGATTATTTCCCAACATCTGGTGACACTCGATACAACAGCCATACCCCTTGGGAACTGGAGGCCCATAACGTCTATATTTATGTGTTCTTCCAATGAAATAATACCACTGGACCTCACCCTAGAATTATCTTAAAGGCTAATGTTTGATGGGGCTTGCTCCAGGCAATTGTCAGACAGTTGCCGAGAATTGTGACACTTGAAACGTGATTTCTATTGTTACATGTTTGTGATGATGAACAGCTTGTAAAACGTAAACATTTTGATATGGCATGTAAACTCCAATGCAACATTTACAGGATTGTCTATTAGCATGCCGTAAACAGAATGTGTTCTAAAACACTGCTACTTGATTGTAGCTGTGATAGAAGCATCCAAATAGAAACACAGATGCTGAAAGAGAAGATGTGTTAAAGATCCATGACAAAAACTCAGTCTTGTGCAACTTTGGACATAAGTATTTTTAGGGGAGTCATCGTTTTATCATTGCTCAGATTAATCAGAGCATATTTGCATGAACATGTTTACAATGCTTAGCAGTGCTTACAATATATCTTATTTGTTTGGGTACATGTTTATATACAGTTCATGCATCAAGATGAGGGAAGAGGATGGGGTTTTTCTCACTATGCATGTACAGCAGAACCTTATTCACTGGCCAATAAAAAAAGATAAAAAAGTGATTGACATCATGAGCATCGATCTACGCAATTTGATACGATGACATGCATCAACCAAGTCAGCGAGCCTACCAACCGTTCCCGTAAGTCGGCTCTTATAAGCATATTCGCTTTTTACGCCAAGGATGAGTCGCTGAAGACCTATTCTAACCCGGGTCTTGTCGGGTATTGGGTACATGGGTACATTGAGCATATATCAACATCACACATATAACATATAAGAGGTAAAATGATAAAGGTTTGAGTATTAGAGTTATGACAACATTTGAAGAGGTGATGACTTGACAGGGCTATATATTTCGATGGATAAGTTTGTTATTGGCAAACAAACCTTAAAGTCCGGTTCCATGCATAATTTAATATAAAATAACTTTTTTTTCAAATATGATCTTTAGATATTTACCAGCTGATTTATTACTGTCGTTTCAAGGTGATAAAAGGAATCCGATCCATAGTATGATGGACTTCCTTAATCGAGTTTGCTACCTTCTAATAGTCAATGTCCCTTCAGTAACTGACACTGTAAATCTGAAAAAAACCATCCATATGTTCCACTCAACATCCGCCTTGGTATCCATTATACAACAGAGGACCGAGTCAGTGAGTGACGTAAAGTTTATGTCACTTAGTTCAGTCATTGGTTAATGTTGGTGGAAATCTTGAAGTGACCAAGGTCATTGACATCTACAACTTTGATGAAACCCAAAAGCAGAAGTATGGCACTGGGAGACCTACGTCAAATAGGGGTGAATCGTCACTTCAAACCACCAACCAGTGCACACACATTTGTGGTGACTTTGTCACATGGGCCTCTAAAGGTGGTCAGGCTCTCTGATATGGCTGCTTGTGTGTTATGCTCGATGTGGATCGTTATTTGCGCTTTTAGACACGGTTTTCCACGTCCAAACTTGGTATGTAAAGAAGTGTAAACCAAATTCACCAACTCAGGTCCATCATGCTAATTTGTAAGAGGGGTGAGTGGATTGAGTTGGGTTAATATCACCTTGATAAGTATTTCAGTTACGTAATGGTGTGCCAACTTGATGTGGGAAGAAAGCCCACGTGATGCTGGTCTCAGACATTTCCATCCTTGTGAAAACAACAA
This sequence comes from Haliotis rufescens, assembly GCF_023055435.1. Taxonomy (NCBI): domain Eukaryota; kingdom Metazoa; phylum Mollusca; class Gastropoda; order Lepetellida; family Haliotidae; genus Haliotis; species Haliotis rufescens. The sequence goes on from NW_025963924.1 coordinate 158,592, forward strand.
TCACAAGCATAGTACTGATAAACCCATAGCATAATCAGGGCCAATCTGTGAATCTGGCAACTCCACAAGGCTGTGATGCTCCCCCCCCCCCCCTCATCACTTAGTAGCAAGTGGTGTAATCAGAAGTTTTTATTGCATTCAAGAGCTCAGACACCTTCGTCAGAATCTACGAAGTGAAAGCTTGTCTTCCCTGCTTTATGAAAGCCATACAATGTATCTGTGATTATACAAGAAACATTCACATCCAGAAAAGCTGTAACTGAGTAAGCAGTCTGATAATCAAGAAGGAACATTTCTCATCAAAACATGTGTGACAGCACAAAACAGACATGCTCTGATCATTTTCACGATAATTCAGCAAAATTCCACACACCACAATGTAACATGCTGGTAGCGACAACTGAAAGTCAAGACAACAATATGCAGCAAAGAGTGTTTATTTTGGATGACAAAATACCGAGTAAACAGAACGCACACATCTTTGTGAAATGCATAACATGCTAAACACCCTACACTTGGTAAAAAAATTGTTGAGAGATCCAAAAATCTTGATATGATTTTATTATCCTCCATCAGGGCTCGTCAATAACAGGTTGAGGTCCTCCTGAGGTATTTGTTTAATAAAATTTGGTTTTGTTATACATCAGTGGTCTAGATACAGCACATAGCAGTTCCCACCTATGGCACATACGATGCAAGTGAACAGCATTTGCAACAAATAATTCTGTCACTACTTAATGTATTTATTTGTTCTGTCTAAGTAAAGGATACTGAGCAGAATGAAGATAAATAATTGAGATAGATAAAATTACTGCATTTTCAGAAGGATTTAGGAACGTTATTCTTAAGAAACTAGAATTTCCTAGCTCCTTTTTTTCTCCAAACTACACTTTTAGAATGCGACATAAAATTATAACATACTTGACAAGCTGAACATTAAATGGCATACACATTGAATACCTAGTCTGTCATACAGACCCTGTGAGTGAGCGAGCTGGGTCTAACGCCGCTTTTGATAATATTCCAGTTATATCACGGCGTGTCAGCTTAATGTAGGAGGAAAGCCCGAGGTGATGCAGGTCTCAGACGTTTACCACTTCGATGAAACCCACGAGCACGGGTATGGTGCTGACAAACCTAGAAACATAATCGGGGCGAACGGGGATTCGAACCCACAATCATAGGTTTCTGGCGTGCCGAAGGGACGCAACTCTGCACAGCGAATCGCGGCGCCTTAGACGACTGCCCCCCTACAAACCCTGAAACAAATATTTCCAAGACAGCAAATGCAAGTCTCTAATTGTTGGCAAGTCTAGATTACTGCAGTTTTTGAAAATGAAGAGAGCCTCTGAGCTCCTTTTTATTACATTTTATTAACATAATTTTACAACTGTTTTGTTCTGTAAAATATTTTTATTTCAGAGACTAGAATAACTCAAGTCAAACTCAAAACCATGTTTAACTGCTTCAGAAAAATATTTTGGTAACATCAAGATTATGATCTTGTTTCAAAATTGTCCCTACATAGGTACCTATGTTACAACAGGAAGACAATTTCGTAGGCCCTAGAAAAATATATAACTAGCTGTTTGTTGCTGTGCACCGCCCATGTTGGCCACTAACACTGAATCATACACCACTGTATATGCGCTGCTGTAGACCCGCCTCCATTCTAATACCAAACAATGCTGTATGCTGTGTATGGATACAGAGGCAAATGGAATTGAGACATCCAAAGGCTCGTCTTCTTTCTGTCTATTTTCATTTGGGTCAGGCAAAGTTTTGTTTGGTTTATGGACGAACCAGTCCCAATTATTACTCAAGAGTAAAAAAAATATAAAAGACAGTGCGAAAGGGCCTGTAGCCATCCTGACTTATGAAGTATTACATCTACAAACGTGGAGTGAGTGAGTAAGTGAGTATGGTTTTACGCCGCTTTTAGCAATATTCCAGCAATATCACGGCGGGGGACACCAGAAACTACAGACGTGGATCTTCTTATGGTCATCACATTCACAGTGCCCAGCGGTTCTTCAGAGCAGGATATTAGCTTTTTCTTAACATTTCATTTCTAAATATAAATAAAATATTACAATAGAATCACTGATTTGAACAAGAAATGATGATTTCATAAGTAGAAACCTGCATGCACAATTTCAGCTTCATCAGTCAAGCAGAATCAGGGAAGACGATATTTATTATTTAAGAGCATCGTAACAGTGCAAAGGTCTTTCGTTTGTAAAGGGCAGTGTCTGAGTTAATGGGGGTCATGAAGTTTTGTATGTTTTAAATAGTCCATCACAAGAATCAGACCACTCTTTGAGGTTCTGTAGGTCACTAGTCCTTGCCTTGATGGCCAAAGCGATGACTGTTATGGCTTTGACACACTTGTCAAATTGACGAAAATGCTGGCTTGGCATCCATGGACAGTTTGGGCCTGCCTTCACTTGCTTTACAATTCCTACATCCAAAGGTGTAGGGTGGCGTAACTCTGCCTGGATCATCCTACCAACAACCTCTCCCAATGTTGCTCAAACAATTTCTTTTCAAAGTCAAGTTTGAATTTCTGGACAAGGTACTTTAGTTGTAAAAAAAACCCTATATACTATGTCTGTAAAGCAACATTTACCTTTTGCCATTGCTCAACAATGTACCAAAAATCAAACTATGGCAAAAAATAGTATTATATGTTATTCATAAAACCGCTTTGCTGCATATGGTATTTCATAATGATACATGCAGAAATGGCCAAAAGAGATATGGCCAAAAAGGACATTTTCAATATGGCCACCATGGCTAAATTTGGAAAAGGTTCTGAATTCTGAGTGACAATGGTGAGTTAAAAATCTTGCACTTATTGGTGAATTAAATCATGCTATTTTGTTCTTCTTTTGTATTGGTAATAATTTTACTTCACGAGATATTCTTAGGAAATATGCCTCAAGTTAGACCAAAATGTTTTTAATAACTTGTATTTTGGCATATTGACCAAACACATCTGTAAATTAAAACCGAGAAAGGGTTGTTGCCTTATGTTCCACTAACTGAACAAGACACTTGGCCAAGTGGCACACATATCTTCAGGCACTTCCTTCTTTTTGTTCAACCTATACAGTTTTTCTAACTGTTGCTAATGGGTCTGGCATTGCTATTACGGGTCCTTTAGATACAAAAGAGCTGGTTACCATGTCTGTAAAGCATATATATCAAATTTGTTTTAAAAATTGATTGATTGGCCATATTATATATACACTACAATTTTCTCAAAGCATCATATTGGAGATGAAACAGGTACACTATCCATTTATTTAAAAAAGACCTCCTAAACATGTAAAAAATCTACCCTGTCGAGAACTGTATCTCAAATACAGGCCTCCCTGGTGGAGCCGGTGACGTATGGCTGCTTTAAACACAATATGCAATTTGATTTCAATATGGGTGGGCTTCCTAAAGGACAGCCACAGTAGGGGGCGCTTCTCTGCCTCCAGAAAGACACAAGGTGCTGCTCCACCAAAGCATACTTGCTGATACAACTGTACTCCCTTCGCGAGCTGGAGCGTCCGTCTAGATGTGATAAGCCTGTTCGGAAGGAAGCCTTGTAGAATGCAAGCGCTTTTACAGCTTTTTGGGGAAAAGGAGGGGTTCATTTTTGCAAGTTTGTGATTTTCAGTTTGTGTTTAGCACTGGTGTACCAATGAAAATATTTCACAAAATGATTTAAATCTGGTGTTGTGATAGTTTCACGCTTAGTATATCCGACCACCAAAAACACTGGTGAATGATGAATAATGAAATGATTGGTAGGCTTCAAGGGGATGAGAGCGGGTGCTTAGAGCACCCCAGCACCCCAGCACCCAAACCCCTCACTAGACCCGCGTATGGAAAGTAAATCAGCGCCAGAACAGCAAACGAGAAATAGTGAGACATTAGAAAGCAAAAGTTTAGAAATTGGACACATTTCAAGTTACAGTCTGTCTCACCATGTTAACTCAACAACCCCCCCCCCCCCCCCCCCCCCCCCCCCCCCCTCCCAGCCCTTATTATAATGATATAACCCTAATTTAAGCAAGTCTAGATTTTTTTTCTCAGGTTCAGGATCTCACTGGAACTCCTTTTAAAGGGACTTGTTGTGTCTATTATTTATATATTTTGAGAGACTAAGCGTTAGTCTAAACATCACACGACGAGACTATTTTGAAATGACCGTATGTCCTGATAAACGATTGTCACTGAAAACAAATCGTGTTTCTTCGCACATTTCAATGGATCCTGTACTGGTGCATGATGTAGGTGCTGATGTTTTGGCGACAAGGAGCATACCAGGCAGGCTTCGTGTGATCCAGGGAGTCATCTGTGTCTTGGTATGAGCAGCACGAAATTAGGCGTCACTTTTGGTGTGCCGGGGGTTAATTAACCATTACACTAAGAATGCTAAAGCTTATCGCATTGTTTAGCATAACGTTTCCTTTCTTCGACGCCACTATGTTTATTACTGTATTCTGTACCTATAAATTTCTTCAGTTCGGAGGAAATCATTTGAAAGACTGAACTTGAGAAGGAAAAGAAAATGTATGTAGCCTTTGTTACAAGCTAAATATGCAGCCAAACGCTTGCGAAAAACAATCTCTCGGCGTTTACAGTGTGTAGTGTTTTGCTTACAGCTGCACCTCATCTGTTGTGGAAGCTGTGCAGCATATGCAGTGTGTGCAGTGTGGTGCATGTAGATAGTCAAGTGAACGTGCACAGCGACGTCAGCTGCCGGTGACGATGGGGATATAATGACAATATTGAACATCGGTTGGTTAAACACGTATGGAAACACCTGGTCGTGAGATGGGGAAGTTTGTACAGAGATTCAATAGGTTCTGTAGCCGATGGCGTGCCGCTTCCATGGGTTAATGATCATGTCAGACGATGAAACTTTTTGACGTACGTGCTGGTCTCAGCAATTAATTGTGATAAAAAAACATCTCCTGGTGATGATGTGGGATATGTGTTTCAGTCATCGCTTTGAAAGTAGAAACCCACAAAACCAACTTACACTTTTACACCCAGCAGGTCCAATGAACTAAGTTTGTTTGTGAAATTGTGAAATATCAAATGGTTGCCCCAAGAACCTACATGTTACCGGTGGAAATATTCTGTCACGGTTTTAGACTAGGTCAAAGGAAACGTGTTCATCTAAAACACGAGAATATTGATGTGTAAACCTCTATAACTCGAAGTCCTCGGCTCCATCAAAACTGTATCGACTTATCCGTAGTTCTAGTCGATGACCATACCTCAGTGACAACTGGGATCTGTGGGACCATAATGTTACATCGTCTTAAACGATATGTCGAGTCAACAGTTCGTGATAATCACTTCAGATTCACAAATGATCCAACCATGATTTTAATGGACCATAGATAATGCACAGACATACACTATCTCTTCAGTTGAAAAGGTTAGTTTGGTAGACAAGAAATGTAAACACAACGTTGGCAGTCATGAAAAATACTGAATAAGGAGAATATGGACCCCAACCCATGTTAGTTGAAACATTCGAAAGATATTCAGACCCTTGTTTACAATATACTCCTCCAAGTAATACCATACCCAGTGTTCAAATAAACTTTTTTATTAAACGCACGGGACGCAGTTCGTTAAAATTCATATGTTTATTTTTGATAAACGATACCCAACACCCAACATGTTTTGGTGCACCCTAATTTGGTTATCGGGGAATAGGAAAAACTCGGGGACACTCGGTTCATACACTACAAATAAGCTCTCGATCTATCATCGATTTTGCAACATTCCTCTCGACACAGCAGCGCAGTTTCATCCATATCCCCATACTTTTACCGCTCCATCATCCTAAATGTATTTTATAGTTGATCTTATCGGGGTACGTAGCAATTAATGTCCTTAAGCGTAAAAGTCCAAAATGGTAGAAAAATGTATCTGAGAGCATCTTCATCAGCCCAGTGACTCACGACCTCCTGCTGCTGATGGAGGCAACATACCATGAAAGTACTCTAGCCGTTTTTGTTCTGCTTGAGGGTGTTCATCTGAACGATGATACGATGTGTTGAAAATAGCCTCTTTTTCTCTCAGACCTTTGCAACATTCATTATGCCCTGGTAATAGATGAGGCCAAAAAATAGGATGAGATTCAGCAACTATCGTGGCATCCTTCCATCGTCACATAATTCAGCAAACCTCTACGTAATGCTAAAGAATATGCGTTTTTTAAAGTATTATTTTAATACTTTTTCGATCTTAGACGTTTTATCATATGTTTTTGTGACTGGCCTCAACTGGTAAGAACATTCTAACACAATGGGATACGTCTGTATGCATTGCTACGTAGGCTTGTTGGCTGTATAACTGACTATTGCATTCTTCACAATTAACGCTAATCTGCTAGCCCGAGAAGTTGCGCTGAGGTAAAAATTCCTTTGCGCTATAATTCTGAACCAGTTCTCAAAGTTTCGATATTGCTAATAATTGGAACTGAATAAAATTGAAAGAAAACGTAAACATTGTTGAACATTTCGTCTACTTCAAATCGAGTTGTCCAACTATATTTGCATGTACGAATTATCTAACGGCCATCGAGATACCATTTGTTTATGAAACATAGACGCCGTGAAGGAGAGCTTATTAACTGAGTGTCAGTTCCCGTATCTCAAATATCATATATCAGGAATCAAAATTGTATTGTGCGAACGTTTTGCTTGATAATCATATAGTGCAATGAATATGATGACGAAAAACGTGAAACCAGAGAGATGAAATCATTCGTCAAACCTCGGCCATTTCCGTAACGCAGATTGTGACCACAAGCGGTCACGTATACCAGGCCACGTGCCAGACAGGCCACTCAGCACGTGCGCCTAATTAGCAACTGATGGATTAGTCTACATGATGGCTAATGTGCCCGAACTGGAGGTTCACACGTCGAGCTGTCACTGCAGAATTCTCCATGTCTGGGGAGGGTCGCACATGCCACATGCCAAGACCACGAACAAATTTCGAAACCTGAGAAAATGTTAAAGTTTAAAATTGGTGTGACACGACGTCGATTTGCGACATGCTTTGAACCAAATTATCCACTCAAGAGGAACTGATAGCTCATAGGCATCAACACAATCCAAGAAGTGGGGTATACCACTGCTAGTCTCGCCTTGAAATTTGACATCGGTGAATAAATAAACTCTGTGGAAGTTCTTTGTATTATCAAAAGGGCGCCATGATTTATGTGTTCTCTGAAGAACGTGGTTCTTGATAGAAGTACAATAAACTACGGTTATAACGAACTCAAAGGGACCAATATTTTTTGTTCGTGACATCCGTAGTTCGTTATAAGCATTACAACTAAAGGTTATCGCAAATGGCCGGGACCAAAAACAGCAGTTCGTTATATCCGTCAATTCATTATAAGCGTGTTAGTTATAAACGTAGTTTACTTTAAATCATTTTTTTACAAAATCGAAACTCCACCAAGAAATCATATGTATTATGTTTGGCCTAGTATGTCATACAGACCCCGAAACAAATACATGTATATCCAATACAGTCCATTCAAGTCTATAATATTTGGCAAGTCCAGATTACTGCAGTATCTGAAAAATGAAGAAAGTCTCTTGGCTCCTTTTGTTATACTGTAATATAACAACTGTTTTTTCCGTAAAATATGTTCATTTCAGAGACTAGATGTTAGTCTATGTTTGGCCAAACTACTATATGTGGTATACAACTGCAACAAGTTTTAAAGCTATTCAACCAATCATATGCCAGAACATTTAAACTGCAAACATTGCAACAGTTACAAATAGAAGCTGCTACAAAATTCTGTCAACATTTTCTGAACAATATTAACAAAATCAGTCAAAGACTGAATTATCTTGTTCGTCCCTCCGTTGTCGCGTGGTAGGAATTTCTAATTTATCCCTGATTGACATCACTTACACAAATCTATTTTCAGAGGTTTGAGCCAGATTATATATAATTACAGCGACATCTGATGACATAGATCTTCCAATGTGGTCACATCACATAGAGGCAGCACAAGCAATGTGCCACATATTTCATAATCAGTGAACCATCCAATGTAATTCATGTCATACACCAGAGTTGATCCTAAAGAATGGAGGCGACGTATCAAGTGCGATGTCAAAATCGGACAAACACGTCTGTTTTCTTGACCTACTCACTGATATTGATAACTGTTAAGGGTCTTACATTCACGATATAATTAGAATTTAACCTCCAACCCCTCTTTGTAACAGTAATATACAGTACTACATTGTACCCGTGAACATCCGGGGTAGAGTAGGTCTTCAGCAACCCATGTTTGCTGTAAACGGCGAGTATGCTAACAAGCAAGAGGCGACTAACGGGATCGGGTGGTCAGACTCGCTGATGCACATGACATCAATCACTTTATTTTCTGGTCCAGACTCGATTATGTACAGACCGCCGTCATATATAGCTGGAATATTGTCGAGTGCGGCATTAAACAACAAAGTACTACATTGATTCGCCTTGTATTAAACGCACACTTTATCCTTCATGAAAACTGTACCCATTGGAACCCGAGTGCAGGTTCGGGATCCGTCATCATCATACGTGTATGTTACTTCCGGTAGGACGAACGCCATGGTGTGATACTGGACACGGCATTGTGAAATGTTTGTTTGTTGTTTTACACCACACACAGCAACATTCCACTTATATGACGGCGACCTGTAAATAATTGAGTCTTAACCAGACACTCCAGTGATTGACATCATGAGCATCGATCCACGCAATTGGGATACCATGACATGCATCAACCAAGAGCCTGACCACCCGATCCCGTTAGTCCCCTTTACGACAATCATTGTCACCTTTTACGGCAAGCATGGGCTGCTGAAGACCTATTCTAACCCGGATGTTGACGAACCGCTTAATGAAATTATCAGTACTTCACTGTGATAGTCCCCAAGGTGAGCCAAGGTAAGTTAGAGCTAACGTATGACCTCCATTACACTGCCTGAATCCTAGAATGGTTCGTCATCGAGAAAATATTGCATATCTTTCTACGCGAAACTTGTGTTTGTTTGGTTTGGTTTTTTTTGTTAGGGGTGGGGGTGGGGGATCGGTAGTTTCTATTCGGTACTCGTGTATGAACTCATCGTCTTGTTGCTTGACCTCACAACTATTTAATATCAATCCGCGCCTATTCCGATGACGTGCGATGTTTACGCCTCAAAGCCACAGGAATCCTTACGCCAGTCTCGTCACTAGCCAAATAACCACCGAGTGTTTTGGCAATAATACCCCACTTAGAACAAACACGTCGTGTTTACCATCGTTTCTCTAACTAATGTCGAATGGAGACAGCATCTGGTATAACAGTCACTCCACGCCGCACCTACAGGAATCGGTAGAAGTTAGGCGTTGTAATGCGCACCTGAAGCATAATTTGTCAGACACGGGGAGAACATGACCTTACTGCACGGCCAAGACTGCTTGCCATTGCCAGGAACTGAATTCAAGCCACAAAATATTCTTCACGACATAGCTGGAATCGTGGCACGTAGATGAGCAGTTTGCATGAACTGAGTTTAAATGAGCAAACACTGAATCACGAAGCTTGGTCCAAAGCTGCGCTTGAAAAATTAGTTCTGTTCGGAAGCTAAAAGTTTGTCGGTCTCGTTAATGTTGACATGTGTTGATGTTTTCTATCTTGCAGATCCCCCAGTGTGATACCCGTCAGAGAAAATATTTATCAGCAAGGAAATTAGTTCCGTCCTCCGCAGCACAGCGGGGGCGGTGAACATTAAACGGCCTTTGTGTGTATGTACAAAACTTGTATGGTCAGACCACAGTGGTCAGAACTACTGACCCCGGTGTCCTGACATGCCTCCAGCGGCCAGCGAGTCTCACGATGGTGTCGGGTTTAAAGCAGTTAGGGCTATGCTATTGCTCTGATTAGCCCCCATTGAGCATTCAGTCTGTATATAGTTCTTCAGATGAGTTCTGGAGGTGCCACATTTCTGTTCATTGTGAATATATGTGATGAAGATATAAAGATAAAATACTGTTCTTTTATTATATACAAATAATTTTGAACGTCTGTTTACTTGAATTGACATTGTTAGTTTTATGATACAAGTCAATATTTAAAGATTTGCAAAACGAAACAATAGAAGTCACATGTTTACAGAATAATGGTTCTGAAAGTGATGTTTTAGATACCGTCTGACATACGTTTTACATTACGTTTCAATATTTCGCAAACTTGAGTTTTGATCCAACTTTTTTTCTGGTACTTTGTTTTGTTAATAGTAATTATCGTGATCAATTATGACAATATTCAAGACAGTCCATTGACGCATCGAAAGAGTCGCTCTTTTCTATCTACAAAAAGCACAACATTTGACACCAAAAATATTAAATAATTGCAAATATTAAGTCGGAACATACACCCATCCATTTTGGTGAAAGTCAATTGTCCGTCTTTTCTACCAAACCGAGTACTTTTCGGGCAAGTCATCCAATGGACTTCACAAAGCGCCCAATCACACAGCTGCAGTCCAGTGAAATCTTTCAATCACCAACCTGATATGTGATCTAAATGTACACACCCTGGTTCCAACCCCAAGGGACTTTGAGGAAGTCTACATACAGACATCACAAGCACCGCTTCGTGCAGTTCGTGCACTATCAGGCAATGCGATACGGTGACCATATCGTATGTCGAAATTAGTGACCTTGTGACCTTGACCCCACACCAGATTGTCATTTCCCGCCATTACTCGTGGTGTAGAGTGTCAGTTGACTGCGCACGGATGCCCGGTAAAGTATTTACACTACACGACACCACTCAATCTTTTCTTGGCGACCCAAAGCCTTCATGGTTATCTTCTACCGTGTGTTCCATACTGTTATATAGACGTATAGTGGTAGGATCTGATAGTTCCGGGATAAAATGTGAGTGACTCACCGTCGCTAGTACACAGTAGGTTGTATGCTACATGAAAAACTATCAATGCTGCAGTTTCTTACAACCCATAAACAAGTGTCTATGATTAAATTAACAGGCGCGTGACTTCTCAATAGGAAATACTTCCTACACGATATGGAAATGACTGAAAACAAAGCATTAACATACTGAAATATCCTAAGATTAGGATTCACCGAACTAAAGTTCCGTATAACTTCTAGTACCAGTACTTCAATAAATGGACCTCGACTCTCTTTAAAAAAAGATGGAGCGGAGATAGGGATGAGAATGTTGTGGGGGGGGGGGGGGGGGGGGGGGGGGGGTATATATATATATTATATGTTATTCAAGAGAGACAATTAAAGTACCTTTGGGAATTGGAGACACCGTTCTCTGATTTGTGTCATGTTTGCCCATATTTTTCATATGAAAATACAAATAGTCGCGTTACAACAATATAAATAGTCGCGTTACAACAATATAAATAGTCGCGTTACAACAATATAAATAGTCGCGTTACAACAATATAAATAGTCGCGTTACAACATGTCCAATGACAATACATTGCCTTACTTAAGAATACGGTTATGAAAATATCCGTTAATCACTCTCATTTCCAGGGTTGTAACACATGACAGATTATCATAACAGGAAGTATGGCCAACTGTTGATGAATAACATCCAGGTCACATGCTGGTGATTGGGAAGATCGCTGTGCATGCAGCAAGTTATTCACGGAGACTTAATGCGGGCGGTTATGATGACTCCAAAATACTGGATGTAAATGTCAAATCTAACAATAATTACAGCTGCATATATAGGACACACTTATACTGACAAGATGGCTGACTGGTCTCTCATTAAGACCTACTGTTTGCCCTGCATCTGTTGTCAGTTGTAAGATAAGCGCGATGCCGACAGCACCCCCACAGTAAAACAACCGTCGAAACAGGTGCCGTGTGTTGCCAACACTAGTCCATAGCGCGATTCGTGATTTGGGAGGGAAGATCGCACAAGAGAAGTGCCCCCTTCAAAAGGCATGTAAATTAGTTGTATTTTGTTATTTCTACATTATACAAGTCGGTAATGAGTATAATGACAGTCTATTAAGTTTACTTACATGGGGATTGCCTGGTAACTCCATCAAGCCATGGTGCTCGGCCATACTCTTGTACTGTCTCTCAACACTTTAAGTACCTCCTTATCGTCAAAGCGTTGCCCTGACCTTAGGGCGGTTCCAGTCCGTGTATGGTTCCTCACACTGTCCGACCGTCCCCCGGGCTTGCTCCAAGTGACAGAAAAGCAGAGTACAGACTGACAGAGTTCCCACGGCTGACTACTCCCTACACCGCTCCTAACGCCAGCAGACGCCAACACTCGCCGATGACGTCATGGCGCGCGATGGGGTTACGAGGTTTTCACGTTCAACTCTGAAACGAAGTTTTGTAATTATAGCGCTATTGATGGGTTTCGCATATGCTCCGGGTTACCCTTGGCGTGAAGAGGGTTCCGCTAAACATGAGACACAGGTATATATATATATGAATGATAGTCGGAGAAAGGGTATTGTTATTACCAACCATGAGTTAAATGGTTTTGAATGATTTGTTTATGTACTCGTGCAGTGTTTTGTAGAACGCCGCAACAAATAATGCACGATTTGGGCTCTGTTTTTCAGTTTTCAGCCCTAACCGAGGATATATATTTGAAATGTTTGTTGAGTTGTAGTAAAGATGGCTGTATGTTGTTTAGCCGTTTTATAATCAGTTACAAAGTGGAAAACACTAATGAATATTACCTTCGTGTTGTTGTGTGGTATAGGTGATTGAAATGGAATTTTTATGGAAAATCTCAACGGCGTATTTAATTTATGCATATATCCATCTAAATGTGAATGGTTACCAATACCATGCATTTAGTATGCTGATAGTTTATAGTGAACACCTAATTATCTTCTCAGTCAATAATTATGTGAGAATTCAATAATTCAAGTTCAATTAATAAGTGCAAACAATTAATTACTGTTTTCTATAACCACCGCCGAGTAACCTTTGGCATTATTACCATTACATGGATCTATTAACTGGCGTACTGTCATTCCTAACTGGTGTTAACGTATAATTTGCTGATAATGATGTCATAGTCTTCCAGTGTGTGTGTGTTTGTTTTTGTGTTTGCAAAAGATATTCATCTTAAAGAATTTAGCCACGGTTTTATAGAAATATATAACTTATGTTCCATGACCTCATAAAAACATATAGCTACAAACGTGTGTGAACAAAGCACATCGGTAACCCATCTATTCTAGCAGTATTTATTTCATTTATTTTTTATCCCGGCGTAGCTTTGAAAAGTTTGTCATAATATCTTCCAAAATATGTGCATGGTATGTGTTCACGCTCTTCGCTAGAACAATTATGTCAAAATATATACACTATCAGAGAAAGGTTATTTTTGATCGACCATGGTAAGGTCACATATGTGGAAGGGGGAACTTCTGATCGGATGCCGGGCCGTATTTATTGACTCACAACGCACAGAACCCACGGGGAGGAAGCTTATTTTTTCTGGCTGGAAGCTTGAGACGAGTTCTAGAGCAGCCAGACTCTCGGATCCGAGCTCTTCTGAGGAGAATTCCGGGTGCAACAATTAAGTTCTACTCGAATGAATGATAGGATCATTTTATCTACACCGCCACAATAACAAACCCGATTGTGTAAAAACACGGTGGGATATTATTAGAGGACGTATATGATCTGGGGGCGGAGCGGTACTTCACTGCTCCTGCACGTGGGGGGAAGGGAAGGTCTGCCTTGCAGGGTGTCGGAGTCGGGGCCTTTCATACTATTCTGGCCTTATGCGCAGGTGATCGACATGGAATAGAGCAAATGTTATTTAGGACTAGAATAGAAGCAGGAACAGTAAAAGATACGTTTATGTAGAATGCAATGGCCGTTAGCTATATATTTTTTGTGTTTTATACATACTATACAAGTACGGACCTAGCGTGATGCGGGCGGGTTATTACCCGTGAAGATCAGGGTTAGAATTGATCTTCATCAACCCATTCCTGTCTTACGAGGCGTAAGTGGTCTGGCTAGCTGACTTGGTTGATCCATGTCATCGTATCCCAATTGCGTAGATCGATGCTCATGATGTCAATCACTTGATTGTCTGGTCCATACTCGGTTTTTTACAGACATACACATGGAATAATGCTGAGTGTGGCATCAAACAATAAACACACAACCTTGTCAACGACCATTTATCAGGGATAGTCCAGGGTCTCAATTACATATAAGTCTGACATTTAATTACACCTGACGCAAGGGGACGTTCTGCGACCGCAGAAGTTGTTGAGTAACTTGACCATGACAACATTTTGACAACGCGGCACTTGTTTTGGTTCCATTGACAGTGGTCATCCTTGAACCGTTGGTGATATTGGGTAGCTCTGAAGAATAGTAAGGGGTCGAAAAGGTCCTGGACTGATTGTACACCGTAGGTTCCCATCAGATCGGTTATTGTGAAGTAGCTGATGGTATGGCAGCGTCGATATGCGAGAGATCACCAACTTTCAGCACTTTTGAAATAGGCTTCATACGGCATCCATGTCTAATGGCCCAGTTCAGATGACCATAGGCGTTCAGCATTAACAGTTCCAAGTCGTTACGGACTGAAGTTTTGACAACTAGGTTATTATTGGTAAAATACTAGATTTACTCACGTGACCGGATAAATAGTTTGTACATACGTTTGGCATCTACGTAAGTGCACGTGCAGTATTCAGTGCTGAACATTCTCTATTGGGCCTCGGTATGCACAGAAGAGCAATGTGGAGGTACCACATTTATACCACTCGCCACCACTCGCCCCTTTCCGTAACGTACCCGTGAAGATTCCGGGATAGAATAGGTCTTCAGCAACCCATGCTTGCCGTAAAAGGTGACTATGCTTGTCGTAAAAGGCGACTAACGGGATCGGGTGGTCAGGCTCGCTGACTTGGTTGATGCATGTCATCGATCCCAATTGCGTGGATCGATGCTCATGATACTAATCACTGGATTGTTCGTCCAGACTCGATTATTTACAGACCGCCGTCATATAGCTGGAATATTGCTGAGTTCGGCGTTAAACAACAAACAAAGAAACAAAATAAACAAACCTTTCAGTAGCATGTAAGAAGACTCGTCCCTCGTTGATGAATGTTATGTACGAAAATATTACAAACCAATCAGAAAGCTCGTATGACTTCAAGTACTTCGGTCAAAGAATCCCTTTGGAATATTTTTATTATTATTTTAAATATGTCTTGCATCTAAAAGTGAAGCCAAGATAGTTAAATGTATTCAATCATACTGTATGATAACGTAAGTCCCGATGTGTTTTAAATAATATCATCTGGAATATAATGATATATGGGGAAATATACGTGAATCATTACGCAACGACTTGTCAATTCTTAAAGCTATGCTCGTTTGCGCTAAGACGGAACCCAGTCGCAAAATTGTCCACGAGTGAGGCACGAGTCAATTTTTGGCTTGTCCCGGAATAACACGAGTTGATCACGAATGACGTTTATACGCCGACAGCACGGATGTGGTACTGAAAAAAAAAATACAGAATAAAATTATAGGACAAATGTGGGAATCGAACACACGAACATAACAAGACTCAAGGGGACGCAGTTCAGTACCGCGCATCACAATACCTTTGATGACTGCCCACATCACACACACGCACACACAGAAACACACACGTGGGAGGATGAGCCAAAGGGAAAAAACGTTGGAAAAATAAACTTGTTAAACTCCCGTGAAATGTAAATCTTAAAACGATAAATGACAAATGACGTTTGGCCTTCCGTTTTTCTTTGCCAATTACCGTTTTACCTAAAAACTAGAATTTGACAAACGAAAAAAACGTTTCTTCACTGGAAAAAAAACGTAACTTACTCATCTACATTTTTATTTATAGGACTGTTTATGTGTTGTTGTTTTTCTTCCGTCGTAAATAATGACATAAAAAAAGGGAACAAAAGAGGCGAATATACTGCAAGACGGTACACCAGCTGTCTGACACGGGTGCGGAGACGCTCTACAGAAACTGGGGACTATGCTAGTTATGTCTCCGCACAGATGGCATCTCATTAGCGAGGCTACCAAGTGTCGATTGCCGCACAGAAACTAATTGCAGACAATCAAATTGTGCGTGGAAAATATAGTACATTCTGCGAGTTGCGAAGAAATGAAGACAAATAGGCGACATAGATCTAGGGAATTACTTCCGACAAATCTATTTGCACCTACCACTTTAAGGTCAGGAGTCGAGCAGCCTTTGTAGAAGAGCGTCCTTCAGTCGGGCGTGGCCCTGAGGGGTCAGGAGAACAGTCGGATCTGTTTTCAATAAAGAGCTTTTTATGAATGGTTGTACGCTTATATTAAATCATGAGTACATGGCTGGGTTTGAAAGAAAATAAACTTTATCCTCGTTTGATGCAAAATGCCCAATTGTTTAACTGTATGCTGTTTATATTTCCTGCACTGTACACCCCTCCTGTCGTGACTGATATGTTCCTTGATAAGATTCCGGATTCCGACACGGAAATCACTTGTAACAATGTTCATGTGTTGTGTTTCATTGTCGACCTCTTCGACCGTTGTTGAGATTACATAGCCCCCTGTCATAATATTTGCAATAGAGTATATATTGTTTGGATCCGTGTCCCTTCTTAACTCGCTAATGAGTGGTATCCTTTCTGAAACAATATTCCATTCTCGGGGACCAATATTTGTCTTATCTAGTGAGATTTACCCATTCGCCCTTTTTACAATGGTCAACGTGATTGTTTCTTTGTTTGTTTGTTGTTTAACGCTGCACTCAGCTGCATGATGGCGGTCTTTAAATAATGGCGTCTCTACCAGACAATCCAGTGATTGACGTCATGAGCATCGATCTAAGCAATTCTCTGCGGAAGCATAGGTTGCTGAAGATCAATTCTAACCCGGATCTTCACGGGTCGCTGTTCGACGTGGATCCATGAAGAATGTGGGTAAATGTTTTTTTATGAAGCAGTCATTCGGCTTGTAAATATGCAAGTCTGTTCCATACAGTCGCTTGGTTGATAGTATGAACAACGAGTACGACGACAGTCAAGAAAGTTTGATAGCATGAACAACGAGCCGGGGTATGATGACGCACAAACCACTAGACATGTGGTTGATAGCATGAACAACGAGCCGGGGTATGATGACACACAAACCACTAGACAGGTGGTTGATAGCATGAACAACGAGCCGGGGTATGATGGCACACAAACCACTAGACAGGTGGTTGATAGCATGAACAACGACATGGGGTATGATGACACATAATCAGTTAGAAAATTGGTTGAAAGCCTGAACAACAGTATTGGGGTATTAGGACACACAATCAGCTAGGAAAGTGGTTGATAGAATGAACAACGATCTGGGATATGATGACATACGATGAGCTAAACAAATGGCCGATAGAATGAACAACGATCTGGGGAATGAGGACCCACAGTCAGCTAAACAAGTGGTTGATAGCATGAACAACGACCCGGGGTATGAGGACACACAGTCAGATAGACATGTGGTTGATAGCATGGACAACGGCCCGGGGTATGAGGACACACAGTCAGATAGACATGTGGTTGATAGCATGAACAACGGCCCGGGGTATGAGGACACACAGTCAGATAGACATGTGGTTGATAGCATGAACAACGACCCGGGGTATGAGGACACACAGTCAGATAGACATGTGGTTGATAGCATGAACAACGACCCGGGGTATGAGGACCCACAGTCAGATAGACATGTGGTTGATAGCATGAACAACGACCCGGGGTATGAGGACACACAGTCAGATAGACATGTGGTTGATAGCATGAACAACGAGCCGGGGTATGAGGACACACAGTCAGATAGACATGTGGTTGATAGCATGAACAACGACCCCGGGGTATGAGGACACGCAGTCAGATAGACATGTGGTTGATAGCATGAACAACGACCCGGGGTATGAGGACACACAGTCAGCTAGACATGTGGTTGATAGCATGAACAACGACAGGGTGTGATGACACGCAATCAGCTAAACAAGTGGTTGATAGCATAAACAACGACCCGGGGTATGAGGACACACAGTCATATAGACATGTGGTTGATAGCATGAACAACGACCCGGGGTATGAGGACCCACAGTCAGCTAGACATGTGGTTGATAGCATGAACAACGACCCGGGGTATGAGGACACACAGTCAGATAGACATGTGGTTGATAGCATGAACAACGACCCGGGGTATGAGGACACACAGTCAGATAGACATGTGGTTGATAGCATGAACAACGACAGGGTGTGCTGACACGCAATCAGCTAAACAAGTGGTTGATAGCATGAACAACGACCCGGGGTATGAGGACACACAGTCAGATAGACATGTGGTTGATAGCATGAACAACGACCCGGGGTATGAGGACACACAGTCAGATAGACATGTGGTTGATAGCATGAACAACGACAGGGTGTGATGACACGCAATCAGCTAAACAAGTGGTTGATAGCATAAACAACGACCCGGGGTATGAGGACACACAGTCAGCTAAACAAGTGGTTGATAGCATGAACAACGACCCGGGGTATGAGGACACACAGTCAGATAGACATGTGGTTGATAGCATGAACAACGACCCGGGGTATGAGGACACACAGTCAGATAGACATGTGGTTGATAGCATGAACAACGACAGGGTGTGCTGACACGCAATCAGCTAAACAAGTGGTTGATAGCATGAACAACGACCCGGGGTATGAGGACACACAGTCAGATATACATTTGGTTGATAGCATGAACAACGACCCGGGGTATGAGGACACACAGTCAGATAGACATATGGTTGATAGCATGAACAACGACCCGGGGTATGAGGACACGCAATCAGCTAAACAAGTGGTTGATAGCATGAACAACGATCTGGGGTATGAGGACACACAATCCGCCAGACCCCCCCCTCGCATTCTATCCACCGGGTCCTCATTCATGGACCATAAGCAACGGGTTAACGACGGGTTCGATATGTCCAAGGTCTCCAGATAATAGATAGGGAACATTATATACCCTTAAATCTCATAATACATCGACATATACACTTTTCTATAGTACATATGGAGGCATCATACTAGCACGCGGTAACACTGAAATTCCTTTCATTCCACTGAATAGATGTTTTCCCTTCTTAAAAGCAGTGATTAAGAGATTTTTTCCCATAACAAAATCAAATGGCTCACGTTAAAAAAACTCTTTAAACACGTTTCTGTTGATGCAGACCTCGAATGTGACAAAAACTAGAGCCAGTCTATGTATCAATGTCAATCATATTTGAAACGATTTCTTGTAAAACCCACCCCTGTCTGGTATCCGGTTACAACTTTGTCCAGATGTCTGTCTATATTTAGATGTAAACTACGACTTCTCTCAGCATCTGTCATGCTGGTGTAGAAGATTGGGAGCGATTACACCTCACCTTATATCACATGACCAGAAAACCCATGTGCCTGGTAAGAAATTGGCAGTCTGAAGACAAGCTAATGACTAGTCGAGACCAGTCGTCCCCTGGTACTTTTCAAATAAACCCTTTCTCCGTCCAAAGTAAGGTAATTTTAACTGTTGCGCTTCTTGTAATTTCATCAGCATGCTTCGACAATAATGGGGATGGCATGCAATGAGTTTAAGAAGAGAAAAGGGAAAGAACGGTGTGATAGTGTTGGTTTTGCAGCTGCTTCAAACAATATTTGTGACGCAGGTCGTAGATATTTACCAATTCGTTGGAACCCTCGAGCACGAATACATTATCGAGAATTAAAGTATTTGAGTGAGGGCGTATCTTGGATTTCAACCACGAATTCTCTCATGGCTGAAGAATCCGGGCTCGAATTTGTCTTCAGCTATCAAAACTTGTTAGAGGCGACTAACGGGGTCGGGGGTAGGCTCGTTTACTTGGTTGATAAATGTCATCGTATCCCAATTGAGTAGATCGATGCTCCTGATATCAATCACTGGATTGTCTGGTCCAGACTCGATTATTCACAGACCGTCGTCATATAGCTGGGATATTGCTGAGTGCGGCGTTAAACAATAAATAAACAAACTAAAGACTGAAGATTTTTGAATGTGAGTTTCGGCGCCTAAAGCATAAAACGATTGGATCACCGGGGAAAAAGGATAAGAGATAAATTCAAACCAAAACTTAAGGGAAAAGTCACCGTGACTGTCAATTTGTGTGTGTGCACGTGTGTTAGAAAAATATATTCGTCGACGATATTATACGGATACACACGCCATCTTTGTGCTACATTTCACGATTTGTTCCCTTAACATACTAAATCCGTTCTCATACCTTTAGTTGGTGGTTGTTTAACGCCGCACTCAGTAATACTACAGCTATATGACAGCGGTCTGTAAATACATGTAATCGAAGTCTGGACCAGACAAACCAGTAAGTGACATCATGAGCATCGATCTACGCAATCAACCAAGTCAGCGAGCCTGACCACCCGACCCCGGTAATCGCCTCTTACGACAAACATAGGTTGCTGAGACCAATATTCTTAGCCGGAATCCCCATAGGTGCCCGTACCTTTAATTGTCAGTTGACATTAACATTTCTTAAATAGCCTGCACGTGCCTGCATGACTAACAATAAGCACTGAAGAAAATTTAATCACATCATCCATGTTAGCGGCCATTTTGTCGTCTCATGATGTCACTTCCGGTGAAAGTAGATCTTTTAAGGAAATGCCCATGTAACTCCCCACTTTACTACGTAAACAAGTCAAGTGGTGTATTCAGTCAAACAATAGAAACTATATATGCCAATACGCGTCTAAAGTTTCACATGCAATTTAAAAGTTTTCAAGGGTTAAAAGTATACACAAAGAAAATAAGTCAGCGCGATGATTTATTTGCTTCATCTTTGAGAACTTTACATACACTGAAATATCCTTGCAGTTTAAAATCTTTAAAAATATAGATGCTGTGTATGAATGTTCAGCATCTGACTGGACACAACGTTTAAACTTGGTGGAATACATTGACCATAAAATTCGTAAAACGATAAAGACTCTTTTTTCGCTGAATTCCATGCTAATTAAAGGTAGCCATGGATGGGATTCACAAACGGACTGGCTGTAATCCCTGACTAGAACCGTCCACAGCAACATGTGCTTGTCGTGCGACGCGATTCAGAGGATCAGTGACTTGGCTGATTACGTGTCAACAGACCCGTGAAGATCCGGGGTAGAATAGGTCTTCAGCAACCCATGCTTGCTGTAAAAGGCGACTATGCTTGTCGAAAGAGGCGACTAACGGGGTCGGGTGGTCAGGCTCGCTGACTTGGTTGATGCATGTCATCGATCCCAATTGCGTGGATCGATGCTCATTATATTAATCACTGGATTGTCTGGCCCACACTCGATTATTTACAGACCGCCGTCATATAGCTGGAATATTGCTGAGTGCGGCGTTAAACAACAAAACACCCAACCAACCAACGTGTCAACAAGAACAGCTTACTTCGGACGTTGCTCATAATATCAAGCACGGGTTAGTCTGTTTCAGACTCGATTATTTACTGCCCGCCGCCATATAGCTGAAATGCTGCTGAAACAACAAACAAAGTACAGCTGTGACCCTCTTTCTGCCCCGTGCGCACGGACTTATGTTGATTCACTTTATTAAGTGAATTTTGTCGACAGTACAAAAAATGTAACATCACCAACACATACACTTTCTGTTGACTTTTTTTATGTATGAATGTAATTATGCTTTAATATTTGTTTTGTTTGTGTTTTTGTTTTAACTTTTAATGCAATATTTAGTTTCAGGCACTTACTCTAAAACAACATTTTGTTTTTGTTTCCTTCATCTGGACATGTTGGCTCTGAAAATCCAAATGGAAGAAAGTGGTCAACCCTTAAAGTTGTCAATCCATTTAATTTGTTAACGTTTATTGTAAGCATGAGAAATGGCACACTGAGTCGGCCAAATCAAACAATTTATTTTAAGTGTTCCTCGATTATCGAGTGTATTATTTATATCGACATATTCCCTGGACCCACTCTCCGCAATAGTCTCGTTAAGAATCCGATTTGAATGACATGACGCTATATATACCCGTCCAATCAAATTACGCTCAAGGAGACATTTTGTGCCAAGTTTGGGAGGTGGTGACGTCACTTCCGAAACGACACTATGTTGGCGAATGTGTCAAGAATATTTATCAACATAGGTGAGGTGGTGAGGTGAAATGGGATTTAACTCGCGTCCAAGATTATTGCACTTATACATGCACGTGTCTGTGGCTGCTTGTACTAGTCCGGACTAATGCCGAGTTTATAGTGCTAGCCCCCTGAGATACCATGCCGCAGTTTAACATGAATACGCCACTTAGACACAGTATATTGACTCCGGGCCGACTAGTCCTTGTTTCAGCCCCTTAATGCTGAGCGTCAGGCAGGGTAACAACAAGTACCATCTTCTAGCGTCTTTTGGTATGACGTGCCCGGGATCGAACCCCGTACCTTCCGATAACCGAGCGGACGCTCTACCACTAGACCACAGAGGTGGTCTTATCAACATAGAATGGAGCATATAATATGGATCATCAAGGATGATGACATATATTTGATCAGAACCAGGGTGTTGTATCATCCTTGCTAGATGAGTTGGAGATGATATAACCGTCTGCGTACCCCAGGCTCGTTTAGCACGTGCCTCGCACACCTGCCCCCTCTAGCGGTTGTAACACGTACTATCTTGCTCAAGTAACAGGTTCTGTCTATATCGGGAGGGAGGGATTGACTTCGCTTGACATTGAGCCCTCATTTGATCATCATCCTTAGATAAGGCTTGCACCAAAGTCACGCGACTTTAGAGAACGCGAACTGAATTGTTATCAGTTATCGTCTGCCGCATTATGTACCGGGTTTCTGCTTTTATTGACGTTTTGTTATCCTTTTAGCTACGAAAACTGTTTTTCGATTATAATGTGCCCTCAACAGTCTCACACGTTCATAGAGATTCGTTACTCTGATTTGATCAGATTTTTGTTCTTTTTCATCGTGGGTGAGCCTCACCGAGTCATGTATGAAACCATGTGGCTTTTTTTCGATACATTCTATGACCATAACAGATGCGTTTTCTATCAGGAAACACGGAAAATATACTGTTTACAATAATGAATAATACAACTGTTTTACTGTAAAAACGTGCAAAGAACAAATATCATCTTGTCGATGTAAACAAATATCAAGAATTTATTTGGAGCATTTCAGATCGTTGGATATTCCCCCGAAATACGTTGAAAAGAGCCAGAACAAATTACGAAAACATCTCTGAAGGTTCTGTAACTGACTGTGCATTATACCTCAACAATTCATAATAGCATATATCAGTGCCACCCAGTCCGTAGCCTTGAACAAAATTATGGCCTCGTCCGACTAATTTGCAAAACAGGCCATAACGTTATAATTCCCTATAATTATAGTATGTTCGTAATGGGGGAGCAGAGCGATAAACATACTACAGAGTGATTGTTTCAATGTGTCTGACAAGTTGTTGCACAGTGATGGGTGAGATTTTTTCAACACTCGTTCAGCTTCCAATTATACTCTCAGATACTAACTTGCAAACCAAGTGTATGTATTACTGAACAGTACATGTAACACGCAATACCACATGTGTACACAACAATGACAGTGAATACTGTTGAACCATAGTGCCAGAATGGGAACTCACACACAACCAAAGGTTTTCCCATAGGCTTCTATAGTAACGTTATAATTTTGAAATTACTAAGAATTTAACAGCTATTACATGTACATGTGTGCACAGCCTGGCCTCAAAGCAGCAATAAAAAAACAAATTACTAGCTTAGCCAGCTCCTTTTCCGAGTACAGGAAGCTAAACACACCACCACCAGTTCCGCACTAAATGTCACCTACTTGATATATCTGTGGTCACATTCAGCATAAGTCATCATATTAAAAAAACATGGTCAGTTTTAATTACTGGATGGTTGTACATTTAAAACATAAAAATCTTACACAAACTCATCCAATCGCAGATCCCAGATGATTCAATCTGCAGTGAAGACTAATTCCGATTTGGTGTGGTAGAACAACAATCCAAAATACCAGGTGCACTAGACATCATACAACTTCACCCAACAACAGGTGCACTAAACAACATACAAGCACACCCAACAACACTCAAGAACACCAGGTGCACTAAACAACATACAAGTACATCCAACTACACTCCAAAACATCAGGTGCACTTGACATCATACAAATATACCCAGCAACGCTCCAAAACATCAGGTGCACTAAACAACACACAACATCAGGCGCATTCAACAACACCAGGCGCACTAAACAACATCAAGCGCGCTCAACATCAGGCGTACTCAACAACATCAGACGCACTCAACAACATCAGGCACACTTAACAACATCAAGCGCATTCAACAACATCAGGCGCATTCAACAACATCAGGCGTACTCAACAACATCAGACGCACT
This sequence comes from Haliotis rufescens, assembly GCF_023055435.1. Lineage (NCBI taxonomy): Eukaryota > Metazoa > Mollusca > Gastropoda > Lepetellida > Haliotidae > Haliotis > Haliotis rufescens. Next base: position 183,176 of record NW_025963924.1, read on the forward strand.
CAACAACATCAGACACACTTAACAACATCAGGCGCTCTCAACAACACTCCAAAACATCAGGTTCACTAAACAACACACAAGTACACCCAACAAAACTCCAAAACACCAGGTACACTAAACAACACTCCAAAACATCAGCTGCGCTAAACAACACATAATTACACCCAACAACACTCCAAAACACCAGGTGCACTAAACAACACTCCAAAACATCAGGTGCACTAAACAACACACAAGTACACCCAACAACACTCCAAAACATCAGGTACACTAAACAACACACACGTACACCCAACAGCACTCCAAAACATCAGGTGCACTAAACAACATACAAGTACACTCAACGTCACTCAAAAACATCAGGTGCACCAGACATCATACGACTACACCCAAACAGAAAGATACATTGAACAAGAGCATCGTACACTCAACAACACTCAGCAACACCCAGGTCTTACCAACAACATCAGGCGCATTCAACAACACCAGGCGCATTCAACAACACCAGGCGCACTAAACAACATCAAGCGCGCTCAACATCAGGCGTACTCAACAACATCAGACGCACTCAACATCATCGGGCACACTTAACAACATCAAGCGCTCTCAACAACACTCCAAAACATCAGGTTCACTAAACAACACACAAGTACACCCAACAAAACTCCAAAACACCAGGTACACTAAACAACACTCCAAAACATCAGCTGCGCTAAACAACACATAATTACACCCAACAACACTCCAAAACACCAGGTGCACTAAATAACACTCCAAAACATCAGGTACACTAAACAACACACACGTACACCCAACAGCACTCCAAAACATCAGGTGCACTAAACAACATACAAGTACACTCAACGTCACTCAAAAACATCAGGTGCACCAGACATCATACGACTACACCCAAACAGAAAGATACATTGAACAAGAGCATCGTACACTCAACAACACTCAGCAACACCCAGGTCTTAACAACAACATCAGGCGCATTCAACAACACCAGGCGCATTAAACAACATCAAGCGCGCTCAACATCAGGCGTACTCAACAACATCAGACGCACTCAACAGCATCGGGCACACTTAACAACATCAAGCGCACTCAACAACATCAGGTGCATTCAACATCAGGCGCATTCAACAACATCAGGCGTACTCAACAACATCAGGCACACTTAACAACATCAAGCGCACTCAACAACATCAGGCGCATTCAACAACATCAGACGCACTCAACAACATCAGACGCACTCAACAACATCAGGCACACCTAACAACATCAAGCGCACTCAACAACATCAGGCGCATTCAACAACATCAGGCGTACTCAACAACACCAGGCGTACTCAACAACATCAGGCACACTAAACAACATCAAGCACACCCAACAACACTCAAGAACACCAGGTGCACTAAACAACATACAAGTACATCCAACTACACTACAAAACATCAGGTGCACTTGACATCATACCAATATACCTAGCAACGCTCCAAAAACATCAGGTGCACTTAACAACACACAAGTACACCCAACTACGCTCCAAAACATCAGATGCACTAGACAACATACAAGTTCACCCATCTACGCTCCAAAACATCAGGTGCACTAAACAACATACAAGTACAATCAACGTCACTCAAAAACATCAGGTGAACTAAAAAAAACACAAGTACACCCAGCAACACTCCAAAACATCAGGTGCACTAAACAACACACAAGTACACCCAACAACACTCCAAAACATCAGGTGCAATAAACAACACTCCAAAACATCAGGTACACTAAACAACACACAAGTACACCCAACAACACTCCAAAACATCAGGTGCACTAAACAACATACAACTACACCCAAACAGAAAGATACATAGAACAAGAGCATCGTACACTCAACAACACTCAGCAACACCCAGGTCTTACCAACAACATCAGGCGCATTCAACAACACCAGGCGCACTAAACAACATCAAGCGCGCTCAACATCAGGCGTACTCAACAACATCAGACGCACTCAACAGCATCGGGCACACTTAACAACATCAAGCGCACTCAACAACATCAGGTGCATTCAACATCAGGCGCATTCAACAACATCAGGCGTACTCAACAACATCAGGCACACTTAACAACATCAAGCGCACTCAACAACACCAGGCGCATTCAACAACATCAGGCGTACTCAACAACATCAGACGCACTCAACAGCATCGGGCACACTTAACAACATCAAGCGCACTCAACAACATCAGGCGCATTCAACAACATCAGGCGTACTCAACAACATCAGACGCACTCAACAACATCAGGCACACTTAACAACATCAAGCGCACTCTACAACATCAGGCGCATTCAACAACATCAGGCGTACTCAACAACATCAGGCGCATTCAACAACATCAGGCATACTCAACAACATCAGGCGCACTCAGCAACATCAGGCGTACTCAACAATATCAGGCGCATTCAACAACATCAGATGCATTCAACCACATCAGGCGCATTCAATACACCAGGCGCATTTAACAACATAAGGCACATTCAACAACACCAGGCGCATTCAACAACATCAAGCGCACTCAACAACATCAGGCATATTCAACAACACCAGGCGCATTCAACAACATCAGGCGTACTCAACAACATCAGACGCACTCAACAGCATCGGGCACACTTAACAACATCAAGCGCACTCAACAACATCAGGCGCATTCAACAACATCAGGCGTACTCAACAACATCAGACGCACTCAACAACATCAGGCACACTTAACAACATCAAGCGCACTCAACAACATCAGGCGCATTCAACAACATCAGGCGTACTCAACAACATCAGGCGCATTCAACAACATCAGGCATACTCAACAACATCAAGCGCACTCAGCAACATCAGGCGTACTCAACAATATCAGGCGCATTCAACAACATCAGATGCATTCAACCACATCAGGCGCATTCAATACACCAGGCGCATTTAACAACATAAGGCACATTCAACAACACCAGACGCACTCAACAACACCAGGCACACTAAACAACATCAAGCGCACTCAACAACATCAGGCGCATTCAACAACATCAAGCGTCTCAACAACCTCAGGCGCATTCAACAACATCAAGCGCACTCAACAACATCAGGCGCATTCAACAACATCAGGCGCATTTAACAACATCAGGCGCACTCAACAACATCAGGCGTACTCAACAACATCAGACGCACTCAACAACATCAGGCACACTTAACAACATCAAGCGCACTCAACAACATCAGGTGCATTCAACATCAGGCGCATTCAACAACATCAGGCGTACTCAACAACATCAGGCACACTTAACAACATCAAGCGCACTCAACAACATCAGGTGCATTCAACAACTTCAGGCGTCTCAACAACATCAGGCGCATTCAACAACATCAGGCACACTTAACAACATCAAGCGCACTCAACAACATCAGGTGCATTCAACATCAGGCGCATTCAACAACATCAGGCGTACTCAACAACATCAGACGCACTCAACAACATCAGGCACACTTAACAACATCAAGCGCACTCAACAACATCAGGCGCATTCAACAACTTCAGGCGTCTCAACAACATCAGGCGCATTCAACAACATCAGGCGCATTCAACAACATCAGGCGCATTCAACAACACCAAGCGCATTCAACAACATCAGGCGCACTCAACAACATCAGGCACATTCAACAACATCAGGCGTACTCAACAACATCAAGCGTACTCAACAATGCCAGGCGCACTCAACAACATCAGGCACGTTCAACAACATCAGGCGTACTCAACAACATCAAGCGTACTCAACAACGCCAGGCGCACTCAACAACATCAGGCACATTCAACAACATCAGGCGTACTCAACAACATCAGGCACCTTCAACAACATCAGGCATACTCAAAAACACCAGGCGCACTCAACAATATCAGGCGTACTCAACAACATCAGGCGTACTCAACAACATCAGGCGCATTCAACAACACCAGGCGCATTCAACAACAACAGGCGCATTCAACAACATCAGGCGTATTCAACAACATCAGGAGTATTCAACAACATCAGGTATACTCAACAACACCTAGATCGGCTCAGCAACACCAGGTGCACTCAACAGCATCAACATACACTCAACAACAATTACTCTCCTCATCAAAAGTGACCCTTCTATTTACAAATACGTCTCCCGCTGGTTCGCCTCTTTCTTCAGTTTCATGATAGCGATTGGAAAATGTTTATTGTTTAAATCTTAGGTCTACACATACATGGCGTACATACATCATCTGTATTTACTTATCACAAACAATGTTTGTCTTGAACTCAAGACATATCAGCACCTTATCCACATCCGTGCTGTGGCCTCGGAGCATGTTATCTCTGTACAAAATAGTGCATGCATGAAAATGAGGAAAGGAGTTGTTTATCTCACAATGCATGTACAGCCGAACCCCATTCACTTTCCAATAACAAAAGGTCAAAAGGTCACTTCAAATTAATTTGTTTGTTTCTTGTTTAACGCCGCACTCAACAATATTCCAGCTATATGACGGCGGTCTGTAAATAATCGAATCTAGATCAGACAATCCAGTGATTGACATCATGAGCATCGAGCTACGCAATTTTAAAACGTTGGCATGCATCAACCAAGTCAGCGAGCCTGACCACCAGATCCCGTTAGTCGCCTCTTACGATAATCATGGGTTGCTGAGACCAATATTCTTAGCCACAATTCCCATAGGTGCCCGCACCTTTAATTGCTAGTGGACATTAAAATTTGTTTAATAGCAAAGACCAATTCTACCCCGGAATCTTCACGGAACTTCAATTAGTTATTTAGTTGGGTCGTTAAAAAGTGGTTATCGTGCATTTTTCTTTTGAAATATTCGTTTTATGTGTCTTCCCCAACCAAATCATTATCCAGTAATCGAAGCAATGAACTAAATCCGATCGCACGTGTTTCTTTCGATAATGGGGTCATTTGGTACCTAAATATAGTAACATATTGATAAAATCACTACGAAAATAGGAAAAATTAAAACTTTTTGATTCATTATAACGTTCTGCAATAAGGGTATAATTTATATTCAACACCATAGTCGTCCATAAACCATAAACCGAACCCAATGGGTACTTCGGGTAGCATTATATATCCCTAGCAGTCTATGTTTGACTAAGACTAAATGGAACGGGTGACAAATTGGGTTGATTGCATGTCCCAGTTGCGTGGATCGATGCTCATGATGTCAATCCCTGGATTGTCTGACCCAGAATCGATTATTTACAGACAAACAAACTGGAATACTTTCGTTCATTGTTTATAGCGAAATTTCTACAGAAAGTCTATTGGGCAAGGACACCTACGGGAAGACCCTTCTTGTCTCGCAAACACCAAGACGAGTACCAGTCAAGAGTAATGTAATCTTTACCTGCTTCAACCTTAGTTTAAACATTCATAAGTTAAATTCGGAAACACTTAACCGAACTCACTCTATTTGGAACTACCAAGGAAGGAAATGTTGTATTGAGAGCCACTTGAAGTTAACAATACATACAAGACGAGCGAAAATAATCTGACATCATGCGATGTTGACGACCTCACTGCGTGAACATGCTTTCGGTAACGACATGTATTACAATAAGTTTCACTTAGTCACAAGCACTGACACGTGATATTTGACAGACGAATCCCGTCAATAATTATAAGTGTTGATTGTATCTATTTCAGTTAGAACTGATTCCACACTGAGGTGCACCACTGAATACGCCCACTTTTTGCCAAAACACTTGGACAAAATCCAATGTATATTTCAAAATAAACTATGAGATGGCTTGGCTCTCGTTAATTCTGCGCATGCCGCTGACTGAAGTAGAACCAACAAGTTTTGAACAATGATACCTTGGATCTATTGTCTCTGTACTCAAAAATATATGACCTGTGGCGTCATCGGGTACAAAGCACTGCCGCCAATTGAATATCTTCAAGTGGCACTAATGATCTCCCCACACGAATGGGAAAACACGTCGTTTAGTTTGGTACAGAACCGACATATATGATCCGAGTCATTTTTCAGTGTTTCATACTTGGTCAGGAGTGTCAAGTGTCAAACCTGTATCAAATACTTAAATCTTTCTTCAAAATAACCTTAAAGGTTCTCCCCGGAAAGTCTTTGAGTAATAAAGCAACAACGAAAGGTTCTAGTATTTGGTAAAACCAGCACTGCTGCGATATTTATCAGGTGAATGTTCTTTTCTGAATCACGCGACCCATCACCGTAGTAGGTGTATTAAATGTAAATCTTTTTGGCTGGGTCAGTTTTATTTTAAGAATCAGTGTAATCTACACTAGTAATATTCATAACGGATATTTTGGTTCTCTCCTTACAAATACTTGGCAGGGTATTAGTATACACATTATTTTACAGTCCCTATCAGTCAACATACTGTGTATATACTACTACGTACTTTACAACCATACCACACACTCTACAACCATATAACGCACTTTATAGCATTTTAATGCACTTTACAACCAAACGCCGCACTTTACAACAAAAGCAAGAACTTTTAATACACTACTAAAACGTACTTCACAACCACCGCTACGTAATTTACGACCGGTATCACGTGCTTTACAACACTACTATTGCGCACTCGACAACCACTACTACCACGAATTTTACAACTACTATAATCACGGACTTTAAAACTACTACGATCACGTACTTTACAACCACTACAGTCACGTACTTTACAACCACTACAGTCACGTACTTTACAGCCACTACAGTCACGTACTTTACAGCCACTTCTACGTACTTTACAGCCACTACTACGTACTTTACAACCACTACAGTCACGTACTTTACAACCACTACAGTCACGTACTTTACAACCACTACAGTCACGTACTTTACAACCACTTCAGTAACGTACTTTACAGCCACTACAGTCACGTACTTTACAGCCACTACTACGTACTTTACCACCACTACAGTCACGTACTTTACGACCACTACTACGTACTTTACAACCACTACTGTCCCGTACTTTACGACCACAACTACGTACTTTACAACCACGACAGTCACGTACTTTACGACCACAACTACGTACTTTACAACCACCACAGTCACGTACTTTACGACCACTACAGTCACGTACTTTACAACCACTACAGTCACGTACTCTTCAACCACTACAGTCACGTACTTTACGACCACTACATTCAGGTACTTCACGACCACTACTACGTACTTTACCACTACAGTCACGTACTTTCCAACCACTACAGTCACGTACTTTCCACCCACTACAGTCACGTACTTTACAACCACTACAGTCCCGTACTTAACAACCACTACTACGTACTTTACAACCACTACAGTCCCGTACTTTATGACCACTACTACGTAATTTACCACTACAGTCACGTACTTTACAACCACTACTACGTACTTTACGACCACTACAGTCCCGTACTTTATGATCACTACTACGTATTTTACAACCACTACAGTCACGTACTTTTCAACCACTACAGTCACGTATATTACGACCACTACCTTCACGTACTTCACGACCACTACTACGTACTTTACCACTACAGTCACGTACTTTACAACCACTACAGTCACGTACTTTACAACCACTACAGTCACGTACTTCACGTCCACTACTGCGTACTTTACCACTACAGTCACGTACTTTACAACCACTACAGTCACGTACTTTACAACTACTACAGTCACGTATTTTACAACCACTACAGTCAAGTACTTTACAACCACTACTACGTACTTTACGCCCACTAAAGTCACGTACTTTACGACCACTACAGTCACGTACTTTACACCTACCGCTACGTTCTTTACAACAACCGCTACATACTTTACGCCACTACAGTCACGTACTTTACAGCCACTACTACGTACTTTACAACCACTACAGTCCCGTACCTTACAACCACTTCAGTCACGTACTTTACAGCCATTACAGTCACGTACTTTACAGCTACTACTACGTACTTTACAACCACTACAGTCACGTACTTTACAGCCACTACTACGTACTTAACAGCTACTACAGTCCCGTACTTTACAACCACTTCAGTAACGTACTTTACAGCCACTACAGTCCCGTACTTTACGACCACAACTACGTACTTTACAACCACGACAGTCACGTACTTTACAACCACAACTACGTATTTTACAACCACTACAGTCACGTACTTTACGGCCACCACTACGTACTTTACAACCACTACAGTCACGTACTTTACGACCACAACTACGTATTTTACAACCACTACAGTCACGTACTTTACGACCACTACTACGTACTCTACAACCACTACAGTCACGTACTTTACGAACACAACTACGTATTTTACAACCACTACAGTCACGTACTTTACGACCACTACTACGTACTTTCCAACCACTACAGTCACGTACTTTACGACCACAACTACGCACTTTACAACCACTACAGTCACGTACTTTACGACCACAACTACGTATTTTACAACCGCTACAGTCACGTACTTTACGACCACTACTACGTACTCTACAACCACTACAGTCACGTAATTTACGACCACTACATTCACGTACTTCACGACCACTACTACGTACTTTACCACTACATTCACGTACTTCACGACCACTACTACGTACTTTACAACCACTACAGTCACGTACTTTACAGCCACTACATTCACGTACTTTACAACCACGACAGTCACGTAATTTACGACCACAACTACGTATTTTACAACCACTACAGTCACGTACTTTACGACCACTACTACGTACTCTACAACCACTACAGTCACGTAGTTTACGACCACTACATTCACGTACTTCACGTCCACTACTACGTACTTTACCACTACTACGTACTTTACCACTACATTCACGTACTTCACGACCAGTACTACGTACTTTACAACCACTACAGTCACGTACTTTACAGCCACTACAGTCACGTACTTTACAACCACTACAGTCACGTAATTTACGACCGAAACTACGTATTTTACAACCACTACAGTCACGTACTTTACGACCACTACTACGTACTCTACAAACACTACAGTCACGTAGTTTACGACCACTACATTCACGTACTTCACGTCCACTACTACGTACTTTACCACTACAGTCACGTACTTTACGACCAGAGCTACGTACTTTACAACCACTACAGTCACGTACTTTACGACCACTACTACGTACTCTACAACCACTACAGTCACGTACTTTACGACCACTACATTCACGTACTTCACGACCACTACTACGTACTTTACCACTACAGTCACGTACTTTACGACCACTACTACGTACTCTACAACCACTACAGTCACGTACTTTACGACCACTACATTCACGTACTTCACGACCACTACTACGTACTTTACCACTACAGTCACGTACTTTCCAACCACTACAGTCACGTACTTTACAACCACTACAGTCCCGTACTTTACGACAACTACTACGTACTTTACAACCACTACAGTCACGTACTTTACAACCACTACAGTCACGTACTTTACAACACTACTACGTAAATTTACAACACTACTACGTACTTCATTCACACCCACTACCGTCAAGTACCTAGAACCACTTTAAGTCACGTACTTTACTTACACATCCTTTATTGGAGCAAACACGGTACTACACCCAGAGGTAAAGGATAGTTAAAATGTGTTAAATCTTTCAACTTTGTTAATAGAGTTCACAGACCTTAGCTTGAGGGCGACACGAGATGCATATCTAGGAGATATATCATTCGAGAAACCTCCACACAGCAAAACAAGCCTGACTGACATCAACGTGTATTTAGTGTAGCAGTATGCTGTCTAGCCCCGGCCCCGGGACAGTGTACTATACCATAACGTACAGGGCCGACTCAAGTAGCATGAAATTACTTCTGTTATGTCGGTGTTTAATGTTATTCTTAAATCAGTTCATCGTTGTGTTAGTTATAATGTCAAGTATATTACAGTCTAATGTCATAATAACTCGACCATCAATAGGCGTATACTGTCACCGATAAATGTTAAACTTTGTTTCAGTTTATTTACATTTTGTCAAATAGCATTACAAAGTCATCGTTGTTTTTATATTTAGTCTGATAGTATTACAAGTCATACTGTGTTCATCGTTGTCTATATTTGGTCTGATATTACTTAATATCATTGAGTGGTCATCACTATGTTGACGCTTCATGTAGTCTCATATATTACCGCTCACCACTGTGTTCGCATTTGTCCTCGATGTCTATAATATATTACCCTGTCCACTTCTGTGTTCGCATTTGTCCTCGTTGTGCCTCATATGTTACCTTCCACCACTGTGTTCGCATTTGTCCTCGTTGTGTCTCATATATTACCTTGTCCACACCTGTGTTCGCATTTTGTCCTCGTTGTGTCTCATATATTATCTTCTCCACCGCTGTGTTCGCATTTGTCCTCGTTGTGTCTCATATATTACCTTGTCCACCGTTGTGTCTCATATATTACCTTGTCCACACCTGTGTTCGCATTTGTCCTCATTGTGTCTCATATATTACCTCGTCCACACCTGTGTTCGCATTTGTCCTCGTTGTGCCTCATGTGACCTTGTCCACACCTGTGTTCGCATTTGTCCTCGTTGTGTCTCATAAATTACCTTGTCAACACAAGTGTTCACATTTTGTCCTTCGTTGTGCCTCCTATATTATCTTGTCCACCGCTGTGTTCGCATTTGTCCTCGTTGTGTGTCATATACTACCTTGTCCATCGCTGTGTTCGCATTTGTCCTCGTTGTGTCTCATATACTACCTTGTCCACACTTATGTTCGCATTTGTCCTCGTTGTGTGTCATATACTACCTTGTCCACACCTGTGTTCGCATTTTGCCCTCGGTCTGTGTCATATACTACCTTGTCCACACCTGTGTTCGCATTTTGTCCTCGTGCCTCCTATATTACCTTGTCCACACCTGTGTTCGCATTTGTCCTCGTTGTGTCTCATATACTACCTTGTCCACACCTGTGTTCGCATTTTGTCCTCGTTGTGTCTCATATATATTACCTTGTCCACACCTGTGTTTGCATTTGTCCTCGTTGTGCCTCCTTTATTACCTTGTCCACACCTGTGTTTTGTCCTCGTTGTGTCTCATATACTACCTTGTCCACACCTGTGTTCGCATTTTGTCCTCGTTGTGTCTCATATACTACCTTGTCCACCGCTGTGTTCGCATTTTGTCCTCGTTGTGTCTCATATACTACCTTGTCCACACTTGTGTTCGCATTTGTCCTCCTTGTGTGTCATATACTACCTTGTCCACACCTGTGTTCGCATTTGTCCTCGTTGTGTCTCATATACTAACATGTCCACACTTGTGTTCGCATTTTGTCCACCGTTGTGCCTCCTTTATTACCTTGTCCACACCTGTGTTCGCATTTGTCCTCGTTGTGTGTCATATACTACCTTGTCCACACCTGTGTTCGCATTTGTCCTCGTTGTGTCTCATATTCTACCTTGTCCACACCTGTGTTCGCATTTTGTCCTCGTTGTGCCTCCTATATTACCTTGTCCACACCTGTGTTCGCATTTGTCCTCGTGTCTCATATACTACCTTGTCCACCGCTGTGTTCGCATTTGCCCTCGTTGTGTCTCATATACTACCTTGTCCACACCTGTGTTCGCATTTTGTCCTCGTTGTGTCTCATATATATTACCTTGTCCACACCTGTGTTCGCATTTGTCCTCGTTGTGCCTCCTTTATTACCTTGTCCACACCTGTGTTTTGTCCTCGTTGTGTCTCATATACTACCTTGTCCACACCTGTGTTCGCATTTTGTCCTCGTTGTGTCTCATATACTACCTTGTCCACCGCTGTGTTCGCATTTTGTCCTCGTTGTGTCTCATATATTACCTTGTCCACACCTGTGTTCGTACATATCCTCGTGCCTCATATATTACCATGTCGCATTTGTCGTATATTTGGCAGAATCAACACTTTATTAGCGCACGCGTGCTTTGTACAAAAAGCAAATCAGCGTATTACATTGGGGTAACGCAGCTTAACGCTGGATGTGTGGTGTGTTGACTCGGCACCTGTCTGCACGGGCGAAACACACATGCATTCCTCATTTCACGCTTCCGTAAACACAGGTACATTTTTCTCTTTCCATAGAATGTTTTTACGGGGTGTTTTTGTGAGAAGTTTCACATTGGTGTTTCTGACGGGACACAGGGCAAACAAGCGAAGGTCACTTTCACCGAAGGTCAACGTCTTTTGTACCATCATATCGTGATACACTTATGTACCAGGTACATATCTACAGATTAAGATTACGTGTACCCCGTGAACATTTGTGTTGGAATGGGCCTTCGATCATTTACAGACCGCCGACATATAGCTGGAATATGCTGAGTGCGGGGTTGAACAACAAACAAACAAACAAACAAGATGACATGAGTGTTTTATTCATTGCAAACATCTCTGATGCAAAAATATGGTCTAGATATTGATACCAGAGTGACGTGTTAAGAGGGAATCTGGTACTCAAAATGGTTGGTAATGGTTACGTGATGAGTGAGTGAGTATGGTTTTACCCCGCTTTTAGCAATATCCCAGCAATATCACGGCGGGGGACACCAGAAATGGGCTTCACACATTGTACCCATGTCGGGAATCGAACCTGGGTCTTCGGCGTGACGAGCGAACGCTTCAACAACTAGGCTACCCGACCGCCCCATGTGATGAGTGAACAACAGCCCGGAAGTTGTTGTTTGTTTACTGCGAGGTCGTTCAATATTCAAATCGGACACTTTCTGTTTGTCCCTGTTGGCCTATTTGCATGATTTGATGCCCATGGCTGTTGTTATAGCTGTCTAATATCACGTCTGGGTAAGGGCAAAGTGTGACCTGGCTGATGATGTGTCTTGGTACTGCGATGACGCGGATAGTTGCTCAGACTTTCACTCACTGGTTTGGGTGTTCTAGTCCCTGATACAGAAGGAGTATAAACAACATTATCTTACTCACGGCTCCAGGAACGATTACACACCTCGAAACCCACACCGATAGGTTACACATGCTATGTGAAATAAATAAATCCGCGTTTGCCGAGGATAGATTACGAAATAAAGAACACACTTATAACACACTGACGGATATAACGAATTGTTTTTGGTCCCGTCCTTTTGCTGTATATATGATGTATATATGCTTATAACGAACTACGGTTATAACGAACTACAATTAGTGGTTTACCTATTACACACTGGCAGTTACAGTTGTGAGCACAGTATGAAGATAAAGTAATAATGACCCACTACACTCGAAACGGTCGAAATAGTTAAATGTATAGGAATGCACTCAATAGGGGTTACACTGTCATTTTATGTACACCAATACAGTCTTTTTCGTTTGTTTGTCTGTCATGTTTTCATTTATCCACCGGTGTCTTAATTTCTTCCAAAACGATAGAAACTCCGAGACTCACAGAAGTGATAAAATTGATAAATGGCTTACAAAAAGACAAGGCATGCTGTATCGAAATGATCCAATTTAACGCATGTAAAAGATAGCTTATATCAGGTGCGCAGTTTCTGCCCTGACGAAAAACATTCCCAGCTTCCGAGATCGCTGTTAACCGAGAATACCCTAGACACCATGACATTGAACATATTTGAAAATACTTGAAGAAGGTTCAAAACAGGCTTGTGCCAAATTCTATTTTCAACAGAACCAAACCTCGTGACGCGTTTATTTATGTTGTCTTGCATTGTGTTGCAGTGCGAACACGAAGACTGTTGGTCTGGCGCACGCTTAGAGGGGGGGGGGGGGGGGGGGGGGAGTCGTTTTAGACCAAACAGATGACCCGAAAACAGGATTCTGAAACAACCTTGGAACCAGGAAGAAGAAACAGGAATGGTGTCTTTAACTAGATGTATAGAACTTCTAAGATAGGAGTGCTAACACGCGTTTTTAAATTCTTCGCCGTTTCCGGATTCCAGAGTGATTTCACTGCGCGTAGGTCCTCCATGACGTCATTGACAGCGCTGATACCTTTGTCAAAAGAAACAGTTTCAGTTTTCATAAATCTGGTCTGTTTTTCCGAGACAAGCCAAATATCATTTTGCAGGTTACCCAATTGGGAGTGTAGACGAGTATGTTAATTGCACTTCTTATTTTCCGGAAACTTGACATTGCACGAATAAAAGGGTCCATGTGATGTTCGAATGCATCGTCGTCGCGTTGTTTATTTCTCATTTTAAAAGGCCAAATTTACTATACAAAACACAAGAATTTTGAAAGTGGCATTTGAAAATAAGTATATATGTTCCAAGTTTCAAGGATTTATTGTCCATGTTTACAGAATGGTGTGGAGGCTGCCATCTTGTTTTCATTCAAAACTTGAATTTACGAAAATTGGGAATTGAATGCGAAAAGTCAAAACTAAAAGCAAAACGAAATTATCTGTATGACTACTATCCTTCATAACAGCAGTCATTTTCGCATTCTGCCTTACATAGGTTTTACAAAGTTCTCCAAACTTCGAGATTATGAAAACGAGAGAACGATATACGACGTCCCTTGCTGTGAAGACGTGCCTTGAAGAGAAGCGTAATGCTGTTCATTTATGCCACATAAAGTCCCCAAAACACTATATATACAAGATATTTTACAGCTACAAGACAACATATAACAAGTACCAGTTCACATTAACATCAGAGTTAACCCATAGTAAAAAACGCCCGATGATTCACTGACATTCTGTGGTACACATCATTCATGAAACCTCGCATTATTTCTAGTGACAGAAAAAAATAATAAATGTTAACCTGAGATGTTCTGAGTGAATGCTCCCTGTGGCTACAGTCACGGCATCTGCATCATCGTGGGCATAACTCACATCTAACGCAGCTGATGCTGGAAGCTTAGGAACACTGTCATCATTTAGAATTTTTCTTTCGGTGCCATTTTTCCAACGTTCTGTCAGACTGGCAAAAGATGAAAAAACATTATACATTTGTTGCATGAATAAAATGGTGGAATCTTTTTCGAAACCTGAATTTCGAACATAAACATAAAATTCGATACATTTTCTGGGATATGTTTTTGACGAATAAATAAAGTCTTGAAGTATAGGTACATTGTATTGTAAGGAATATTCATTAAAAAAAACAGGAAGGCAGACGCATGGAGATTTATTTATTAATTATGTTCTATAGGGCTCCTGTTAAGCGCATAGAGCGAACAAAGTACGTATAGTAGCTGTCTGAACTTGGGTGAGTCAGAGATGTACATGTATCTGTCTTCTACAGCAAATTAACAACTAATTCAGCCGTGTCAAATCAGGTTTGAGGTTGACTTCGGTTAAGTGTTTTTTAAGAATTCTTTCAGTTGTGCGTCTGTGAAACCTCTTTCTTTTTTATATCCTGAGTGAATTTTAACGTTAATGTATGTATATAAAGTAGAAAGCGGAGGAGGGGTAACTCAGATGATCGGTTCTACGTGTTTCGATGTAACATCTTTTAGCACCGGTCATTATGAATTTGAACGATTTTATCAATATTTAATGTAAAAGTTAATTTTGTAATTTGTCCAACTAAGGTCACGTGGTGCTGCTGACAACAACAACGGCGATAGTGTGAAATATAAATTTGATTTTGAAGTATTATTACAATGCTCATGTTAATGACGTTGTTGTTATTGCTGCTGCTGCTGAAGTCGTTGACGGAGTTGGTATTTGATATCTTATTTCAATACTGAAGTAAAAGATACTGTTTGTTGATGATGACCATGCGGTTGGTGTTATTGTTGATGATTATGATGATGGTGACAACCTGAACGTTGCGATGATGAAGAGTTAGTGAGTGATTTAAATTTTAACGTCGCATATAGGCATTATTTCATATAGCGCCATATAGCGACTGATGAAGAAGGGAAAAGAACAAGAAGATGATGAAAAAGATGAAGTATTTAAAGAAGACGTAACATTGCCACACATGAAGTCATTAATATCCGTCACAGGATGAAGGCAAATATTCTCCAGTTACAAAATAAAAACTCGGCCGCAACAAACTCCAACTAGATCAGCCAATGTTAGATGTTACAGCTCTGTGAGCCTTTAATGTTATCTCCTAAAATAAAAATGCGAAGAAAGAAATATTTCGACATTTTCTTCACTTGTGCCTGCTGGGTTTGCAAGCTTTGATGTTTGTTAGTTTATAATGCTTCTTCAGTTTCACTGGAAATCGGTGGTAAACAGTTGCATGTTACCAACACCAGTTAATATTTTTGGTCGCATTAATTTGATTTATATGCATATCACACGTATGAGACACATTGACATATGTTGGGCGGTGGCTAGTCTGTCATACAAACCCTGAAAGAAATATATCCAATACAGCTCATGCAAGTCTAAAATGTTTGGCAAGTCTAGATTACTGCAGTTTAGAGCTTCTGTACTCCTTTTTAGTATATTTTAGTAAGGTAATTTAACAACTCTTTTTTGCTGTAAAATGTGTCCATTTCAGGGACTAGATCTAAAGACAGGCAGTGGGTAGCTTACTGATTAAAGCGTTCGCTCCCCACGGCGAAGATGCGGGTTCGATTCCCAACATAGGTACAATGAAGCCTCTTTCAGGTGTCGTCCGCCCCGATGTTGCGGGAATATTGCTGAGGACAGCGAAAGGCTTCCTCACGTATGCGCTATGCGGGGCTTGGGGATTTCAGCGTACACATACATATGACACGTCACGATGGCATCACCGAATGAGGACGAGTAGGTTTGCGAACATACATTGCGGTGGAGGGAAAATCTAAAACAATGATCGTGTATACAAGGATATACGATACAACCAGACATGGGCTATTGAGGTTATCACGCGAGTGTGTTTTAGG
The DNA here is from genome assembly GCF_023055435.1 of Haliotis rufescens. NCBI lineage: Eukaryota > Metazoa > Mollusca > Gastropoda > Lepetellida > Haliotidae > Haliotis > Haliotis rufescens. The sequence continues at coordinate 200,117 of NW_025963924.1, forward strand.
ATGGTAAGTAGCCTGTATAAGGAATAAACATTGTATTTAGCGAGCCTTATCATACGATGTCATTCTTATATTCTGTCGTCGAAAAACCTGTTCTCATCTCTCACAAACATTTCCTAAACATTGCAAGTTTTCCTAGAATGTGTGCATTGATATATATTACGTCAGAAGGTGAGTGGTTTGTCAGTTGGAAAGTGACAACAGCCAATATAGTTTCAACTGTTCCAATCTAGTGTCCTCGCTAAATTGTTTCACTAAATTTGAGGCTCCAAACTTGCCCAAACTTGTAAAATGGCTCAGCTACGCCCCAGTTAGACACTGATTTTCTGTATCTTAGAATATTGTTTTGATAATGATAACAATTATCAGTTGTTTCTCCAGATTCAGGGCGACGCCATGTTTGTTTGTAAACACTGAAAGTAGTACCCACCTGACCTTTCATATTTGCCGATTATGACTCCAACGGATACCTTTTTATCCGCTGGCTTCATTCTGCCGAGAAACCTACCCATTATATGAAATATAATAAATATATATCTAAGTATATTTTCCATCGCAAATCTGATCTTGCTTCTTTAGGTATGTATGTATGTAAACACAAACTGAAATTGATTATTGTGATGTATATTAAAGTGGAAGGAAGTATGTGACGTGACCGACTACAGTAACAAAGCACTCATCCGATTAAGGATGGCCTAGTCGTCTGTGCAGAGTTGCGCCCCTTAGGCGTGTAAGAACCCTATGGTCGTGGGGTAGAACACCGAATCGCCCTGCTTATTTTTCTAGGCTGGCCAGCACCATACACGCCGACTCGCCGTGATATAACTGTTTGTTGATTGTTGTTTATCGCCGCACTCAGCAATAATCCAGCTATATTAGGGCGGTCTGTAAATAATCGAGTCTGGACCAGACAATCCAGTGTTTGACATCATGAGCATCGATCCGAGCCATTGGGATATGATGACATGCATCAACCAAGTCAGCGAACCTGACCATCCGATTCCGTCAGTCGCCTCTTACGACAAGCATAGTCGCATTTACGGCAAGCATGGGTTGCTGAAGACCTATTGGAGAGACTTAGGACTGTATCATATTTTGCCGACCCCCATCCCTCCTACCTGTAATAATGAAATAAATGAGCAGTCTCTTGGCGATTTGAAGTTTGAAGTTTGTGCCATCTCTCTGCCGCAATAGGGTTACATGATGCATAGAAATTTAAAATATAAGTTGATAAGCATCTCCTTAATCCAGGCGAGGTCTCCTTTCCGGTCCTGGACGATTGATTCACTCAGCATTAATTAACATTTCGGATTAGGGATGCTCCACTATAGTCTGGCCGATCGTTACAGAGAGCTGTCTTTCTAGAAAATAACACGTCCCATTTCTCAAACTGAGTGGTCTTTTTTACCATATTGAAATAGACGATATCCATTTTTTCTTTCAAAGAGATATCATAGTCAAGAATTTCATTTAAGCAGGATGTTCATGCTGTCACCTTGGTGATTGACTCCCAAACATCATATCGGAGACAAGAACTGATATTGTACGTCACTCTAGCTTCACGAATATACCTTTTTGCCTAGGGAATCTAGTTCTGCTATGTGATAAGAAAGGTTGGCATGCCCCTTTCTGTCTGAAATAACTTCTACATATCCTTGCACGTCTTCGTTGCGCATTTACAATAGGCCACGTAACAATAAACACGAAAATAAACGCAACATTGTGTAAACCTCTGTCTGAAACAAAAACTCAAATTCCGCTTCCTCGATACCATCTTTAAATGCAGGCTTTGTTGTCTATCATAATAAACATATTCATCTCCCTTTCAGCATCTTTCAGGCAAATAACATATCTAAAACAAATAAACATCACCACCCCGTCAGAATTAATTGGCGCCATCAAAACAGCTAATCATCAAGAGTTAATGGACACGGTAACAGCGACCACGAACTTGCTGTCGAGCGGCGCTGTGAAAAACCTCAGTTATACGTGATTTCAGAGGCGCTTCTTTCATTTTAATCACTGAGTATTGATATATTCTTGTAACCCACCCAGCCGAGTGTTTATTCTGTCACCTTTTCTTGATAGCACTAGGCTCAAAAACTATTTAATATGATTGTATAAGCGGAAAAAACCCCGTTGATACCTTGATAGAACACTTATGGCTTAAGAATGTCAATAAACAATTCCTTAAAATCGTTTCATGTCGTGCCAACATGCATCCTTTTCTTGAAACCAAATTTATATTTTAAGAAATCCTTCTTATGCTGCATCTCATTCTGAGGGCATGGCAACCGTTCGCTCGCCATGCTTTAAGATGCATGACTGTCGAGAGTTGCGTACCTTTGCCTGGTCGGGATCCGCAAATCGTGTATTCGATTCTTTTAATTTAAAGGATTATGTTCTTTGGTCTGTCAGCACCATACCCGTGCTCGTGGGTTTAACCAAGGTGGTGAACGTCGAAGACCTGTGAGATTTAGCGAAATTTATACTTACTGAAAGACTGACAACAAACTCATAAAAAACTCTAGAAATAGTAGCAAAACACTGTAATAGAATGTGGTGTGTTCCATATATGCTTCAATGAATCCACTGAACGTGTTTCGGGGGAGTGGTTCTATGGTACTCATAGAATGATAACAGAAGAATGGGTGACGTCATTGAATGCCAATTTGGGGAAAGGATCCACAACAGAGTAACCTGAAACCGGAACATGAATACACCCTCTTACATGAAGCCCCAGTGAAGTGAACTCCAACATTTTGGTAATTGTAAATATTTTTGTTTAGTCGGCATAATTCCCACATTTCATAATTATACGTTTTTAAAAAGGTTTGTGCAGTGGATGTTGTAATTTCTTCAAAATTCTCGTCAAGGGTCATGTGTCCATTACTGTTACTTATAAACCTCCCGTGACATCATCCTATTGTTCTCCATTCTAAATCTCATATGTGGGAATTTTGCATTTTTTTTTATATACAAGTGATATTGTACCAAGTGAAAGACTCTAGAGATATATTTCCATTTGAACACAATCTACATACGCTGAATGATATAGAATCAAATGATACCCCTCGTATCCCTAGTCCAGTGAGTGAACCACGAAGCTATAGAGGCGCTGGGAAACCACAATGCAAAATTACGCATCTCTTTTTCAAGTAAATGTACGCCAGCATGTGATATTTTACGCCCGTTTCCTAAGGTACATCGAACGTATGTTTGAAACATAAAATTGTTGATAAATGTTGTTTCTGCAAAACAAAATCGGTTTGTAAGTTAGATAAAACACTTTGCCTTGGGTTTAAAAAAGCTTTAAATCCCTCGGATTCGGATTTGAAATAATATAAAAACACATACATCCTCATTAGTTAAAGGGGGATGAATGAAAAGTTCAGAGCCGAGTTCTGAGGAACGAACTGGGCATGGGAAAGGTTTCAGCACACAGCGTTCCGCGGCTTCTGACTAAGAATAGTCTGTATATTTAGCTGACATAATGTATGCTTGTTTGCGTCTGTCTTTGTTGTTTACCGCCGACTCACCAATCACTATTCCAGCTATACGACGGCGGTTCGTAAATGATCTGGACCAGACAATCCAGTGACTGACATCACGATCATCGATCACCGTAGATAGGATACGATGACATGCATCAATCAAATCAGCGAGCCTGACCACTCGATCCCGTTAGTCGCCTCTTACGACAAGCATACGTTGCTGAAGACCAGTTCTATCCTGCATCTTAACACATGGTAAGCGCGGGTGGAGATACTAGTACTAGGTTGTTGTTCTGCTTTTGACAGATATAAGTATTGACCTGTCCTAGTGTCATCTGTCACAATTTGGTGTCCTTCAGTCCAGTGACTTCTGATAATTATATTCGACCCGGAGGTATACCCTACTCCTTAACACTGAAATGGACAAAACATACAATAGAGCAGTTATCAAATGTTGAGTGTCATTCACCAAAGACTAATGATGATCAGTTGCATGCTGTGTATGGGTAGGCTGCCCCATCATGCCACAATTAAACCTAGGGTGAAAGAATGTGAACGTGTGAGAAAGTATTTTATCTGGAAGATGACCTTTGTCCTCGTCGACCCACGACCAGCACCACAGACGAGAAAACATTGGTGCCATCCAAAACCTGGGACTGCCAAATTGGAGTATTACACTCAATGAGATGACCACATACGTCTGGAGTATAAGAAACAATCATTCAGGAACATCTACCCATGTCAAAGGTTGGTGCCCGTTGCGCTCCTAGAACGTTATCGATGAAATGAGTGAGTGAGTTGGGTTTAACGCCGCTTTTAACAGCATTCCAGTTATATCACGGCGTGTCAGCTTAATGTGGGAGGAAAGCCCAAAGTGATGCAGGTCTCAGACGTTTACCACTTCGGTGAAACCCACGAGCACGGGTATGTTGCTGACAAACACAATCTAGGTGAACCGGGATTCGAACCCACAATCATAGATTTCTGGCGTGCCCAAGGGACGCAACTCTGCACAGCGAATCGCGGCGCCTTAGACCCGTGCCCCTCCCTCCTGATAAGGCTCTTTCCTACACTTGGTGTTTCGACCTTGTCTTTGGCCACTCGCCATACTCTGCGCGGAAGCATCCAGGACCACGCTCCCCCGCTTTAATTGTCCTATTTCCGACACCGTTCAACAAAGTCCGGCGGTCGTCGATGTTCAGTGTCATTGTATTCTACCTTAGAGAATTAGTCACCCTCATATTTAGTTCTCTTGTAATTTATTGGTACACTCTTACCATCTATTAACTTGATGTTTGTTATCTCCTGTATGTTCGCTACCTTTTTTATGTGTTGAAAATGTTTTGGTGACTATGATTTTCAAACATGAGGGAAATTTATAGTACACTCAGATATTTCTCATGCAGTTATGGTCGTTTTTGCCTCCTCAATAATTGTACATATTTGTACAATATGTACAATTATTCGTTGTCAATATTTAATGATACCGTCGGTTAGCTTTTGTTCAGCTTTTCGTTTTTATACTTACATCTTCAGTATGGATATGCTAGTTAGTTTGCTATTCGTGTTCTCCCCATGTTAAGAAACACACTTTGGCTAAGTGCGTCAGACTGTTGTATTCCTTGGTGTCCAGTAGAGATTGTCCTCTTTCGATCTGGTACTGAATTACTCTGGTTGTAATGAGCTAAAGGTAGTGACGAAGGTTTCCATACTCACGTATTCATAGGTTCACGGGTTTATTTTGTTTGTTTGTTGTTTGACGCCGACCTCAGCAATATTCCAGCTACATAATGGCGGTCTGTAATTAATCGAGTCTGGACCAGACAATCTAGTGGTTGACATCACGAGCATCGATCCACGCAATTGGGATACGATGACATGCATCAACCAAGTCAGCAAGCCTGATCACCCGATCCCGTTAGATCCCTCCTACGACAAGCATAGTCGCCATTTACGGCACGCATGGGTTGCTGACGACCTATTCTAAAGGCTGAGAATCGGATTGCCATCTACCATAATGTGTGATTGTGATAGGCTGATCAACCAAGTTCATTGCTGCCGACGTAGCAACGCCGATCTGAAATAGTTAGAATTTGGAAAAGAGATGGCTTTTCTTATAGGGACTGAAATTGATATCTGGTTAGAACAATATGATCAACATCCAGTTGGCCTAACCAACAAGTAGTGAGACATTGCATTTACTGGGCACATTGGGGAGTGTGGTATGGATGACAGGTGTATAAAGGAGGGGATATCAAAAAGTTTTGAGCCTCACACAGAAAAAGTAAAAGAATTGGATTGTTACTACTTTATTTTTTCAACATAGTCCCCTCCCAACTCCACACACTTGTTCCACCTAGTTTGCAAGTCACTGATGCCCAATCGGTAGAAGTCAACATTCTGGTCCCCTAACCAACCCTCCACAGCAGCAGTTAGTTCATCGTCATCTTCAAATGTCCGGTCCCGGAGGTGTTTTTTTCAGCCTGGGAAAGAGGTGGAAGTCACTGGGGGCTAGGTCTGGGGAATAGGGTGGGTGAGGGAGGAGTTCGTAGCCACATTCTTGCACAGCTGTCATTGCAACACGGCTCGTATGGACTGGTGCGTTGTCCTGGTGAAGCAGAATCCCACGACGGATTTTTCCACGACGTTTCACCTTGATGGATTGGCGCACCTGCTTCATTAACTTGGCGTAATACTCCCCATTCATTGTGGTGCCATGGGGCAGGTAGTCGATGTGAATCACTCCTTTGCTGTCCCAGAAGATGGTCATCATAACCTTCTTGGTGGATCTGGTGGCTTTGAACTTCTTTGTCTTTGGAGGAGTGGCGTGTTTCCATTCCATCGACTCCTGTTTTCTCACCGGATCATAATGATAAACCCAGGTTTCATCACTGGTTACAATCCTAAAATGAAAATCATCTGGGTTGGCGTTGTACCGAGTTAGCAAGGCTCATGGTGACCCTTGATAGCTTCATGTCATCTGTAAGCATTCTCGGGACCCATCTGGCACATACTTTGGACATGTGAATTTGCCATGAATTATATTATGTATGGATCCATATGATAGGCCTGTTGTTTCTTCTAGCTCATGGAGAGTAATACGGCGGTTTTCCATCACTAGTTTTCAGGGCTGGTACTGGTTGATGGCCGTCCGGACCGGGCATCATCTTCTAAGCTCTCTCTGCCACGCTAAAATTCCTTCACCCACCGTTTGATATTTGCAGACGATGGGGAAGACTCTCCATAAACTGCAGTCAATCGTTCTTCCACCTGTTTGGCAGATTGACCCTCTAGGACAAGGAACTTTATCAACGCTCTGTACTCAGATTTGTCCATTTTGCAAATTCACTAGGGGTAGGTCTCTTCCACGAAGTGTTGTGACAAAATAATTGCAGCCAGCAATATGTTTCTACATAGCATCAGTAGCTAAGACATTCATGTACATCAGGTGTAGCGCATTGTACCATTCGAACAGGGATACTGTGTGAGGCTCAAAACTTTTTTTATATCCCCTCGTATGTACCTGTTTATGACTGACCGGATTTAGGAAGACCGCGTGTGGATAACAGAGCCAAGTGTCAGATATAGCGAACTCAGTCAATATTAAAGCTCAACCACTGCCACGTTCCGTGAAATATGCAACTATTTCATTCACCCGGAATAATCTATAGAATGCAACAGTAAAAACAGCCCTGAATAGTGTTGCCCCGTATGACGAGTAGCAGATGTGATCTCATACCCCTGGGACTTTCTCCACAGTTTGTGAGGTGATGGGTCTCTGGATGTCCTGTGTTCGCTGCGACTTTACACATACCCGAGAGAACTTCTAGTATATGAAAAGGGTTGGTATATTATTATAGATTATTTAACTTGTGCCATGTTGATACTGCTGATGTGTAAGATCGGCAGTGCGTGAAGATCGAAGGGGCGGGTCGGATTGGGGACAAATGACTATTCGTCCTGGGCTGGTTGAAAGACCACATAGCATTGTTGTATGTGCGACATATGTTGCAGGACAAGGATAGATTGACTAACTTATCTGACTGCCGGCTTGAAACGTCCAAATATCCATTGGTAGGGGCGTCGCCTGGTTGTCTGCATTTGGTACCATCTGCCGAAAACTGTGTCACTGAAATCTCGGAATAACATCGGCTATAACATTGTGGTGGGTGCTAGTGTGCCGGGCATGAAAGATAATGTTAGTGTGTAAACAAATGCTTACCAGAGGTCAGACCAATGACATTAGGAGGCGGGTGATTGATGACGTATACAACTGCCTGGTTATCAACCTAATCAGGACTTTCTTGTTGACACACGTGTGCCCCAAGAGTCGCAAAACCACAAAAATAGGAAATATTTCAAGTACTGTCATGTCTTTGGTAAAGCCCTTTTGTACCTAAGATGGCGGCCACTTACCATGTGTCCGTCACTGCTACCTGAAGCATCAGTGTATAGTTTTAATTGATGACCAGACACATATTCTTCATCATGAAACTCTTAAACACCATTAAAATGATTAAAGAAGTCACAGCTTCAAGTCGTCCTTGATCAAGTGTGTAAGTCTTATCCTATTGGGTAGGGTTTGAGTCTTTACAGCCGCCTCTTGAAAGACCTAGCTCCACGGAGAGCCCTACTGACAAACTGCAGTTTGACATGTAGTGATTGTACTGTACGAACTGTTACCTTGGTTTTTGTAGGAATGCAGTGAATTTGTGATTTCTAGCACCAGAGCCTCGATCGTGTCCTTTGGAATCTGTATCACCCCAGCCACTGTATCAATTGATAGGCCATCTTTGTCCTTGACCCAATCGTCTTTCCAGGCGCAGTGGGTACACCGCATTTATGAAAAGGTTTTGTAACAGCATCAAGATTTGACTGCACGGTTCAGTGTCACACCTACCTCCAAGCAGAAAATCACTCAAGTAGTGCATGGCCTGATTAACTTGTGATTTCATTGTGAAACACCATTATACTTGGAGTATTGATTTCGAACACGTAACATATGCATTCCTATACGTTACAGTATTTATTTCGCACACGTTGCATATGCTTTTCTATAACTTACAGTATATATTACGCACACGTTACTTAAGCATTCCCTTAACTTATAGTATTAATTTCGAACACGTAACACATGCATTCCTATAACTTTCAGTATTTATTTCGCATCCGTTACATATGCATTTCTTTAACCTACAGTACTTATTTCGAACATGTTACATATGCATTCCTAAAACTTACAGTATTTATTTCGCACCCGTTACATAACCATTCCTATAACTTACAGTATTTATTTGGCACCCGTCACATGTACATTCCTATAACCTACAGTACTTATTTCGAACATGTTACATATGCATTCCTATAACTTACAGTTTTTATTTCGTACCCGCTACATATGTTTTCAAATAACATTCCTACAACTTTTAGTATTTATTTCGCACCCATTACACAACCATTCCTATAACTTACAGTATTTATTTGGCACCCGTCACATATGCATTCCTATAACTTACAGTACTTATTTCGAACATGTCACATATGCATTCCTATAACTTACAGTCCTTTTTTCGCACACGTTGCATATGCAATCCTATAACTTACAGCACTTATTTCGCACATGTTGCATATGCATTCCTATAACTTACAGTACTTATTTCGAAGAGGTTACATGAGCATTCCTATAACTTACAGTATTTATTTCGAACATGTCACATATGCATTCCTATAACTTACAGTACTTATTTCGATCATGTCACATATGCATTCCTATAACTTACAGTACTTTTTTCGCACACGTTGCATATGCATTCCTATAACTTACAGTATTTATTTCGAACATGTCACATATGCATTCTATAACTTACAGTATTTATTTCGAACATGTCACATATGCATTCCTATAACTTACAGTACTTATTTCGATCATGTCACATATGCATTCCTATAACTTACAGTACTTATTTCGATCATGTCACATATGCATTCCTATAACTTACAGCACTTATTTCGAAGACGTTACATGAGCATTCCTATAACTTACAGTACTTATTTCGAACATGTCACATATGCATTCCTATAACTTACAGTACTTTTTTCGCACACGTTGCATATGCATTCCTATAACCTACAGTATTTATTTTACACCCGGTACATACGCATTCCTATAACTTACAGTATTTATTTCATTGTCAGGGTAGATATCGAATCCCCAAATTGCAATGATCTATTGATAATTGAATCGTACCCTAAAGTTCAAACACTGTTTTCCGTAGGCCCCGCGTCGCATCAGAAAGTTACATATTTCCACAGAACGCTTAACAAATTGTTTTCTTATTATTTCAAACACACATGTACTAAAGTAAAAATAAAGAATCTCTCCCTCTCAACAAATTGTATATTTACAGCACTTAACTATATGTTGGCGGGTTTATGTGTTTCTTGTTTTTAACGCATCATTGTATTTCTGCGATGACCCTATATGAAACTTGTATTAATGCTTTTGAAAAAAGACGACCACGTCAATACTTTTTGTGTCCCCCAAGTCGGGTCTCCGTTGAAGTGATCAATGAATTTTATATGGACAATATAAACCCTGGTTGCCAGATGAAATAGAACAAAGAATAAACGAATTCTACACATCTTCACAATGAAGATAAATTGCGAGCAGACACTATCAACATACCAGCGAGACAATAAAAGACAATGCGGAAATAAGATCGAAGGGGTCGACAGGCGGTTCAAAGACCTACACGTGGTCAAAATGACATTTCCATACAAATGTATCATATCTCACGAGAAAGCTCAATGAAAGTCATTCGAAGTGCGCCAGATCTTCCTAACAGGGTCGCATAATGGCCGCACGGCCTGTTAGGAGCTTCAGCGATGTGTTCATTTATGGAGCAGGGCGGATAAGACCGGTGATCGAGGCGGTCACAGATGGATGCTGTCGTTGTCAAAGTTGCTCTCACAATGCTGTATTGGGTTCGACGACTATTTTTACTTGCAGGATGCCGCCTGACACGTGTGCAGGGGGGTCACGGTAGAGATGTCACGTGTCACAACCAACCCTGAAATATTCTGTATTTGTTGTAGAAAACACAAACGGTGGCCCCCATTCGACATATGCACCCTATAACCGCTAAGGTTGTCATTAGTGAATGATAATAGCAGCCATTTGGTTAGATATGACAGACATTGTTGATAATTTAAGTTGATCCGTGGACCGGGAAATATGCCGGTTTGGGTCAACAGTGATTCATCAAAGATAATATTTCGTTTCCAAGCTAACACATGATTCTAAACAATGCCATTGTGTGTAGGAATAGTAAGCTCATTAAGATTAAAATAAGATATCAAAACTTCATCAAATATGCAAACGAAAGAACGTTGCTATATTTAACAAAAAAAACTCATTGTGGTATACCTTAAATGAAAAGTGTTTGAAAACTCGTTGCTTTTGAAAACACGGTTTCAATTTGTGAATTCGTGTCATGTGGCATACGAGGTGGGAGAAAATGTAAACAAACGTTTTAATTGGTTTAAATAGTTTAATTTGTGTTCAAATTCAAATTGTGATAAGATTTCGATATTTCATATTGACGAGCGAGAATTCACCGTTGATTGCAATGTTGAATGGAAAACGTCTTTTCAAGAAGTCTTTTATCTCCGCTTGGGTCAAGTTGTCCAGTTTCGAGCACCTTGCCTTTAACGGTGATTGTTATACCCGTAACAGGTGCCCACGGCACGCGCGTCGCTATGGTGATGAATGTACATGCGCCGCTATTGTATTTCCCGCTGTCTGCCACCTGTGCCAGTTCCCGCTCCCTGATTGGCTACGTGCGTGATCAGCGCGCGCTGTCAAATCAATTCGATTTGAAATTATGGAAACAAGTGGCACATGGTGATAGTTCCTCGTACAATGTTCGAGGCTGAGTGGGATCTGCTGTGTACTCTTGCAAATCTTGTGTGTATATCTCTGTATCTTCGGTTTGTCTTTTGTTTTATCATCATGGAAATACCAAACAAAGGCGATATTGAAAATAACCTGACTGGAGGCGACATGAGTGACAGCGGATGTTCCAGTCCGTCACGAGACCAGGTGGGTTGTTTACACTCAGTCAACGCTGTTAGGGGTGTTCACTTACGTTTTTAAAGGACTTAACTAATCGGGTTTTTTTTCGAAAATATCTCTGCCTGTTTTCCTAACATTGAAGTTTAGACATTGTTATACCGGATATCATATTATCATTTAATATTACTGTTGATAAAATTATAATTGTTATTTTCGGATCACTGATATTTATAATTATACATCGCACTCACCCTTAGATATCTATTAACAATAGCTACTCGCGTTATAGTAATAATAATCGTAGTGATAATAACATAATTACCTAATGATGATAATAACAGAATGATTATAACAACGTATATAATCACACATTATTCTTCTTATTATTATTACGTCACGTGCTCTTGTTATTGTCATAATATTATTTATGTTATATATCGTTCTAAAATGTTCTTCATTTAATACAAATGCAATTAGGATTGCACAGCTAGCTGTATACGTTGTATGGTGATAACTAGGGACACATGTAGACACTGTCGCTTCCATGGAATCCTGCTTGACTGATCGGTAAAACATTCACTGGTGAATAGTCACATATACCTCAATCCAAGCACCAATGGTGTTCGCAATTGCACCTCGTGTTTCGCCCTGATTAAGTTTCTAGGTTTGTCAGGACCATTCCCCATGCCCGTGGCATTAACCAAAGTGGAAATCGTCAAAGACTTGCATTACTTCCGGCTTTCCTCTGAAATACTGTTCAAAGCGGCGTTAAACCAAACTCACTTACTCATGATCACAATCAATCTAACTCGTTTTCTGAGACATAACTATCATTACATACACACGTGGCCATCTCGACGCTACTTACTACTTAGCCCGAAATGTCTTGACTGCGTCGCAAACTTCATAATGAAATATGCTGTTTGTTAACGTCGTACCTGGATGATATGTTCGGTGTTTCTGGCGCAAACAAGAATCACTTGGGCTCTATACTGTTTGTTGTTGAACACTGCACTCAGCAATATTCCAGCTATATGACGGCGGTCTGTTGATAATCGAGTTTCGACCAGACTATCCAGTGACTGATATTGCGAACAACAACCGACGATGCCAGCGCACGATGTCACGCAGTGAATCAAGTCGCAGACTCTGATTATGCGATCCATTTGGCCGCCTCTAACAATAAGCAGAGATTGCTGGCGACCTATTCTAACCCAGAATCCTCACGGATGAAACGTTAAGACATTATACCCAGATTAGATGGTGTCCTTTATCATGACAACCCTGCAAAGTTGCGATTATTTATAGCAATGTGGTCTGCCAACTTTTACTCCGCTTTGTCTTTGAACAATACACACACACTATTCCGCGATCAAATTGTAAGGCAGGAATAGTGCTTGAAGCTTACGTAAAATACATCGCTTAATACTGCCAATACTGACAGACGCGATGTATAATCCATATGGTGACTATGCACCTTTTTTGTTTCGTACTCAAAATACATACTGTTTTAGCTGATTATCTTATACACTAACCACGTACCCACACCCTATAACTTCTTTTACTCAGATTCCTGTGTTGACCATGCAGTACATGCCGTTTGTAATGGCGATGATGAGTTATGAATGGAGACACTTGGAGATGTGTGTGGACGACTATGTTTTCTAATGTACATTTTTTATTAGAAACTGATACTTTAACAGATAAATGTCTATGTGTTAAAGAGGCTTGTTACCAGTATTCGTCAAGGTTATTGTGTAATGTGTGGTTCATTCACAATATCAGATAATCACTGTTAAGATGTGTAAAATCTGACCTGAGGCAATAGCATGGTATATGCTTAAGTCAGACGGACGTAGTCAAGGTGATGCTGTCATCATACATAGTGCAGGACTGACATAGTTGATGTGTTTACGAGTGGTACAGTCACTAAACAGAGGCGGGTCCTGAATTTTGAATAAGTGGGGCACACACTATACGTAAGTTACAGAGTGAGCAAAACACATGGTAGCTTGTCACGTAAACAGTCGGGGAAAAGGGATGCGCACCTCCTCTGCACCCCCACACACGTGCTTGCTTGCAATGTGACACACACACACACACACACACACACACACACACACACACACACACACATTGAAAGTGACCACAAAAAGACAAATATTTTTTTAATTATTTTTTATTATTATTGATCTTCATGTTTTTTTCTGTGGAAATCATAGCGTCGTTGAGACTTGCAGATTGACAGCAGTCAGGCAGAAAGTATTATTTCACTTGAGTGAAATATCGATGTTATATCTTCCTATGAATATAGTAGTTCACACAAATACTCAGTCAAGAAAGAGCTTTGATTGATACACTGATGGTAGAATTAAGTTATTGAGTATGGTTTTTTTCTGGTGACCTTAATGCCTGACAGAACGACAACGATGACACATTGATGACCTTTACGAGTAATACGATTAGGTTTAGCACTCGCCGAACGAGACACAACCTATCGCTTAGATAATACTGAAAATGAACACAAAAAGAGATAATAATAAAAAAACAATAAAATAAATTCGTATCGACATTCCTGGGCAACATAACATTACGGTCGTTTAACCAATATGAAGTATATCTGAATGATACCCTTCCACTCATTTACCGCTTTCAAAATGGATTTCTAAAGTGAAATCCTGAATATCCACCATCACTAATTAATTACGCATTGAACTTGAAATACTATTCATTCTCAAAGCAAGTCATCAAACAGGTTCATAAGATTGAATACAGCATTTTATATCCTCCACAAAATTAAATTTAATTTTACAAAAGTTGAAAATAATTGAAGAAACACGACACTGCAACATTAAAATCCCTTCTTCAGTCACAATATAGTTTAGAGGTAGGTCATCATACCCCGTTGATGAACATTACACAGTTGTGCAAGTCAGCATAATGTCAATACGAGACTCTGGCGCCTAGTATATTCAATACGCTGCGTCTTCCGAGTGGACCAACACAACGATACGTGTTTAATGGGGCGTTGTGTGAAGTAAAGCGTCGTAATGGCGTAATGATAATCAAATGAAGTACCCCATGTGCATCAATATCTTAAACACAATGTTTACCTCGCCGAGTAGGTGTGAAAAAAATACTCTCGAATTTTATTGCCCTACATTTTCTCAGCAGGGTTTATCAAGATTGGATCATGTGTGCTGTTGTAAAGTGTAAAAATGTCGTAAGGGCCTGAGAAAAAATGGTAAATAAGGAGCAGTGACGCGCCCCCGTACGGGGTGGCCATTAAAAGTCTACAGGCTGCCATACATCTTCGGTGCTCACCCCTCTTTATGAATTTCAGATACCACACACCGATCATAGACTGGCCAGGAATTTTGGTAGTCGCTCTCCTATAGCCGTATGTGTGTGTTTGACGTCTCCCGTGTAAAGTTCTGTATCTACACTATTTAATTAAACATTTTTCTAAAGATTACGTTCTTTCATAAATCATATTGATGACTTGCATCTCAAATTTTGCTAGATTCCAGTGTCCCTCTTTCGGGAAAATATGTAATTGTGACCTCTCCAATAAGTCTTCAATCTCTCTCAACCTCGTGTTGTGTAAATTTGAGAGGTGCGCGTGTTAAAGGGAGATAGATGCATACAGGTTTAATTTCCCCTGCGATGAAGCTTCCTGTGTCAACTGTGTAGTGTTCCTTCGGGGAGGGGTATACAACACGTTATTGTGTTCTTTGTCAGGTGTATTCAAATCGATATTGAGTTATTTCCTTTGGGGATATGCATAATGATGTAGTGTTATTTGTGAGGGATATGCCAAACAACGTAGTGTTCTTTGTGAGGGGTATGCCTAACGATGTAGTGTTCTTTGTGGGGATATTACAAACGATATATATTGTGTTCTTTGTGAGAGATATGCCAAACGAAATATATTGTGTTCTTTGTGAGAGATATGTCAAACGATATATATTGTGTTCTTTGTGAGAGATATGCCAAAGAATGTGTCAAGGAAGGTTCATCTCGAGACCTATTAACCCACGAGTAATTTTTGTTCGCTCAGAGAAGTTCCCGTTTCCTTCCCTGCGCGTATCTAAGCAGCGCCCATAAAAGACAATGGTTGCAGCAGTTCAATGTACAGCCGTCGTTATAAGGACGGCCACGCTCTGATTTCTATGCTCATCGCCGAGGAAGTGATTAAGTGAGCATGACGCTACACCAACCGCTTAATACTAGGATCCACTTAAAACGTCTTAAATCTTAATCCAATGTAAACATGACTTGACAAGCAAGCAAAATAATTGCGGTCCCACTGGCATGTATTTGACTCTACTTTGCCCGACTATTGCCATCTAAGAGCCCCATTCTCTGTATTCGTCGATGCGATGACGTTGTTTGCCGTGCCATACCCCGACCACACAGCATGCATCCGACCAACTCTCCGCTGTGTGCATCCGAACAACGCCGAGGTAGAGCACCCAGCCCCGAGTCACAAGTCACCTGTAATTTACCGTCGTAATTCCACTTTGATCTTCATTGCGCCTGATACCTGAGCCTACGTCTTTAATCCCTCTGGCTAACCCCGTACAAACGACGGACCACTTCAATTCTTACTGAGACAAACACCAAGGCAGGTTTTAACCCTTTTCATTGCAAATGTTGGCTAATTGAGGACCTCTGTGTACAATCTGCTTGTCAGGAATGAAGGCTTTGGTGTTACTCCGCTGTCACCGGATAGTGATTGTTCTGAACATTGAGCTGGACGCTATTCCCGGCAACCTCCTGCTTGGTAGAAGTACCTGTACTCGGCGTGGCACTATCGGTATTTGACCTTCTGACCTTTGTCAACACCCTTTCATGTTGTTGATTACATTGCACACGAAAGTAGTCAATGTAGATTTGACTTTGGAGCGTATTTATAAGGATTTGTTGTTACAATGGCTTTTTATCGATCTAGAATCCAAAGAGCATGAGACAATTTTATGGATTCTGAAAGAACAGTGGTAGCCTGGGGGATATCACGGACGTCCCCGGTTTTATTCCTGAAATCAAGGACCGTGAATATTGATTCGATTGTAGATTTAGTTTACATATAACGCAGGTCACAATGTGTGTTCGTAACGTTATGGACACATGGTTTCATAATAGTAGAAATCTTCATGGGTCAGCATAGACTTTACGTGGCCTGCTCCCACTGAACGAGATTCTATATTGAGTGTCCATCACGTTTTTTAGAAGTGCCAGGAATCGTCACTAAAATGCAATACTGACCGAAAATATATGCTAATGTTTTGCTTAACCATTAACATATTATGAAGACTTTTTCAGGGTTTGTTATCACATGTCAACACCACGACATACTATGTAGACTGTGTTGAAACCGAGTACCGCTTTCTGATTATTTGTCCATCGTATGTCAAGTTACGGCAACTATATCTCAAAGCAAAGTTCTATTGTCATCCTAAAGTTCATACATTTAATATGCTTCTGTCATCACCAGATACATATATTATTACAAATCTAGCAAAATATCTATATTATGCAAACGAAGTAAGAAATGCGAAACTGAAATCTTAAAACCTGTCTGTACTCAACTTTTGTACACAAAGGCCTGTGGCCTATATGTATTGGAAATAAAATGAATGAAAACTATGTAGACTTCTAGAGCCAAAATGTGAATTGTAATGAGTTATGATGATAGCAACCGTTAAATTTTTAATACTTTGATTCATGTTCACAAAACTTCTATCAGGGACTTACTCATTAACACCCTCATATGGACAACGAAGTCACAAGGACAACACGTACGTACGTCACGTGTTATTATTGGAGTCATTGCCAACACGATACGTCAGCTACAATGAACTAAAATGATAAACATAAAAGGTAAACAAACATGGTACTTAACACCGCCCCATTTAACATCACGGACTGCATCTTTGCATAGTACCTGGTATCTGTCCAACAGTAAATGAGATGGTAGGACTGCATCGTTTAAAGCGACCACTCTCTGTCCAACAGTATACCAGATGGTAGGACTGCATCGTTTAAAGCGACCACTCTCTGTCCAACAGTAAATGAGATGGTAGGACCGCATCGTTTAAAGCGACCACTCTCTGTCCAACAGTATATCAGATGGTAGGACTGCATCGTTTAAAGCGACCACTCTCTGTCCAACAGTATATCAGATGGTAGGACTGCATCGTTTAAAGCGACCACTCTCTGTCCAACAGTAAATGAGATGGTAGGACTGCATCGTTTAAAGCGACCACTCTCTGTCCAACAGTATATCAGATGGTAGGACTGCATCGTTTAAAGCGACCACTCTCTGTCCAACTGTAAATGAAACGGTAGGACTGCATCGTTTAAAGCGACCACTCTCTGTCCAACAGTATATCAGATGGTAGGACTGCATCGTTTAAAGCGACCACTCTCTGTCCAACAGTAAATGAGATGGTAGGACTGCATCGTTTAAAGCGACCACTCTCTGTCCAACAGTATATCAGATGGTAGGACTGCATCGTTTAAAGCGACCACTCTCTGTCCAACAGTAAATGAGATGGTAGGACTGCATCGTTTAAAGCGACCACTCTCTGTCCAACAGTATATCAGATGGTAGGACTGCATCGTTTAAAGCGACCACTCTCTGTCCAACAGTAAATGAGATGGTAGGACTGCATCGTTTAAAGCGACCACTCTCTGTCCAACAGTATATCAGATGGTAGGACTGCATCGTTTAAAGCGACCACTCTCTGTCCAACAGTAAATGAGATGGTAGGACTGCATCGTTTAAAGCGACCACTCTCTGTCCAACAGTATATCAGATGGTAGGACTGCATCGTTTAAAGCGACCACTCTCTGTCCAACTGTAAATGAAATGGTAGGACTGCATCGTTTAAAGCGACCACTCTCTGTCCAACAGTATATCAGATGGTAGGACTGCATCGTTTAAAGCGACCACTCTCTGTCCAACAGTATATCAGATGGTAGGACTGCATCGTTTAAAGCGACCACTCTCTGTCCAACAGTATATCAGATGGTAGGACTGCATCGTTTAAAGCGACCACTCTCTGTCCAACTGTAAATGAAATGGTAGGACTGCATCGTTTAAAGCGACCACTCTCTGTCCAACAGTATATCAGATGGTAGGACTGCATCGTTTAAAGCGACCACTCTCTGTCCAACAGTAAATGAGATGGTAGGACTGCATCGTTTAAAGCGACCATTCTCTGTCCAACAGTATATCAGATGGTAGGACTGCATCGTTTAAAGCGACCACTCTCTGTCCAACAGTTAAGCAGACGCTGGGACTGGATCTTTGAATAACGACCAGTATTTGTCCAACAGTAAAAGAGATGCATTTCAAGCCTTACATTTCGGCACTTCAGTTATGCCTGCATTATTTTGTTCCGTTAAAAGACAATGGGGATCCTTATTTCTGTCACCACCTAACTGAAACCTGTATTCAAATGGTTCATAAATATTCACCCAAACAGTATAATATCTCTCAAGTATTTATTCACGCATAACTGTCATCCTGGACCTCTCAGCGTGATGTAAGATGGTGCAAATATGACGGGAGGACTTAGTGTTACGACATTAATCTTTTTAATTGCCAATAAAGCAGTCACTATCAGCCATACCCTGATCAGATGAAATTATAGGCGAGCGTGCATGAAGTGATATATGGCGCATGTGTCAACGAAAGTGTCAATTGTCTCATTCATGAACGGCCATATTTATATACTGTCACAGACGTAACGCGATGACGAGCGATCCAAGGTGAGGCTCAGGTTAGGAGCCGACCATTTGATATTCGGGGTTAATTCTTTAAAAATTATAATTATGTTTCATATTGTTGGGAAAAATGACATTCCACTTCCAGAAATAAATACACAATTGCAATGTGTTTTAAGAAACAAAATGTTGCACGTAGTTTTAATTAAAAAAATATATCCTTGCCAAGGAGATAACAGACATAACCAGACACTTGTAATGATAGACTAAATTGAGCTTCGGTTGCAATGTGTATCCTCGGTCCCGATCTCAGCTCTACGGCTTCGGTGAGAATATGGCTGTACCTTCAGTTACCCCACAGAACATGGCTGTACTTTCAGTTACCCCACAGAACATGACTGTACCTTCAGTTACCCAACAGAACCTGGCTGTACCTGCAGTTACCCAACAGAACATGGCTGTACCTTCAGTTACCCCACAGAACATGGCTGTACTTTCAGTTACCCCACAGAACATGGCTGTACCTTCTGTTACCCCACAGAACATGGCTGTACTTACAGTTACCCCCACAGAACATGGCTGTACCTTCAGTTACCCCACAGAACATGGCTGTACCTGCAGTTACCCACCAGAACATGGCTGTACCTTCAGTTACCTCACAGAATATGGCTGAATTTACAGTTACCCCACGGAATATGGCTGTACCTTCAGTTACCCCACAGAACAAGGCTGTACCTTCAGTTACCCCAAAGAACATGGCTGTACTTACAGTTACACCACAGAACATGACTGTACCTTCAGTTACCCCACAGAACATGGCTGTACCTTCAGTTACCCAACAGAACATGGCTGAATTTACAGTTACCCAACAGAACATGGCTGTACCTGCAGTTACCCCACAGAACATGGCTGTACTTGCAGTTACCCCACAGAACATGGCTGTACCTGCAGTTACCCCACAGAACATGGCTGTACTTACAGTTACCCCACAGATTATGACTACCTTCAGTTACCCCACAGAACATGGCTGAATTTACAGTAACCCCACAGAATATGGCTGTACCTTCAGTTACCCCACAGAACATGGCTGTACCTTCAGTTATCCCACAGAACATGGCTGTACCTGCAGTTACCCCACAGAACATGGCTGTACTTACAGTTACCCCACAGAACATGGCTGAATTTACAGTAACCCCACAGAATATGGCTGTACTTACAGTTACCCCAACAGAACATGGCTGTACCTTCAGTTACCCCACAGAACATGGCTGTACCTGCAGTTACCCAAAAGAACATGGCTGTACCTTCAGTTACCTCACAGAATATGGCTGAATTTACAGTTACCCCACAGAATATGGCTGTACCTTCAGTTACCCCACAGAACATGGCTGTACCTTCAGTTACCCCACAGAACATGGCTGTACCTTCAGTTACCCCACAGAACATGGCTGTACTTACAGTTACACCACAGAACATGGCTGTACCTTCAGTTACCCCACAGAACATGGCTGAATTTACAGTTACCCCAAAGAACATGGCGGTACCTGCAGTTACCCCACAGAACATGGCTGTACTTGCAGTTACCCCACAGAACATGGCTGTACCTGCAGTTACCCCACAGAACATGGTTGTACTTACAGTTACCCCACAGATTATGACTACCTGCAGTTACCCCACAGAACATGGCTGAATTTACAGTAACCCCACAGAATATGGCTGTACCTTCAGTTACCCCACAGAACATGGCTGTACCTTCAGTTATCCCACAGAACATGGCTGTACTTACAGTTACCCCACAGAACATGGCTGAATTTACAGTAACCCCACAGAATATGGCTGTACTTACAGTTACCCCGCGAAATATGGCTGTACTTACAGTTACCCCACAGAACATGGCTGTACTTGCAGTTACCCCACAGAACATGGCAAGGCTCATAGTTGCACCACAAAGCCCAATTGTTACAGGTTCGCTTGGAGTGACCGTCTGGTCAGGAGTTTCCCGTTGTATCCTGTTATGCAATGTCGACTATCCGCCGGATGTGCACAAATCATCAAATAAATTACACTATCGAAGTAATCCCCTGGTTTCTCCCTGTAATCCAGCGTGTATTTGAACAAAGAACATTCAAGACATACGAAACCGTCCATCTCTCTGATACATGCGTCGGTCCTCCAAGCTGAAGGGGATCATTTATCACAGAAAAACTGCTTTATTTAGCCCACCTTTCATCCTTAGGGCCCGACCATTTGATATTCTGGTGAGTGCCTGGGATTTTGTCTGGACTGCAAAACCAGTAAAAAAATGAAAACTACGAGCCTATAATCTTTTAAAAGAAAAAACCACCTTGCAACAATGGAATTTTCGTGTCAGACAATTCTTTTTTTCAACAGTCTCAAGAACTTTCTAGGACAATTTAATTTTCGATTATATCCATCCGTCCCTTAAAAAAGCAAATGCTCGGTCCCTTATTGCGGGCTCCAAGCATAAGGGAGGAGACCCAAACACTAAGTTAAGCGAACGTTATACTCATCTACACGCCTTGGTCTAAATTAGAGACTATCTAACCAGGCAAGATAATAACTTGCATGAGGATCTCTTGACCAGTGGGTATATTGACCTTTGTCACCGCTTCTGATTTTGTGAAGTCGTCGCGGCTGTTCGAAATGGGGGCGGGGTGGATGGGTGGGGTGTAAAAGTAGTCATTACCTTGGCGTCCTTACTGCTCTCTCACCTGTAGACGGTATCATTTACACCGATCTTCTACGTGAGTTAAGGTGTTATCTGCCTGAGATGAAGCGTTAATCATTACCTGGAGCTGCGATGACACAAAACATTCACTTGTTGAGCATGTAGGCCACGCGTCCGTGCAGTGCAAGTACCTGATCGGCGTCCACTAAGTCGCAAGTATTACTTAACATTACCTGTCGGCGGCGTCTTTGATGTGATCGCATGCACACCTTGCCGCAAGCGATAGGGTAGACACCTGTGCGTCACACTTCTGCCCTGATCAGACAAGTGCACGTCCGTTATCTGGCCAATGGTGAGGTGGACATGAAGTGACCGTACACCTGGAGGACGATTTTCGTCATGGCTCACGGAACGCTGGCCAGTGTTCCTTAAGGACTGCACGGAGTATGAAGTGAAACTTGATGTGTTCTACACGGTACATCCGATATCGACACATCCGGTTTTAGCCATATTCAGTATAACCAATTTTGAAATATACTGGAATATTACATCTCCTGGATCACAAAGAAGTTAAAGCCTGTACGTGTTGAAGAAGAGAAAATGTGACATGAACTGGGTGTAGAATCATGTATTCCCCGGAATTGTATTGAGACGCTTGTGAAATTGTAACTTCCACTGAGACCCATCTGAACTAAGTTGGTGTGTACGTGACCAACTATGGAGATATACCGCTACAGTGACACCGAGGACGTTGTTGTGACGTCGCCTACACCGTCTGTTGTGGATGGATACCGGCCCGGCACTTATAACGGTATTGCTAATCAAGGTGTCCAGCGGGTGAGACCATATTGACATTGTGAATAGTCAAACGTTGTTATCGAACATTGTTTCTTATTTCCCCATTTAGGATGGATTGTATCTGTACCATACCTGTATGTAGTGAGTATTCATCACGCAGTGTCTCTTGTAGCTGACTTAGACAGATGGTTGTTTCAGTCTCTGTACATTGTGTCCGTGTGAGGCAGCGGGCGCGATTATAATAAACTGGGCTCTGTATTAGGGCGAGGTGAGGTGAAATAGGTTTTAAGAGTATTGCTTGTATTGCGTGTGTGTCTGCTTGTACTAGTCCGGATTAATGCCGGGTTTATAGTGCTAGCCCACTGAGATATCATGTCGCAGTTTATCCTTTATACTCCAATAAGACTCAGTATACTTCGAGCCGAAGAATCCTTGTTTTATCCCCTTAATTCCGAGACCCAGACAGGGTAACAACAAGTTTGTTGGTTTATTGTGTAACACCGCACTCCGCAATATTTCAGCTACATGACGACGGTCTGTAAGCAATCGTATCTGGACCAGACAGTCCAATGATTGATATCATGAGCATCGATCCTCGCAATTGGGATACGATGACATGCGTCAAGCAAGTCAGCGAGCCTGACCACCCGATCCCGTTAGTCGCCTCTTACGACAAGCATGGGTTGCTGAGGACTTATTCCCACCCGGATCTTATAGTAATAACAAGTCTTTTGGTATGACGCTGCCATTGATTGAACCACCGACCTTCCGCTCTCCGGGAAGACACAGTCACGGACAGCAAGGAGGTGGGCCATTCGTCACCACTCGCCTCTTTCCGTAACCTGCAAGACTCGTCCCCCTATCGATGTGTGCGAAAATAGTACGACAAACCAATCAGAATACGCGTATGATTTCAAGTTCTTCATAAAAAAATCCCTAAAATGTACCCAAGACACAGTTAAATGTGTTCAATCATAATTTCGCATGTCCCGATGTGCTTTAAATTGCATCTGAAATATATATAATATATGAGGAAAGATGTATGAACCATTACGCAAAGAGTTGACAATTGTTTTAGGTATGCCCCCTCAAAAGCCCCCTCCCAAACCCACCCACGAATATTAAATGATTGGTTCCTATGGACCCTGAACGTTGTTGTCGCGCATGCGATGAAGTTAACCTTTTGATTTCGTATTAGAACTTGTGGTAAGGGACTTTGGAAACATCAACATTTTGTTTCAAGGTCACACCAAACATCTTGGTATCAAAAGGAAGATGTAGGTGTAACATGTGTCACATTTGTCTGGCCGTTATTTCCATTTGAGTGTATGTCAACACAATAAGTTGGGAAGTTGAAAAGCAAATGGGTGATCGCGTATGTCAAGGGCTGGCTGAAGTAGTGTAACATCGCACCCGGGTGATATAGGTCGATGTTTCTTTGCCTCTCTAGCATTTTATATATTGTTTAATGCAACACTCAGCAATATTCCGGCTGTAGGAGGGCGGTCTGTAAATATTCGAGCCTGGACCAGACAGTCCAGCGAGTGTCAACCCGAGCATCGATCGACGCAATTGGGATACGATAACATACCATCAGCAAAGTCAGCGAGCCTGACAACCCGATCCCGTTTGTCGCCTCTTACAAGCATGGGTTGCAGAAGACCAATTCTAGCCCGGATCTTCACTGTAGGTGTCTTTCCGAAACTAACAAAGGGCATTCAGCTGGGGTATACCTCTTTGTTAGAAACGTGCATAGAACCTCACTTGCCCTTTAAATCATCGGAGTCGACTTAAACGAGGATCGGATGATTATGACCTGTCGGACAGGTGTCAGCGCAAGCCGACGGCACAGTTAGTCTGCTCCAAACTAGGTAATGTCAGATAAACCTTGAAACGGCGTAAAACCACATTCACCTGCTCATCTTTTGATACAAGCAGTTAAACATTGCTCTATTTATTTCAGAACGTGCATGAGATCTCGACGATCAATCGCATGTTTCTTGAACGTAGAATCGATACATATCACTATCATATAGCACAATGAGCCGGTTATCACGGGACCCGTGAAGATCTGGGTTAGAATTGGTCTTCAGCAACCCATGCTTGCCGTAAAAGGCGACTAACGGGATCGGGTGGTCAGACTCGCTCACTTAGTTGGTGCATGTCATTGTATCCCAATTGATCGATGCTCATGATGTCAATCACTGGATTGTCTGGTCCAGACTCGAAAATTTACAGACCGCAATCATATTGCTGGAATGTTGCTGAGTGCGGCGTTAAACAACAAAAAACTAACCATACAGCATTAGCGAGATGTATAGACATCGGTACCAAATAGCATTAGCGAGATGTAAAGACACAAGGGCAACCACCTGTAAACAATCGTGTAAACAAAGCTCACTGACTGGACATGATAGTAGAGGTCGCCATCTTCATTATGGCTCGGGGCGACTCTCACCCAGTCAAAAAGAGACCGGAGCCTCCGACTAGTGGGACCCCACGCGTTTGTAATATAACCGGTGTCGTCACAAGGCTACCGTGGGGTCATACATTCAATGTCTTTACCGTCGCTGTGGGGAGGGACTTTTAATATTATGATATTCGATCTAACAGATAAATTGAGTTATTTCACACAAACATGTATATTCTAATCTTAAAAATTATCTTACGTACGACTTCAGATCGCCTGAAATACGTAAATGAATCTCGTATGTTTTGATGCGTATGTGCCTTAAATGATTGATCGATGTAATCAAATTCAGGAAATGATTATCCTCAACAATCCTGCAACTCATTTACGTTATCAAAAAAAATATCTTTGTAGTCCTTTGAATCGAAGAGGCATTTGCTTGGGAGCCATGCACGCGCAAGACTGTTGATCGCAGGGGAGACAACTCATGACACCTTCGTGGCTCCGTGTTCGTTCTTATTCATCAACCTGTCTTGTCACTCGAGGCGGTGCTGTTGTGATCGATAAGTCTGTTTAAAAGGTCTGCTATTAAAGAATCGGCGTCGTCAACTTCACAGTCCAACATACATCTGCCATGCTTTTATAATGTCTGTACATTTTATATCTCGTGACATTTCCATTTGAACGTTAATCTCGTCGGAAATTTCAAACAAGCTTTGGTAGGTGTATTGTTTTTTCATCCAATACCTTCAATAGAAAGCAAAGATTGATGACTTCCACTTCGCTCTACGAAAAGTAATGCTGAAATAATAATGCATCATCCAGAATGGATTATGATAAATTGGGGTAGAAGTAGATGTTGGCACCGAAAAGATGGGACGGTCAAATAAAAAGATAATTACATGTCTGAAAATTAGAAGATATTTCCGCGCAGTTGGAAGATGGAGAGTTTTCAACATATAAAATCCATCAATATGCATATCCCATGATAATAAATTCTGTATTGAAAATTATTTTTCGTTCACGCATTGTGTTAATGTTATTTACAGAAAACTGAAAGAGAACGTGGGTGGCTTGTTCACTGCAGCTTAATTGTTTTCGAGTAACAGCGGGTGCTAGAAAACATTTCTAGTCTAAGTTTTGTTTATTCATGATTGCGAGTATTAGTTGTATGCTAATATACATTACCGCACGTTTGACAGCAGGGCGCGTGAGTTGCGTCCCTTAGCCATACCAGGATTCGCTTGTCGTGGGAGCGAATCCTACACTCACTGCGATATATACCCTAAGCGTTGATGTTCAACTGAAATTCTGTTCATAGCGGTGTGAAAAGCCATGCCCATCTCTTGGCTGCGTTTGTTACAGGACAGAAATGTTTTTGTCTCAGTATTCCCGTTTCTCGTTATTACAAAAGGCGGCGTAGGACTAATGCAGCATGTGACCTGTTAGCAGGTATAACTAAAAATAATTACTTGTTCTGTTTTTTTAAAGTTAATTATCCCCGTTCGTATTCCGGGTAAGAAAAGATAATTCCTTTATCGTGTGTATATATTGCTCAAAGACACAGCGGAGTCAGTTGGCAGACCACATTGCTGTAAATATTCACAACATTGCGGGTTTTTCATGAATAATGGACCCATTTGGAAAGTTTCATCCGTGGGGGTAGCCTTGCGCTATGACTGTACTGAAAGATTAGTCGATGGATGAGTAGTAATTCTAAGTCTAGATAAGCGGAGAGTACAGACGCCAGTCTCTTATAGGGACACCTTGTTCTTATTTATATATGTATATCCATAAATTATGAATTAAACTAATAAGCTTTGCCTTAGAGACTTGTGCAAGTCTACCGTTAAGGGTTCTTGAACAGAAAAGGTCCCCGACAACTAATGCTGGTCGTAAGAGACGACCTAATCGATTGGGTGTTCAGACTCAGCGACTTTATTGGGTTTCATCTTACCCTGGTGGCGTGGGTAGTTGTTCATAATATCAATCCCTGATTTGTCTGGTAAAGATCATATAGCTGGAATATTGCTGAGTGCGGCGTTAAACAACAGACAATCGAAAACAAAATCAGAAAAAGTTGAAAATTAGTCGTCGACTAAAGGAGATTTACAATGATTATTTCCTAACTCTGCCACGGCCAAGGTCATCTTGATGAGGTTCAATGATTACTTCGTGTTTGCCTAATTGACCTCTGACCCCGATGGGTGAACAGATTTCAGTCGTGAAGGCGAGAGTGTTTGACCTGTGGTCCCGGAGCGCGGGGGTCGGTAGCTATATCAGCCGCCATGTTTATCATTCCCCTCGTCTGAGTGATATATATCTCTCGTCTCTGTCACCCCCCGAAAATAGCCCCAGGCCGGCCGTCACAATGTATTTGAACCGTTTCGCCCATTTCCTCTTCTCCCCATGCGCGAAGCCCGGTAAATTTGGACAAAAAACATTTCTGGAAGCGGTTCAATCAGTTGTCAGTGTAACAGACGATAACTAAGGTGTTGTCTTGCCTTGCACAAAACAACAACAATTGTTCGTTGTCGGTTTATCCACTATCCTGTCAGTGTCCAGAGTCAATGTTAGCATGATACTGATGGTAAAAGATCAACTTTTTTCTGATAGCATCTGAAAGCATTTGTTCTTTTTCTGCTCTCCTTTCTACTGGGGTATCTTCCCATAATTCACTTCCGATGAACGGCCCTCATCAATTTGTACCGTAATCACGAGAGCCACGTTCTTCACGTGCTATCGCCGGTTATCTCGTCCGACAATCCTGCTCTGCATGCGTCGGCTTAGTCCGTTCTTTATGGACCCAATGTCGCCAACCATCTTCCAAGATTACTGTTCGCATACCGTGGTATTTGGTGGGTTACTAGCTCCGTTCCAGTTTCTTACCTTTAACCATTCGTCAGCACTCGGGTGGTTCCGTAGCCTATACCTATTCGACTTGTCCCGGAATTACCAGAGTGGTCATGACCACGTAAAACGTTCTTCCCGGCCGTATCAGTCTGTGTGACGGGGCTTCCTTGCAGTAAAATAGAAACATGCACTGCATCAAGGCTGCTGAGTGAGTGAGTATGGTTTTACGCCCCTTTTAGCAATATTCCAGCAATATCACGGCGGGGGACACCAAAAATGGGCTTCTCACAATGTACCCATGTCGGGAATCGAACCCGGGTCTTCGGCGTGACGAGCGAACGCTTTAACCACTCGGCTACCCGACCGCCCTCAAGGCTGCTGAGCATTCAGTTACGGTACCAATTCTTATCTAATACCTAAAGCTGTTTGTTCAGGGACATATAACTCTTAAGAAAACTGTTTGACTTTATTCAACACCTCTATCTGTCTTGGGAACCATCGTCTCTATTCGCTGCCAGTAAAATTTCAAATGTAGCGTACTTGTTTTAATGGTATTCATCGACGAAGCGAGGACAAGAAAATATTGTTATCTGCTGAAACTGTAACACGATTGTCTGGGCAGTACTTTCCTTTCCTTGCCTTTGAAGTGAACAGATCACGTTAAATATAAAGGGTTTCCCAATATCAAAAGCCAAGATTAAAACATAATCGGGGAAGGAAGTACGGACTCCTCATCTTAGTGGGAACGGTTTATGTCTAAAACGGAAGCCCAAAGTGTCGCGTGTCGTTGACGTTCAGTCGTGTGCCGATGGGCCGTGGGGGCACGGCTGGCACTGTCGCCTGATGAGCCGCAATTCGCTGTGCAGAGTTGTGTCCCTTTGCACCCCGGAAATCTGTCATTGTGGATTCGAATCGCGGTTCGCCCCGATGAGGGGGCACAGGTGGCCCAGTCGTCTAAGGCGCCGCGATTCGCTGTGCAGAGTTGCGTCCATTGGGCACGCCAGAAACCTATGATTGTGGGTTCGAATCCCGGTTCGCCGCGATTATGTTTCTAGGTTTGTCAGCACCATACCCGTGCTCTTGGATTTCACCGAAGTGGTAAACGTCTGAGACCTGCATCACTCCGGGTTTTCCTCCTACATTAAGCTGACACGCCGTGATATAACTGGAATAATGTTAAAAGCGGCGTTAAACCCAACTCACTCACTCGCCCCGATGATGTATCTAGGTTGTCAGCACCATACACATGGTAAACGTCTGGTACCTGCATCACTTTGGGATCTTTTCCAACATCCAGCTGACACGCCGTGATATAACTGTAATACTGTTCAAACTCACTCACTGATAGACCAAGGATTATAATCCAACCCACTACGAACGACCATGGCATCGAAGTTGCAATGCCCTAACTAGAATACAAGACCACTGGTGTCCCTTCTAAACATTCCAGAGTAGAAACATTGACATAACATGAATCGTTCATATAGACAGCTTTCATTTGGCATAATCAGTATACATATGTCAGCGTGTTTACTATACGGATACCTATAAACTTTATAATATCGCAATCAAACCTGTTGCTATTTCAGCCATATTTCAATCATAACTGTTAATCGACATATTTCTTTTAAAGAGCAAGTACAAATCGCCATGTTAAAAACAGCACCTACCCACAGGAGCAATCGTTGGATTGATCGCCCTTTAAATCATATCATCCCTACAGTTGCAATTGCACTTTGGGGATTTTCAGTGATCACAAATTACGATAATGCCACACCGTTGAAATTCTCAGAATATATTTAGAATAATCGGCTTATCCGTGCACTAAAGGTTAAAAAATACTGCATTGCGCATCTGAGTAATTGGCAAATTATTAATAAATATCGCGTTTAGGCAGCGAGCCGGCATGTTGCAGTGGGCGCTCTGTGACGCCATTATTACGAAGTGGACAGTTGACATGGCATGTTCAGCCATCGACTACACCATCATGATGTTTTGGTTGGCTTACCATGTCGGTTAGGTTGTTATGCGATGTTGGTTAGGTTGGTCTACGATGCAATTAGGATAGTCTATGATAAACGAGGTTGGTATGGTTGATATACGGTTTTGGTCCATGTTGTTGGTTATGACGCCCCCGGATGTCCCTTAAGTTGCTCAACGATGTTGGTTAAGTTGGTGTCAATGTTGGTTAATTGGTGTACAATGTTGGTTAGCTGGTGTACAATGTTGGTTAGGTTGGTGAACAATGTTGGTTAATTGGTGTACAATGTTGGTTAGTTGGTATACAATGTTGGTTAGTTGGTGTACAATGTTGGTTAGGTTGGTGAACAATGTTGGTTAATTGGTGTACAATGTTGGTTAGCTGGTGTACAATGTTGGTTAGTTGGTGTAGAATGTTGGTTAGGTTGGTAAACAATGTTTGTTAGTTGGTGTACAATGTTGGTTAGTTGGTGTACAATGTGTGTTGGTTGGTGTAGAATGTTGGTTAGTTGGTGTAGAATGTTTATTAGTTGGTGTAGAATGTTGGTTAGTTGGTGTAGAATGTTGGTTAGTTGGTGTAAAATGTTGGGTAGGTTGGTGTAAAATGTTGGGTAAGTTTGGTGTAGAATGTTGGTTAGGTTGGTAAACAATGTTGGTTAATTGGTGTACAATGTTGGTTAGTTGGTATACAATGTTGGTTAGTTGGTGTACAATGTTGGTTAGGTTGGTGAACAATGTTGGTTAATTGGTGTACAATGTTGGTTAGCTGGTGTACAATGTTGGTTAGTTGGTGTAGAATGTTGGTTAGGTTGGTAAACAATGTTTGTTAGTTGGTGTACAATGTTGGTTAGTTGGTGTACAATGTGTGTTGGTTGGTGTTGAATGTTGGTTAGTTGGTGTAGAATGTTTATTAGTTGGTGTAGAATGTTGGTTAGTTGGTGTAGAATGTTGGTTAGTTGGTGTAAAATGTTGGGTAGGTTGGTGTAAAATGTTGGGTAAGTTTGGTGTAGAATGTTGGTTAGGTTGGTAAACAATGTTGGTTTGCTTGGTGTACAATGTTGTTAAGGTTTGTGTACAGAGTTGGTGAAGAATGTTGGTTAGGTTGGTGAACAATGTTGGTTAGGATGGCGTGGTGTGCACTGTTGGTAAGGTTCGTGTGGTGTACGATGTTGTCTAAAGACCCGAATAGAATGGGGATCTCGTGGTCAAGGTCGTCGTGCGATCAGTATATTTAGAGGCCACTGTAAAAAAGTTGGAAAATTGCTGATTGCGGCGTTAAACAACATTCTCTAGTTGTGCGTCACCCGCGTTCTCCTTAACGTCTTATGGGTGGGTATGCCCGGTATGGTGTCAGGTGAGTCCACGTCAGTTAGTAAGGTACGCGTACGTCTGTTAGTCAGGTATGCGTACGTCTGTTAGTCAGGTCCACTTACATCCGTAAGTTAGGTACGCCTACATCTATTAGTCAAGATCACTAACGTATGTTAGTCAGATCCACTTAAGTCTGTTAGTCAGGTACGCCTACGTCTGTTAGTCAGGTACGCCTACGTCTGTTAGTCAGGTACGTCTACGACTGTTAGTCAGGTATGTGTCCGTCTGTTAGTCAGGTATGCGTACGTCTGTTAGTCAGGTATCTGTCCGTCTGTTAGTCAGGTATGCGTACGTCTGTTAGTCAGGTATGTGTCCGTCTGTTAGTCAGGTACGCCTACGTCTGTTAGTCAGGTACGCCTACGTCTGTTAGTCAGGTACGCCTACGTCTGTTAGTCAGGTACGCCTACGACTGTTAGTCAGGTATGTGTCCGTCTGTTAGTCAGGTATGCGTACGTCTGTTAGTCAGGTATGCGTACGTCTGTTAGTCAGGTCCACTCGGAATAGCGCCGTAATTCCCCATCCATGATTAAAGGCGCATAAAGCATAACTATCTAACATACAATACCATTACATGTCGACATAGAAACATATGCTTCATCCGAATGAATGTAACTGTTTCATCTGCCAGAGAGTTTAGTCAACAGCTGCCTCTATAATGTACACAGTCAGGTCAGCCAAAATAACATCTGTACCAGTAAAAAACGTTACTATATTAGGTTTGGGCTTTATGTAGTTCAGTGTCGGAAAAAACGTGAATTCTCTTTGATGTGATATCTGAAATATCTTACGTCAAGGTCGTTCACCGCGGAACATCAACAGTGTAATCTACAAAAATCGATTCCGCGTTGAAACTTGAAGACAGGGGACGTATTACAAAACATCTGAACCCAACATAAACTCTATACACCAATAAACGGCTCTCTCGTCTAGCATATACAAAAAATGTTGTGACGGTGCATTTTGTTGTTCTTTAGTGGGGATAGTGTACGCATTTCCAGAAAACGCAACGGTTTTGTTCATAGTATACAAACTTACGCAAGTCCGTTCAAAGGCTACATTGATGCCAATATATTACATAATTAGTTTTGAGACAACCCCTGTGATAGTGCGATAACTATCAGGCAATCAGATATCCAATGGCGGCCATATCACGGAAGCCTATTCTCTCACGTGCTGAGTATCTTGACTTAACAGTTATTAAAAGAAATATGTCGGAAACCAATATCCTGCGTAAACAGACAGTATGATTACAGACCTGTACTGAGGTTTCGTAAAAACTATAGATGCAGCACTAATGTCATAGGCTCTTGGCGCGTGGTAGAGAGTTTGTTTCACTGTATGAAATAGGTTTATATCTTATCATTTGGTCGTACATTTTGAGTTATGATGATGGCTTAAGGCAGTACTACATGTCTACACTGTTGTGGTAAAACGCACACGGCCGTGAAGATCTAGGTTAGAATAGGTCTCTAGCAACCCATGCGTGTCGTAAGGGGCAACTATGCTTGTCGTAAGAGGCGACTAACGGGATCCGGTGGTCAGACTCGCTCACTTGGTTGAATCATGTCATCGTATCCCAATTGTGTGGATCGATACTCTTGCGATTGATCGGTGGGTTGTCTGGTCCAGACTCGATTAATTTCAGACCACTGACATATAGCTGGAATATTGCTGAGTGGGGCGTAAAACAACAAACAAAGAAATGCAAACAGTCGGTGCCAACCTTGGCTAAAATAGGGATCGGATGGTCTAAGTGGCCACTGAGGGTGAACAATTCTTGGTTTGTTGATTACAGGACATATCAACTTTCAGCCGAGAGAGGGGGTTCCATTGCTCACCTACACACAACAATATAAACCGCCAGATAGAAATGAGACAATTTGACTGGGCTCCTGTGTACCGATATTGAAGTATACAACCAGATAACATAATTGCCACGGCTAAACGAAATTGGTTAGTACGGGCAGGTGAATGCGCTTTCAGAGAGAAGCTAGACAGGACTCCAGTCAACCACCACAAGCACTTGTGTGAGCGCCGTTATTGGGGAAAACACAATGATCTTTGGCACGCCAAAAACTGCTAACATTTATGTAAACCGAATCATCCCCCCCTGCCCAATCCTTTAGTCGCGTCATCTGCTCTCTGAAACATTCAATATCTGATCAAATACCGTGTTTTATATGCCACCTAGTGTGGTGTGCATGTGGAGTTGCGCCATGTTAAATGGTGAGGCGGCTCGCCTGCTGTAGTGACATTTGCTCAGGATAACTCTCAATAAACGGGAATCTGTTTGTCGCAACATGGCTGACATTTGCAAGGAGAGATGACATTCATTTTTTTATCCATGCAGGCTAAATAGTGCATATGTTTTTTTATCTTTCTTAAAAGCCCTTCGAGCTTCATACCCTTCGTATGCAAAACACGAGAGGGCAAACAACCAGCTTAAGAGGAGGAAATTTGGCGTTCTCGTTTGTAGTTCTCTTACGAGGAGACCAATTCATTCCAAACGTTTACATCCCAAAATAAACACGGAAATTCCAGTGCATGGACATTAGTTGAAATTATATTCATTCAATTTCCTTGAATGTTAAGAATCTCTTTACTTCGGACACAAAGTGAAATGAGCACCTGAAACTTGCATTTCCTGAGAGTGACGTCTACCCAAGTTGTGTTTGAACTATGCCCCGGGGCGTAATTGTAGAATCGTGACTTTGAATCTTACTCCAGTGCAATGAAGAGGCGAGCACGACAGATCATAACAAAAACAGAATTGAACACCTCACGTCGTTGCATTCCGTAATCATTACGATGTTTTTGTGAGAGCTTGGATGAGGACCTGGGTTGGACGAACACAATAATAATAACCCCCCCCCCCCCCCCCCCCCCCCCCCCCCACACACACACACACACACACACACAGGCACACACACACACGCCACACAGTGCCTATTCCCTAGTTTAGAAATAAATGTTCAATATTAGACTAACGCTTAGTTTCTGAAAATACTTCATTTTGATGAGACAAATAAATCTATCAAAATTGAAAAGGAGCCCCAGTGAGATGGGAACCTGGGGAAAATCTAGACTTGCTTCATTTAGAGCTTTTGCGCTACAGTAAGGGCTGGGCAGAAGGGAAAATAATATGGTACAGGGACTGGGACTGACTAGTTTAATATGGATGTCACAAGTTTAAGTCCTTTCTGTATTTATTTAAGGTGTCGTTGATCTGTTTATTTAATGCATATAGAGCATGTACATTATTCCTTCCTATTCATACACAAACTTTGAGTTGATTAAAAATAGTTTTTTTATACTTATATGTTTACATGTATGATTATAGTATACTCATAATATACCAGTAATGCGTTACATTATAACTAAAATGACAATAAAAACACAAATCATTATTACAATTCAATAACAGTTTCTATAATCAGGAATACCCAGAATAACTGTATTATTCTTTTGGGTTGTCATGATGCTGTTCGTGGGCTCGGGGAGCACGGGAGGCCCAGTCGTCTGAGGCGCCGCGATTCGCTTTGCAGAGTTGCGTCCCTTGGGCACGCCAGAAACCCATGAGTGTGGGTTCGAATCCTGGTTCGCCCTGATTATGTTTCTAGGTTTGTCAGCACCATACCCTTGCTCGTGGGTTTCACCGAAGTGGTAAACGTCTGAGACCTGCATCACTTTGGGCTTTGCTCCCACATTAAGCTGACACGCCGTGATATAACTGGAATAATGTTAAAAGCGGCGTTAAACCCCACTCACTCATTCACTCGTGGGGACGTGTACCTGATACGCCTTATGACATCACCATACTCTTGGACTTGACCGAAGTAGTGACCTGCGTCGCTTCCGGCTGTCCAAAGACACTCGACAAACACGCCGTGATGTAACTGGAATACTATTCATAGCGGCACTCTGTCACTCCAAATTATTAAAAGTGTCAGAAAGACTTCCACAAACAAACATTTTATTCTTGGGTACTTCCTGTTGAAATATTTTCAGCAGTGTTCTGCAAGTAAAATCAAAACCGATATAATCGTCTTTTCAGAATCCTGCATCGATCATCAGGATACATGCATCGACGTCGTTCCGAATTTCAACGGTTAGAAAACACAATACATGTTCAACGTGTATTTACTCTGAAAGATAATGCTCCCCTGACAAAGACAGTAATTAAACCCTTCCTTTTAAAATGGTGGCATATGATAAGCAGTGTTGAAAAGTCAGATTACGTCGCTAATCCACAACATCGAGTAATGATAACCCGTGCAGATAACAGAACAAAGGAGATAGCTCTTTAGCCAAAGATTGCGTGCGACAGAACCAGTGCACCGAAGCACCCGTAAAAGTACTCCGAAAGTTTAGTGCAGTACCAGAATACTCCCAAAGGCAAGCAACTAGTAATTACATAATAATTGTGAACAGTCCATTTCTTCTTGAATTATGTTTGAATGTGTACTTTGTTATGGCTGACTGACAATGAACCTATAAGTAGACATTAGCTTAACAAAAAAACATGTTTTTGAAATTAATGTGTATCAGATCGTTTCAAATAATGTCCTACTTAGGAACTTTTCTAAATAATTTGATTCTACAACTGATTAAATTCAATAAAAAAATCAATGGGAAATCAAAATTGTTATGTTTTTATATGTGTATAAGCACAAAAAACGTTCATTTTATATTCATTAGAATAGTTCAGTCTACAGATTAAGTGGTGAGTGTATCTTAAGATGCTTTCCCTTCGTTCAAATAATGATTCCGTGTAATTTGGATGCGGACTTGAAATTATTTTGAAATAGGCAATTTCGCGAATATTGTTGAAGTACCGATGCCGTTATGGGCTGTTTTGAGGCAAGCGAAGACTTGAGTGATTTGTCAAGTCAGGGTACACTCCGAGTTGAGTGACGCTTACACGTGGGTCGAGGGCTGTGTGCAAGCGGCAACTGTCCATCACCCAACGAAATGAAACTTTCTGCGCTCGTCAACGAGGCCCGCCGCCAGTCGAAGCTTGGAACACAACGCTTGATCGCCTGTGCAACTGGCCGTGTATTCAGAGGCGTCAAGGATCCTCCCAGTCCAGCATAGACCGCCGTGTCGTCATGACGTTGCATAATACCGTATAACGGCGGAATTAAATTTCTCTCAATTTCCGCTCACTTGTGGCGTCTCGCGGGCCCTTTCAGCGGTGTACATTTCATTCACGCATCGATCGCACCTGTCAATCTTGTGACGTCACAAGCGTCTAGTCTCGGGGGCGGGGCTAATAGTTTGATTTCGTACCGGCATAGTACACCATATCACCTGGTCTGTACAAGAAGAGGGGATAAGAACTTCTTGAAGCTTTTTCTTGTTTCTCTGTGGATTATATGCTACGAGTGCGGACCACAAGTTTGTCGATTTCTGTGTGTTTTGAGAATAAGCCATCTTAGCACGTGGATACGAATTCGGGAAAGTTTGTCAAGTTGAACAAGTTTGTTCATTCATGGATATGTCAGCAGTGTGTCTGCATTGCTCGTGATTTTCACTGTGGATTATAACTTAAATTCTCAAGTTCTGTCTAAAGTTACTTCATCATGGCGACTTGTGGGGCAGACACTCAACCCTCTAGCCCCCCGGGACGGTCCGGTCTCCCCCCTAGCCCCGTGGGTGGGGCTGTTGGAGGGGAGGAACCGTCACCCTCTCTGGTAAGTCAACGCTGTGTTTTTTTAAGGGTATTTCCTATGTTGCGTGCCCGGAACCATTGTGACCTGTTGCCTGCGCTCGTGGGCCAAAACTTTAATGTGAACTTCTACCATGGTTGTTTGTGTTTATTTCAGAGGCCCCGTCTAGGAATCAGCGGCGTGGAACCTGGTAAACAATGTTCTAACTGTGCTGATAAGTGTCCCGGCTTCGCTCTGCATTATTGGAGGTAAGGTTGCATGTTAAAGAAATACTTACTTAATTATTATTGTCAACGTCTATTCAATAACACACGCCACGACTTGTGCCGACATCAAAATAACCATCGCTTCCAGGAAAATGTGCTAATACTCGTTGAAAGGTATTTTTGGGGGGGAGGGGGGATTTATATGCATTTTTTAAGGCTCTAAACGTCTCAACTTTCGTAAGTTGTAAAAGTTAGCGTTCATTTTTCTGTGGCAGTTCTTGTTATCCGATTATCGTGGCACTGATTGCTAAAACATGTGATGGCATCCAGTATCGGGCAGGTGAAACTGGGGTCAACCGTACACACTACCTTGGGTTCTGTTTTTGTCACGTGACTTGCCTTTCTTGTCATTGGCCTTGGTGCTTACCTGTTGAGTCAGCTAATTGATTGAGTTCAGTCACTATGTGCATGTCTCATTACATTCGTGTTCTTTTGTTTACTCCTTTTCCACATAATTGCTATTAGACACGAAACCTCCATTTTCAGTTTTTTATATGACGTGACCTATATTTGTCACATGACCCGGAACAGCGTCAGAGTATATTACAACACCTATGATTTGTGTACGACTAGCCAATTGTTACTTCACAGCTAGGGGTGGGAGAACAGCCCCGGGGGTCGGGTTTAGACAGTAACAACCTGTAGCTGACCATTAGAAGACGAATGACCCCTGGCGTTTCCAGCGCTCACAGAGGAACATAATTCATAGTGATTTTCTCCTCGCCTTCACACCGGCAATTTCAGCGTCAATATAATTAATTTCTTGAAGATGGTTACGCAAGACTTAGACAATTTTGTTGTCACTCAAGCACCATCACCTTGAAACACTCTCTGGCAATCTAAGTTAACATCAATGTGTGCGTGATTTTCTTACCACTGCGGTTGTGATTGTTATGTAATCACGGTCCCGTTATCAACATAGAGGGGATTTAGTTAACCCATAGGTTATAGTATTGGGTTTGAAAAGTGACACAATAATTTCACATTCACAGGAGATATTGATCTTGAAGTGCTGAGGCTGTTTGTCGGTGTGTTTGTTTGAAATTGCTTTATATTTTAACGGAAGTTTATACTGTAAGTTACGCTTACGGAGAGGTTGTGTATCGCAATTTTAGCATTGTGGCATCGATGTCGGCTGCTCGCGATACACCACGAACCTTTCTTACTGTTTATTTGATTTGTGTACGTTTGTTCGTTTCTACCGCCATATTTCCATGAAGTGTTTGCCTTGTCATTAAAGTTGACATTGGAACATTGCCAAGATAAGTAAATACACGTTCAAGAAGTCCTACGCGCGAGTGTATGAATGTTTAACAATGAACTTTCTGCAGCGTTACGTTTCTTGCACCTCGCATTTCCTGCCACTTGAGAACTGTTAGTTTCTGAGAGATTTCTGTTAGTTTCTGAGAGATTTCTGTTAGATTCTAGGACCAAGCACAGTAATGACACGTTGTCATGTTTAAGTGAATTAACAGACGGTTGTGAGATATACGATTACTACCGGTGCCGTATTTCCGAAACCAAGAAACCCCATGGGCGAAAATACAAAGTTAGCCTTTTCAACAATTCTCACGGAGCAATTTTCAATTTGTTCAATGATTAGGCTCCTGTTACCCTGCAAAGCCAATATTCACAATTCATATTTACTCAATGTGTACGTGGGCTCTATGGGACGGCAATCGATATGCATCGTTATAGGTTAAACTAAGTTTGCGCTCGTCGGCGTCACGGCCGTAACTTCTGCAATCTCGTGGTTCACGTAAAAAGGTTGGAAAGTCACTGGAGATCTTATTTACGGAAGTGAACGGTCTAGTCTGGTTGTATTGGCAGATGTGTCGGGGCATCACCCTGCCGACACGCCGCTAGTATCTGACATTTTTTCATTCCACTGTGAAACATACGAAGAGAGTTTGAGAGGAGCAGACTTGCTTTCAGCTATGGCTTGTAAAGGCAAATTCCTAATCTTAGACATTCTTCCCAGTATTGTCCAGTCTGTACGAGTCTCCACGTTCAAATATCCCTCAGTCGGCTCCAAATCCTATGTTGTATTTGTTGTTTCCAAAGTTATCAAGATTTACAATTGAAGAGCTTTGATGTTAACCTGGATCAACATACTCTACATTGGGAGACAGCATGAAATATAAACATTGCGACAGAAACATCATCGTCTATGGTTAGTCGGGAGCTCTTTGGAGACAGAGACTGTGCAGGCTTATAGTTCATTTTTCTACCATTGTCTCTTTGTTTCTGTGATTATTATGACTCCACTCCTCCACCTACAGGCCTCTCTCATATCTATCCCCCATCTCTATCTAGCCCCACTCGGAGGCAGCTGAGAGCCCAGACCAGTGAACATCTTGCGCTGACAGATGTATGGCTAATGGCAAGCAAGAATTGTATTGTGAGCAGCGCTTGCATCTCCTCAATGTATGTAGGATGGGTGTCGCCTAGACTAACGCTTAGTCTCTGAATATGTATAATTTTGATAGAAACAAATAACTCATTTAAATTGAAAAGGAGCCCCAATGAGCAATGAGATGGGAACCTGAGGAAAACCTAGACTTGCTTCATTAACGGCATTTGCATTATAGAAGGGGTTGGGCGGAATTGGAAATAATATGGACCAAGGACTGTGAGACAGACTAGGTGTCACCATGAAGTTTTATTTTTCCCATATCTCTTTCACACAGGTAATAACATGTCACAGAAATACCTGTGAAATTGTTTTTTTAAATGTTCATTCTTTATATTATTTTATCTAAATCTGAAAGGTGATGTGACTCAGTTGTATAAGAAGTATTAAATATTCAAATTGTCTTCAAAGACATATATTATTAATATTTTAATACCTCTAACACTGCCAACGACTTCGATAGTTAACACCACAATGTATTTTCAATCATTCTGACACTAGACAATGGAAATTTGCTGACAAGGCAGTTTTTGTCATTAAATTTACATGCATTGTTAATCTAATCTGTAGACAGCCAAGTTAAATATAAGAAAGGTTACATCTATCACACACTGTCA
Source organism: Haliotis rufescens (assembly GCF_023055435.1). NCBI lineage: Eukaryota > Metazoa > Mollusca > Gastropoda > Lepetellida > Haliotidae > Haliotis > Haliotis rufescens. The sequence goes on from NW_025963924.1 coordinate 240,482, forward strand.
AACTGTCCAAACATGGCATTTACTGTGGAAATTCTTGTGATTTGTTCATTATTCATTTCCATGCTAGAGATTCCATCAATCATTCATTGCTTCTCTGGGAATCGGTGCATGTGGCGTTGCAGATCCAGCAACAGGCACTGTTTGATTGCTAGTTTGGCTTGTCAGAACTGTCAATGTTTGATACATGTGTCATTTACAACAGAGGGGCAGTAAACCTCAGCTATTGACCACTCCTCAATAGCTCTGTACGTAGCTGGTCCTGTCCATTTTATTCATTGCATGCTCTCTACGTGATTAGGTCGATTTGTCTTAGAACATCAGGCGATATTCATTCTCGTTTAATCATCGTTTTACTTTAGGTGAAGAAGAGAGATTGTGGTTTTGTGTGCTTCTTGTAATTAATGAATATTAATGAGAGTAATAACTGCCAATTACGAATACAGATTAGATGCACTAATTGATACTGTCTCACTAAACTGTAATTAATTAACATACAAAATGTAAATATTACAGCCAAATATACCTATTTTGAATCCTGCTATTTATTATACATGAAACTTAAATTATAACTTCAATATTAACTGAAAATTCAGTTAACCCTTTGACTAGTTAAATCAATAACTTTATCTAGATTTGTTGTCATTCACGCCTCCACGGATAAGCAAAACAACAAGCTACTTAAGGGGTATGCTATATTCCCCTGGGATAGGGCTGATACATAGAAGGGTGAGTGGGTGTTATCACCTGATTGTGTGGCCTGGTAAGGGGTATGACAGGTGTGAGAGACTTACCTGAGGCAATCAGAGGATTAGAGTACATACAGAACTGACCTACTACATTTTACCTGTGTTTACCTGTATGTCTTTATGACACTCGTTAACATTTCTTATCTCTACCAGCCATGTTTTGGCGTCTAGGTTTAACTATGGGAAAGGTATGGTACATCAAACATCCACAAGGCCCTCAGTAGCCCGTGAATCTAAGCATCTTTCTACCATCAACAAGGGTCTGTTTTCTTGACGATGCTTTGCACATGACCCGAATAGACCTAATTGCTAGCTCCATACAGTCTGGCACATACCTGAAACATACTCCACAATCAGCAGCATCAACAGATGGGTAAACACTGTACAATACTGTTCTTCCAAGCAGCATCCCTGGTCAAACTACAGGTTTCTTAGTACATTTGCAAGTTATACTGTGTGCTTTATAAGTAGGATCATTTAGAATTGTTTATCCCTGTGAATGTTTTCCCGCACCTCATGGCATGATATGGTTTGAATATTGTGACATAAAGTTTGAAATCAAACTCACTAACTCTGTGATTCAAGTAGTCTTTTTTTGTCCATGTTCAGTGTTTTTCCTCACCCATGTAGAAATGCTCTGTATCTAAGTGTGTTAATACAACTCAAGCTTTTTTTAAAAAATGACAGTGAAGCCACAAAAGGAAATCACTGGGTTCAATTAAGTTTCTGCCATCTTTTTGGAAGATCAGTTGGCTCAGAAGATTCCCACTGAGGGAGGTGAAATGGGGTTTAATGTCATGTCCAAGATTATTGCACTTACATTGCGATGTGCGTGCATTGCATGCGGCCAGACCAATGCCGATTTTATAAGGCAAGCCGACTGAGATACTATGCCACAGTTTAACATGAATACCCCACTGAGACACGGTATACTGACTCCGAGCTGACCAGTCCTTGTTTTAGCCCCTTAATGCCAAGTGCCAGGCAAAGTAACAACAAATACCATCTCTTAACATCTTCCGTTCTCCAGGCCGATGCTCTACCACTAGGCCACGGAGGCGGTCTTACTCTAAGTAGCTAGTAATATGAAGAATTCAGGTAAATGCAACCCCCAGATGTGTCGTCTTAACCAAAACTCCCTCATCCCTTTTAAGTGTTTCATAATTGCAACTGGTGCAGAAATGAAATTGAAATAGCTGCAAGAAGCTGCCATGGGTCATATGAACAGTCTTGTCGATTAATCATGTTTCATTGAGCACCTGGTATAGTTAAGACTTCCTCAAGTTAGCTGTAATTCTTCCAGACAGATTTTATTCCACCCATTATCTCATTTCCTGTTACTTTTTCCCAGCATTCCCTTATCCAGTTCCTTTTTACCCACAATTCCCTTCCTCCACCTGTCCATGGGCACTCTCAGATTCGCAATGTTTTAATTTTTATCACCAGAATGAGGCTTGTGGGTTTATTTTCTGTCCCAATGATACACTGTTGGTCTGGAAAGGGTGGCTATTTATCTTATCTCTGTTGCTTCAGTGCACTGACGTATACTCTGCGACATTTTTCCTATGTCTGCAAACCCTCACATGAAGGGCCATCTTCTCAGCCAGAGAAAAAACACTTCAAATTATTATCTGGAACATTTATGGACGATTGAGTCAAATTTGGGATGATTTAGGTTTTCTGGAATGTGTGGCCCACTTTTACAGTTTGATAAATCTGTTAAGAGTGAGATAATTTCTGCTGGTTTCACAATATGATGGATCTTAAATGACAATATAAGTATTGCAATTTTCTATATCCTTCCTAAGGGATATTGTGCTCCATTTCTTTCCAAAAGAGCAGGTTTTTCATTACTGGAATTATAGTGAACGACATTAACATGTAGGAATGACAATAACATTGTATGAATGTTGTTGCAAGTTCCAACCTTCATACAGTTTGGCCCTCACTCTATGAAGGTTTATACTCCAATGAACTCACACTAAGTAAAAGTCAGTTTTTAAATAAATACAATTGTATGGATGGCAACACCTCAGTTTCATTATTTTTTAAAAGGATCAGAATGTTTTTAATTAATTTTATTGTTTTTAAACATATTTGAATGGAGTTTTTTTGTTTCTTTCTTCAGAAGTAGTAACATTGTGTTATTCCATATTTGAGTAACCTTGGCGTCATTTCTAAAGACTATGTACATTGCCCTATTATTTTAATTCTAGTGTGATGTATGGGAGTGACATCAGATCGCTTTGAGAAGCAAGGCAAATGGGAGTGTTCACTTTAGTTGCTTTTCATTTTTTGAATCTTGAACCTTAAACTTAAACAAACCTTTGAGTTTGCACCAGATAGAGACCTTTATGAAACGATTAACTTGCCAGACTTCAGTCATGTAAATTGGAAAATATCTTTATTAAGTATCATCATACTATTTTCCTCCAAACTAGACAAACAAAGTATGATGATATGCTATAAAATAGTTCTTCTGAAGATTAATATCTGTGCCATTAATACTGAAGGTACTTGCACTTGTCAGATAAAGGTTTTTAAAGGATTGTATATCTACTTCCAGTAGGTAAATGGTAAAGATACGTTTAAATCAGTTTATCTTTTGGCATAAGTTTTCAGGAAAACATATCTTTGTGATATCTGTGTTAAATTTTCTTGAAAATGTAAATATTTTCACTGTGTGTGCAGCCTATCTGATAAGTAAATTTAGCCAAGAAAGCAAACAGGAGACTGAGAACATTCATATCGTTTTTTTACATACATGTCATTTGGAATTCATATGCAGCTTATCTGTAATGCAGTTAGACATATTTATCACAATGCCTGTTCCATGTTGTCATGCTTAATACATGTATCCCTAATCTATTTCAGGCATCAGGAATTAATAATTTAAAAAAAAGAGATGTGATATGATCACATTTGTTTTGAAATTTGCTTCCCACTTTCGAAGATAATATTTCCACTTAACAGCTCAAATGTTATATTTTTTATATAGATAAAGTGTAAAGAATACCAGTTTTAGGAGACAGTGAGGCGTTTGTACAAGAAAACTATCATTAAACTATCTCAAGGGATGTGAATTGGGAAAAGAAATGGTGAAATAATTGAAACTCAGTAATGTTTGATCATTTTTTTTAGAAGTTGTCAACTTCATCCATCTGTGATGACTTAAACTGAGTCATTATGATATTGATTACTTCAATAATGATGGAGAAATATGAGATAGTTTAAATTGCAATTATTTGTCGAAAAACAATTTTTGTTTTTTTAAGGACTAATCAAATAAAAGTTTATCACCATGGAAGGATTGAATATCTCATTTGATTACAAAGTGTATTATCGACAAATAAAAACATGTAAGATCAGGAATGTTTTTTTCTTGTTAACATCCGAGTAATTTCTGTTTTGTCTGAGTTATTTAAAATGATTTATTCATAAATGACTGCTAAACTTGTCAGAAAAATCGTAGGTAACAAACATGTATAGTATTGGTTGAAGACATTTCTTAGGATCTTAGACTGCCTACAATATTTAAAATAGTTTTTCAAGCGGAGACAAATTACACACTTGAGTACTCCAGAAACGTCTAAATAAGATAAATTAATTTCTGGTTAGTTTCACCCAATTAAAGGCCTAGGTGCTATTCCCATGGAGGTGTGAAAAATAGAAATCCTTAAATTTGTGTAATACAAGTGAAAAGATTTTTGATCAATATTTTTTAATTACTTGTATTTTATTCATCAGTATGTTTTCATCCCAAGCCATATTCCTTGTGGATTTGTCGCTTTTAGTTTCATTCCGTTCAATCAATCAAATACATTTGCAAGGGAATTAATTCAACGCTGAGGAAGAGATTAGGGGGCTCAAAGTCCCAGGTCTCTAAGGCAATTAACGCCTTGTAAATGGATGTTTAGTTTTTTCCAAAAGTTTGTGACTTTTGAAACTTTAAGGGGAACTTCGGAATAATTTGACAAATATGCAGCGTTTAATCAACATTTCAAACGATTTTGGACCCTATGGGTTTAATCAATACATTCTTTGTGTGGCAATGAGAAGATATTTTTTAGGAGTTTCAATTTCTGTTCTTCTTTCTGGTTCTAAAGTGTTAAGAAGTATCAAATGAGACATTTATCATAGATGAACGATTATCAGCAAAAGATAAGGATTTGGGAGTGCTACTTTTATAATATTTTGCCAAGTAATGTTCGTATATAGTCACAGAAGCCAGAGGTGCAGCCAGAGGACCAAGAACTGTACACTGAAACTTTCCTATTGTAATTGAGATATAACAGCTGAGTTTAGAATTGATTGCCTATATTGCAATCTGTCGCAAGGCCATTCCTTTGGTCAGCATACTGACCACATTCTGACCTTACTGGTGGTGCAGGACTGGTTGGTATGCAGGCAGGTGCTGCCCCTCTGTAACACTCCATCTGAGCACCTCATTATAACACTACTTATGGCATACATGCCACACAACCTGTGTGTATATATAGAACATAGGTTGTATTATAGTAAGTTTTCAATCCCTTTAATAATCCAGTAACTTTGGAACGACCTGTGAATATTCATGCTTGCCGTAAAAAGTGACCAACAAGCAAAAAGTGCTTGTTGTAAGAGGCGACTAACGGGATCGGATGGTCAGGCTAAGTGACTTGGTTGATGCATGTCATCGTGTTCCAATTGCTTGGTTCGATGCTCATGATGTCAATCACTGGATTGTCTGGTCCAGACTTGATTATTTAATGATCGCCATCATATAGGTGGAATACTGCTGAGGGTGGCGTTAAACAACAAACAAAACTTTGTAACATTATACTTGTTGCTTTAATTTTCATTTAAAACTTTACATGCCAAACAAACTTTTTAATCCAGTCAATTTAGATTCTGTTTTCACGTTCTGTTTAACCTGGTTATTGCAACAAACCTTTGCATTCCAACAATTTGTATCCATGACTATCAAATTCAATCATGTGTCTATAACTAACCATAAGATTATTCTGTTTCACCTCTGTATTGTCTAACCTTTGTATAACAGTAACCTTTTTAAAACACTGCTAATCAGGGTAGTGCAGCTTCTGGTAATCTGTCTTCAAGCTTTATTGCATCATCCTTTGTTGTATGCTATTTTCCCACAAACATATCAGACGTCCCTTGTTTAAAAAGCCCAGCTGGTAACAAATGCTATAATTGTGTTGATGTTACAAAACTTTGTTGCATTATTTTAAGATTTAAAACAGATAAGATTTCAGTTGTAACCCCTCTCAGTGACTGATGTGGTTCCAATATGCAGAACAAATCTTCTGCCCGAAAATAACATCTTTGAAACTTTAAATGCATGATCACCAGATGTAATAAAAGATGTAGGAAGGAAAATCTGATTACTAGAAATGCATGAGTTGATTCCGACATCAGAAGTCGAATGGCCATTCTAAGACCGATCCTTCATGATTGATTTTCATGAATCACTTCTTGTGAAGAAACTGCTGTATTTTATCACTCGGATACATCTATGCCTTCGAGAGCAGCTTTTCACTGTCTGTGAATCGTGTTGATGACTTTGGTGATATTGGTAGCTATCTTCATAAAGACCCCGACAGTTTGATTCAATTGGCAGTGAATTTAGTAACGATCCCAGGATGGGGGTAATAATTGACAATGCTACTTACTTCAAAAGACATAATTAACCTACTACTATTTAATCACTGAGAGGGAGGATGTAATCGCAAAGATGGGAGACAGTTTATGGTAGTTCATCTTCTAAGACATGGAGATATGTTGCTATGATACATCCTGGAAGAAGAGGTGAAAAAGGGGGCAAACTTGCAGGATGAAAAAATTGGGATGAGACTTTAAATTGTAAGAAGTATGGATTTGTCGCAGTCTGCATTATTATCCTGCTCCTGAGTTGATAATTTTCAACTGCTAAAGGGCGCATCAAAAGCCTGAATGTACCATAAGCTCGTGAAAAGTGAACAGAATTTTAGTCTTGAGGAAGCAGTATGATGAAAGTCTTGGGCTTTATTGTGGTACATTTGTTCATCCCAAGCCCAACCACGTACCCATCCTAACCCATCCAAACCCATCCAATACACGCCCTAGATTTCAAAGGGGACAAGTACAGTTATATTTCTTGTGTCTTAGGAACAAAGATTATGAAAATTTGCAAACAAATGAAAACTTCACAGTTACTTCACTTTTCACTTTATGAAGATTCATAATTTAGTTTCAAAGGATATAAGGACACTTCTTTCATTTTAATCATAAAATGCTGATAAATAGAAGTCATATGTATGTAATATGTCAAATAGGCAGGATTCCTGTCAGTTAAAACCGGCTTGTGGATTCCTGGCTTGATGAAAACTTTTGATAAAAGGGCGCTCCTTCTTGTCAAGAATGCTGAGATATTCTGAAGCCAAAGATGGCAGACAAGGAGCAATCCCTGTTGAGGTCTTGATACCCCCATGACTAGGCTATTGATGGTGGCTGCAGGGTGGGTTTGGGCAGAGGTTACTCCCTGTTGGGAAAGTAAGGATGAGAGAGGACACTGAGGACGAACAAGGACCTGCTGATCTGCTTGATGTGCCACACAGGGGACCTCATGTTCTGGGAGAGTGGAAACCTGCCTCAAGTGGGACCTCGAGGTCAAGAGAGGTGTGCAAGAATTGCAGATTATCTGTCCTGAATGTCTAACATTTTAAACTCAAGCATTATACTTGTGATGTCAATTGGATAAGTCATGAACTCAGCAGGGAAAAAACGTCTGTTTATCCTTGGACAAGCAGATTTCTTTTTGTTGCAGTTAAATTCTGTCTATTTATCAAACATGTCAATTTTAATAGCAAATATTTTAGGGAAGATTAAAGGTGGTATGTAATATCAGCTTCCCAAAGTAAAGTTTTGCGGTTTGATATAACTGATGCAGGTTGTCATGGTAACTGTTTGACACAGATATATATGCCCAATGCATTTGTGTTCAGTCACAAGTATAGTTTTCTGGTAGTGATGTTTTACATCCAGGATAGATACTTTGAGTTAGGAGCTCTCGAACCACAGCAAGAAGACCTTCTGTAACTTGGCTGTGCCGACGCAGGTAAGGTCTGACCAAGGAAAGGATATTAATGATAGTATGTTGATAATGTGATGATACAGTGATAAATAGTATCTCTCCCAGACCCTAGAGAATAACATTGAAAAAGGAGTCAAGTGTAGAATGATTTGGCAAGTCTAGATTGCCTCAGCTCTTGTTCTGAGAACAGGCTTATTTTTTATTTTATTTTCTTTATTTTTTCATATATATTTTCAGATAAGATAACTTTATTTTTGGGACTAAATGTCAGTTTAGTTGATAATATATGCTCATACTTGCATTTCGTTGCCTTCAGATTTTATTGTATAAAAGACATTTGGTAAGTTGCGATGATGTAAAAAGTGAAAGTGACCTCCAAAGCTGCATCAGTAGGTCATGAACGCTGGTGAGTAGATGTTTCAAACTTACCTGAAACTCTCTTATCTTACCTTACCCCCATCCTGTCGCCTCCCAGCAGATGCTTCATCAGCCTCATCCCTCGCACAGCTCACATTACACCTGCTGTCAAACACACACTGCAGCCATCTTAAAATCCAAAGCAAGAGCAGCCGCCAACAGCTCATCTCTCATAAAAACTGACACAAACTGTAACCGACTAACTCACGATGTTTCATCCCTCCAGCTAGGATGCTTCAGAGATGACTGTGGGTTTAAAAGCCTATGATGTATCAAGGGAACAAAAATTCTACCCCCTGGTCCTGACAATGAGAATAAAAGGCTTATAACATCACAACTGTAAAGATCTATCATTCGAATTGTAATTAAAAGCAAGTCTAGGTTGTGTTTCTTTAAAGTGCCTTTCAAATCATCCAAGAATATTCACCTTTGGAGGAAATTGCCTTTGTGGGGTTCAAGTTTTGGGGTTCAAGTGATTACTCTACAAAGAGGACAGTTCAAAGAAAATTTGATTTCATTGATCATATGACTTGATTAATTTTCAAACAAAAAGTCTTGTCAAACATATTTTGTCAGTGATTCTGTTTCTTTCATTTCTTTAAATGGACAGCTTGATGAATTAATTCTCACCTCGTTGTGATGTACTTCAAATGATGTTTCTAATTTCTGAACTTAATTTCCTTGAGTGCATATTTTTGTTGATTGTGAAAAGAACTATGTACACTTACAGATCAGAGATTGTAAACAGTTGTTGGGGAAACTGGACAGGGTTGTAGTCATGACATGGGTTTGTTTCAACGCCAGGATTACTTTGAATCAAAAGATTAAACCAATACTTTTTAGGTTGATCTCTTGAAAGCTGCAGAGTAACTTTCCTCAAAGTGCCTGCTTATCTCTATAAATCAGATTGTGAAAGATCCTGAACTAAATATATTGAGACTTTCCACCAGTTATCACTTTCAGTTTAGAGAGATGGAGAATTAAGGAGAGTTGAGAAGGCATATGTGTAGTTGTGTTAAGGTTCATACAAACACCAGTTCAAGTGTGAAGTTTGAAATACATGAAGATTCGAACCATTCTCCTATGGGCTCCAGGTTTTGTTTTGTTTTTTGTTGTTGTTTAATGCCGCACTCAGCAATATTCCAGCTATTTGACGGCGGTCTGTAAATAATCGAGTCTGGACCAGACAATCCAGTGATTAATATCATGAGCATCAATCCATGCAATTGGGATTGATGACATGCATCAACCAAGTCAGTGAGCCTGACCACCAGATCCCGTTAGTCACCTCTTACGACAAGCACAGTCGCCTTTTATGACAAGCATGGGTTGCTGAAGACCTAGGGCTCCAGGCACTATGGTCAATATGTATTGTATGTCTCTGTAGGTCAATGTATGTTTTCGCTGTTTTTCCACATATTCAAATTAATAACTCTGTTAGTCCAGATCAAGTTTTTTCTGGAAATCCTTCTTGAATGATTACTGTTTGGAATGTGTAATTATAGTCACATGTTTTGTTATTTTGTATGGTATCACTAGGAAGGGTTTCACTCCAGTGGTCTTCTCACTGCTCATTGCCAAGAAGATTTCAGGGTAGAGAACATTATCACTGCCCAGAGCTTGTCGTAAGCGCCAACTTAACTCAATGTGTGAGTTATGTTTTGTGCTGATTTTTAGCAATATTCCAGCCATATCAGTGCAGGGGGACACCAAAGAAGAAAGAGGAAGAAGAAGAAAAAAGAAGAAGAAGAAGAACTGAGATACAGATGTGCTAAGAAATGTACTCTCCATCACAAGCCCCACTGACCAGCGGGATCTCACAGCTGCCCCAAGTTTGGTCAGCTTGTAAAGACCATTGTTTATCACAAGACCTGGCAGCAAGGTTTCACAAGGAAATAGATTTGTTGGAGGTTACTATGAACCACACAGAAATACAGCAGGTTACTGCACATCTGTCAAGTTGACCCCATACTCCGAACCCCCTCCCTGGGCACCCCTAGCCATGAGCCCTCCCCCAATCCCCCCCTCCTCCCTTAGTCCTAGTTATCCCACACTGCTTCTGCATGTCAGCTGTTGATGCAACAACTGCTGTATGCTATTTGGAGTGGAGCTCGGTGCAGGGGAAGTTGACTGTAAAACGTGTACAGCTGTACAGAGGTAACAGTGGGGGCAGCATGGCTTCTCATTAGTATGGGAATCTGTCTGTTTTACAAAATTTGGCAGTCATATGCACCGCTCATAAATCACCTAAACTGTTTTACGATTAGGTTTTTGATTTCTAACACAAGTGTATGATTGTCAGTTATGTGAACCAAGCAGAAACGTTGTGAACCAGTATTTTGTGTGACACATATAAATCAAGATTCCTTTCAAACAATGCGACCCATATGAGAAAAATATTCATCATGTGGTCTTCTTGGTAATATATGGAGAACCGAACAGAATAACTCAAAAATACAATTGGTCCCATCAGGAGTCAATAATATTTCAAAATGATGCGAAAATAGGGACCACTGACTGGACAAAATGGGAAACTACATGTCCAACATCGGGACCACTGTCTGGACAAAATGGGAAACTACATGTCCAACGTCGGGACCACTGTCTGGACAAAATGGGAAACTACATGTCCAACGTCGGGACCACTGTCTGGACAAAATGAGAAACTACATGTCCAACATCAGGACCACTGTCTGGACAAAATGGGAAACTACATGTCCAACATTGGAACCACTGACTGGACGAAATGAGAAACTATATGTCCAACATCGGGACCACTGACTGGACAAAATGAGAAACTACATGTCCAACATCGGGACCACTGAATGGACAAAATGGGAAACAGTACATGTCACAAATGTTATTTTTTTATTTAGCTGCATTAGTTTACGATATTAACCAAGACACAATTACCTCGAGACCTAGTTCCACAATGAGACCTTAGTGCTATGATTGTCATATTGATCCTTTGTTGACACTATGAATACTCACAAACAAGTCTTCACTGCTTTGGAAAGTCTAGATTTCTTCACTTTCTGAAGAGAATCTCAAGGCACCTTTCTTTTATTTATTAAATGATAATGGAACCAAAAAATGAAAATAATTTCATTTCAGAGATTAAATGTTAGTCTAAAATGTTTGAAAATATGGCAAGTCTAATAGTCTAAACATTTCATCGCTGGAGGTAACTTTTTGTGAAAATTGAGCATTTGTCCTTTTATATTTAACATATAGCTTCATCTTGAGGCTGATTGCGGTTCCAGATGAGTTTTCATCACATGCCATCTTTTTGTTTAACTCAACGGTTAAATGTTCGGCTCGGAATAAGGTTCATGACTATATCAGAGCACGCATCACAGAATTTTTACCCACAAATGTCACACTGACCCCCTGATCTATAATTGCTGTGTTTCATTAAAAACTGCTGGTGAGTTTTTAAATTCTGAATATTGTTAAAGGTTTTCACATGGCATTCATGTTGGTTAATCATTTTCTCGTACCACTTCCCCAACAACTTATCATTATGCTCAGCGCAACCAGTAGCTGCTTTAATGAAAGGATGGAGCGTAATGCATTACGTGTAGCAGAGCTGCATGGTGTACACCACTGTCTCCAGTTTCATCATCGTGTGTACCCAGCCCGACTGTAGGAACTTCGATATGCCGGGACTGAATCACAGATTACAGCTTCAGATCCTGCCACCCATCACCATTAGAGATTAACACGGATTAAAGTGTGTGTGAGATTATTGTATGTAGGATTAAGAGGGATTATAGCCTATAACCAAGGTAATCCTAGTGGTATTGATAAGGTGTTTGTTAATGGCATTTCATTCCACAAGTGTGTTAATGAAAGCTGTGATATCTATGCCTTTTCAAAAAGATATCAGAAGGAAAATATGTTTTGTAAAAATTTTCACTAAAATAAAATTTACAAACATGCTCATTAAGTAAAATGTTAAAAAGTATATGTTTTTCAGAAGGGAAGAAATCATGTTTGCAATTGTGGTCAGTTACATAATGAATGCACCTCAATGGTCTAGAGGTAGAGCATCCATCCGGAGAGCGGAAGGTCCGCGTCAGACCAAAAGACGTTAAGAGATGGTACCTGTTGTTACCCTGCCAGGCACTCGGCATTTAGGGGCTAAAACAAGGACTTGTCGGCTCAGAGTCGGTATACTATGTCTGAGTGGGGTATTCATGTTAACTGGGCATCATTTCTCAGTGGGCTAGCACTATAAAATCAGCATTACTCCTTCTCGTCCAAAAAAACCCACACACTCACACCACACCACACCTCACCACACCACACCACACCACACCACACCACACCACACCACACACGTACATGCACATGCTATATAAGTGCAATGATCTTGGTCGCGACGTTCAACCCCAAACCTCATGAAGCATTTGGGAGATATTATTTGTACACTTCAGAAATTGTCTAGAAGAGACAGGTTTAAATGTAGAACTGTTTCCTCAGAGCTTCAGCTTGAAGGAATATGTGAACCTTATTGATAGAATAGATTATTTTAATGCTCATGTTTCATTTATGTTCCACAGCAGTCAAACACTCCAGGACATGATAGCGAAGTGAAATAAAATCTATGTCCATATTATGCTTGTCAAGATCTGAAAATAGATGTGACAATGATAAAATATTTCCATATTCCAAGCACCTGTTTAAACACATTTGCCCAATAACCCCACTGCCTGTACTTTAGTACCCATTGAGAAATCACCTGTATTGACACAGCAACATCTTAACGAGTTATGATGAGGTTTGTCACCTGTCAGGTAGAGTGTTTATATACACCACCCCCTCGTTCCCCCTTTCTTATGCAGGTAGGGTCTCATCTGCTGATAATGGGGGTTTGATGTGCAGATAAGGTATGCTACTTTGTTTGATTCTATGACATAATAGCGTTGTAAAATATTGTGTTGAATAAGGAAATTGCCCCTTTGTGTGTCTGTAAGAATATGCCGGGATATTGTTATGTGTCTGACGTATTCCATGGTAGGAGGCCGTCTCTGTGAAGTAGTGGATAGAGCTGTCTGCCAGGAGAGTGGGACGTCTCTGTGAAGTAGTGGATAGAGCTGTCTGCCAGGAGAGTGGGCCGTCTCTGTGAAGTAGTGGATAGAGCTGTCTGCCAGGAGAGTGGGACGTCTCTGTGAAGTAGTGGATAGAGCTGTCTGCCAGGAGAGTGGGACGTCTCTGATGTAGTGGATAGAGCTGTCTGCCAGGAGAGTGGGACGTCTCTGTGAAGTAGTGGATAGAGCTGTCTGCCAGGAGAGTGGGCCGTCTCTGTGAAGTAGTGGATAGAGCTGTCTGCCAGGAGAGTGGGACGTCTCTGTGAAGTAGTGGATAGAGCTGTCTGCCAGGAGAGTGGGACGTCTCTGTGAAGTAGTGGATAGAGCTGTCTGCCAGGAGAGTGGGCCGTCTCTGTGAAGTAGTGGATAGAGCTGTCTGCCAGGAGAGTGGGACGTTTCTGTGAAGTAGTGGATAGAGCTGTCTGCCAGGAGAGTGGGACGTTTCTGTGAAGTAGTGGATAGAGCTGTCTGCCAGGAGAGTGGGACGTTTCTGTGAAGTAGTGGATAGAGCTGTCTGCCAGGAGAGTGGGTCGTCTCTGTGAAGTAGTGGATAGAGCTGTCTGCCAGGAGAGTGGGACGTCTCTGGTTCGTTTCCAAATTGCATCATACCAAACAAATTAAAAGATGGTACTTGTTGTTACCCTTGCGCTTGAATTTAAGGGGCTGAAACAAGGACTGGTTGAATCGGAGACTGTATACTGTGTTTGAGTGGGGTATTCATGTTAAACTGTGGTATGGTATGGTAAACTCAGTGGGCCAGCACTATAAATCTGGCATTATTCAGGACTAGATGTAAAGGGATTTAACACATTTCCATGTAGGTCTTACAGTGAATTTTCCAAAAAATAATACATTACCTTTCTCCCTTCGATATGATGACACAGACCTCATCTATAAGTTTACATTGGATAACATCCGTTTCTTACAATTATACAATTCAAATCCATTATTAAGTGTAAACAAGAATTTATTGGTGAATGTTATTTTATGCTGCTGCCAGCAGTATGCCAACTATGTTATGAATCTGGGCCAGGCAAACCGGTGGTTGATAGCATAACCAGCATTCCATACAAACTTCCTATTTTACGTCACTCTTACGACAAGTTTAGGGAACAATTGATCCACTTTGAACAAGAATCCCCACTGGAAAGAAAAAGATTTCTGATTGATGTTAAAGAATATGATTGAACTTGAAATCTAAATTTAGTGTTTACAGTTTCACATGTGGTTATTTATAGGTTTAACACTTCCTAAAAGTGGAGTTCTTTACAATCTGCTGATAATATTGTATTTACACAACACAAAGTTGTCAGAATGAATTTTTTCTTATCTTTCCTCATAGATTATGTGTAGAATGGTCATATCACCATATTGGATGACAAAGGGAGTATTTAAATTGATTAGCTTTATAATTTTTTTTATATCTTATGAAATCCAATCTATCTTACTCTTAAGAGCATAAAACTTTTTTTAACAACTGTATTGCTGATAACATCAAAATTTTAACAGATCTGTGACAAAAGTCGCACAGACTCCATACACGTCTGTAAACCCAGAATCGCCACAATATCGGTGCCGCCAGGCGAGCATTAGCAGTAATATAATGTACAGCACAGACGGGCTCCCTGTCACCACGTATCTACTGATATTGTTCACTGCCAGTGATACTCACCAATTACACAAAAGATAATACTCGTCATGTGTTTGGGGGTATCATGTTGCACTCCTTGCCATCAACACAATGCTGCCACTCCAGCCATAATTGAAATCTGGCAGAGA
Organism: Haliotis rufescens; assembly: GCF_023055435.1. Taxonomy (NCBI): domain Eukaryota; kingdom Metazoa; phylum Mollusca; class Gastropoda; order Lepetellida; family Haliotidae; genus Haliotis; species Haliotis rufescens. The sequence goes on from NW_025963924.1 coordinate 255,589, forward strand.
GACGACTTATAACATATATACCAAAACGCATTCAGTAGAATGTCAGAGTAAAGACTGATTTGATATATGGTCTTACGTTCCAGCACAGATAAGAGGTATCAAAAAACATTTTTTGTGGGAATTTTATGGCTGGCAAGATGTTGGGACAGGGGAAAATGTCAGATATTTTTCAAAGAATTTGGTCACATAAACCATAGTGGAGGATAATGGAGTATAAAGGTTGACAGAACTAATACAATGCATTCTGGTCATGCACATTTCAAGTGGGACCTCCTCGTGCGGGTACCGTATTCATTCTGTTAATAACCCTGCTCCATTAAATGTCAAATGGTTTTAAAACAAAATTTAAAAGAATTTTACTGCGGCTAATATTTATTAATTATTAGATTTGTATATTCTCCACATGCCTCACTGCCAAATCTCCCACCTCACATCCTCAAGTCCATCCAGACAATATGCAAGTCTTTTCTTTACTTGATGAAATACACCTTATACATAGTCAATTAAAGATTCATACTTCATGTGAATCAAATCCTGCAACAGATGCATTGAACATTTTCTTAAAAAACTGAAATATTATAACTAAAATGTCTCACTCTTCACTTATTTGGATATAATTTAACAATTCCTTTATTGTTTTAATTCTGTCAGTATTTGTATTATATACGGTATATGGATGTCTGGTGATATGCTTCTTTCCGGATCATTTTATTGATGGTGTATATAAATTAACATCAATGTTGATGGTTTTTACTATAGACAGCTATATACTGTAGTAATAATAGGTGCATAAGCTTATGTAAAGTGGAGAAGATTGTCTCTTATACAAGCTCATCCTTGGGAACTTGTTATGCACTCTAAGCATGAAATACATTGAAGTTGGTAATTGTGAGTGTAAGTACTTACTGAACAGTTTTTACACATGTTAAGATATGGCTATGTTAGATCTAGGGAATGTTACTTTTGAGGTTTCAGTACTCTTTGTGAATATTTTAGCTGCTGATGTTAAGACTGAATGGAACATTATCAAATAACACTTGTTGGCACATTTACCACACACAAGAGGCTTGGCCTTTGCTATTGTGGGAAGGATTGTCCCTGGTTCTGTTTAATGCTACTGCATATTTAGGGGAAAAGCACTTATGTGGAACAAGATTAAAATGACATTAAATTTGCTCCGGAAATATCCCACTTCATTCTTGTGCTGTAACACGTGCCAAGACCCTTGTAGGGATGGAGAGCGAAATTATTTAGAGGTGTACTTCAGTTTAGATTTTGATAGTTATTTGGAAAGGCAAGTTTGGGAATAGACTGAAAGATTTTAGGCTTTGTTTTCCTTAGGATAAAATGTTTTTGTAAGTTTTCAAAGGTTCAAGTTTGAAAGTAATAGTATACGAAATGTCACAGAGGTTATTGAAACTATTCTCAATACATGCACAGAAGGTTTTAAAAAGAAGTCCAGTTGATAAAGTCAGTTAAATACTTCTGTATGCCAGATAAGTAGCTGAGAACAAGTTCAAAGAACATAGATCTGATGGTCCAGCCTGATGTCCCGTTTACCCAGGTTTTTGTATATAATAACTCATATCTGTTGTGACGTACAAGTGTAACCAAGATTATGATAGAAGGTGTTTTTATCTAAAGATGAACTGAATTTGGCAACATCAAGAACATTTAATGCAAGACAGGAGTTATTAAATGGAAAATGCACCTTGTAATCATAAACGGAGAAAACCCAAGCTAATCCAGATGCCTTTGAGTGATAGTCACCGAGTGGACCCCCCCCATCCTCCTCCCTCCTAGACTGTCCCCCCACCAGACTGTCTCCCCCACCCTGGTACCATATACCTTACCCTCCGCTCCACCCCCCTAGACCCTCCCTTTCAGCCCCCAGACCTCCCTACCCCCTCACTGCCCAACCCAACTCAGCATGAGCATCACACACCTATGTCAGGTACATTCTCCTATCTTTCATTATCAAGACCTAGATGGGTTTTGTGGATAAAGAGACTCTGGTTACACCACTTTAGATACATAGTGAAAATGTTTGTGCACCATAAGACTGAACGCAATCTCTCACAAGCTCTTAGTTATATCCCTACCTGTGGAGGAACCGCGCCTAGAATGGCCCCCTAGGGTTAGATGGTTAAAAAATCTGTATTTTGGTCGACTTTACTTCTGGGTGAGCTATTTAGTGACTGAACTGCAGCAACGGTGAGTACATGGTCTCTTAGTAACCTTTGTTCAATATGGGTTCCATTAAGGCACTAATGGTTGATGACTTAAATTGAATTTTTCAATCTTTAATTTAGTCACACAGAATTTTACCGACATGTTTCGTCATTGAAAATCCCAGATTGTAAGGAAACAAAATATAAATTCCTTGAGAATTTTGTGTATAATCATACTTTATTAGTTGCCCATATTTGTAGAATAGGAAACAGTATATTGCAGTAATTATGTAATACTTTTTCGTCGGCCATGTTTTAAAGGAGATGTTCTTGTGTACATAAGTAAAATTTGGTTTATGGAAACAGAACAGCCCATGAAAACCCTACTATATACCTCCTCTTATGCTGGGATCGTCAACATGTCACAACTTCCGAGAAACAATCTTCACGACACTACACAAGCGGGAATTCACAAGAAAAGCATCCTTCATCATATAACAAAATTTGTGTCACAATAAGCAAGGAAATGATTTTTGAATCCTCTGGCAAAACAGTCTCCAGAGAAAAGCCTCTCAAGACTCCTTTTAACTTTAAAGCTTTCTTTGTGCTGCAAGTGAGACAGATGTAAAAACAATTCTTCATGATAAAAGCAGTGACTGAATAATTGCCAAGAACATTACTTTGTCTTGAATTGCGTGACTTGTAGTAGAAAGTTTGAAGTGCAGCAAAACTTTTAAAACTTTTTTTGCTTGAGAAGTTCTTTTTTCCATACAAACATACAATCTTGTCCAGACAGTAGATCTGTCATTAGGAGAAGCATGTGTCCAAACAACCATGTATATGTATATGAATTCCCTATTCAAAATGATATGGAAAATATAAGTTGTGTGTACACTGGTAAACATTAGGGATTGGATTCTATCAGAACTGTCAGATGTGGAACACAGACTTCTTTGCCTAAGCCGCCTATTCAAACATTTTTCGTAGGCAGTAACTTATTCCATTTTTTAGTTAATACCAGGCTGTCATCTGGGCCTATCATTGTGAATTGCATACACAAAATATAGACTACTTAATATACCCTCTGTCATATCAAAGAGAAATAGCTCATATTGATTTTTGTAAACGTGATCTGCTTCGCAATCATCAGCCTTGTGCTTTCCAGGACTTCCTGTACATAATGCATAACTCCGTGTTGAGCTCTCCACTGTACTTGGCGATATTATGCCAAAAGTCAGTCGAGGCGAAGAGCTTCCATTCTTCAGCTCATCAGTATTCCAGTCATGGTTGATGTTTAAGAGTAAACACCAACTTGAATTAGCTGCATTCATTGTGAGCACAAAATTAAGTACAGATCATCTCCGAGTTTGTTTATTTAAGTCGGAGTTTTTACTCTTGGCTCAGTTAAGAACTAGGAAAAGTCACCACTATTTCCCTCAAAACTACTTCTTCACAGTTATTTGTTATGTGTTGAAATAAAGATGATCCAAGTAGTTAAAATCTTAATTTTAATCTTAAATTTGCATTTATATTGCCTGTACTAGGAAGGATTATATCAATAAAAGAAATTGCGATAAGATTATTCCCATTCCTAAAATAGTAAAAATTGTGTACTATAGATTTCGTGTCCCCAATGTGAATATTAAGTTTGATTTGAAATTAGTTCCATTATTCTCAACATCTGAAATATTATGATAAGCATTTACAAGGAAATCAAGTGTGTTTCAAAAACAACCTCTAAATGATAAAAATCTCAATTGTCACTATGATTTAAGACCAAATTCATTATCTGTGCTCAAATATATCATACACCTGTTTGTAATAATGTATTTTCTGATTACTTATAAACACCTCCGGCATGTACTAATATAAAGTTTCTATATTGGAAATTACAATTTCCTGTTGGCTTGGCTGAGGGATGTTTCTCATGTTAGTCGCAAAAGTCTGCAACTTGATGTCATTACTTGAACATTGATTTCTTTTCTTCAATAGAATCATGCAGTAATGTGTGTAATTCTAGGACAAAGTAATTGCAGTGTAGTGATTGCCAACGCTCTAATGCACAATATTGACACGATCATTTATTTAAGCCATTAGTAGGTGCGCTAAGCTTCGCAAATGTGCAAAAGGCGCTGTAATTAAGTTGTAGACATTGATATGTGTCTTGTCCCCATGCAACTCATGTTTGTTATTTAATAACTCTTTGATTTTTAAGAGTTTGCCATACATGGGTCAAAGATGTAAAATATTATGCTTGTTATCGATCAGCCTGAATAGGAATCGGTTATGGCTGGAAGAAGTGTTGATGTGAAATGTTAACATCCTGTTTACCTCACTATCAAATTTACACCTAATTCCTTTTCCATGTTTTCACAGCTGTACTAAATGTTTTATGTGTATTTCTGTCTTAATAACTTCAAGCTAATCTATGTCTTATCACCATCTTAAATTTACTGTGAACAGATAACTTAGTCAAATTGCAGTTAATTATATTGGAAACATGTGTAAGTGATCAAAAGAGCAGTATCTAATAGTAAGTCTCATTTGGACTTTGACCTTATTCAACATGGACATCATGCAATGTCCGTACTTAATCTATGTTAAAAACTTTTTTTTTAAATTGCTTTTCTGAAGCATTAAAACACTCACTCCCATGAAGAGATGCTAGTGCTGAGACCATCATGAATCTGTATGGGGGAGAGATATGGTAGTTGCTAATATTGTTTTGTGAATGTGAACACTGAATGTGAACAATTGTCGTAACTATCATAGTTGTACAGTCGTATATTGCATGTGCAATCTAAGCCTTGAAGCTCCCATACTTTAAGTGCCCGTGAAGATCCGGGGTAGAATAGGTCTTCAGCAACCCATGCTTGCCGTAAAAGGCGACTATTCTTGTCGTAAGAGGCGACGAATGGGATCGGGTGGTCAGGCTTGCTGACTTGGTTAATGTCATCATTCCCAATTGTGTGGATCGATACTCATGATGTCAATCACTGGATTGTCTGGTCCAGATTGGCTTTTTTACAGTCTGCCATCATCTAGCTGGAATATTGCCGAGTGTGGCATTAAACATCAACAAACAAACAAAGGGTCATTGTTGGCACAAGTAGTACAGACACGTCCCCAGGTGTTTCTGTATACAGAACAGTACCTGGTACCATAAATGGCAGACGGTTCCATATTCTTCAACCCCCAAAAGGAAACTGGTTCATGTTGTAGTTCCAGTTCGCCTGATTAAGAGTACATACTGGATAATGTTGTACATCGTGGAATATAAAAGCACTGTTTTACGTCACATGGATGCTTGTTTCCCATATAGCAGACTTGAATGCATCTCATACAACAGTATGACAGTTCTGATCCAGAAGCTTAAGAAAATCTTCCATGTTCAGAGTCAAGGAACCGGTTAAGCACACTGCGTGGTGCGGAATAAACTAATGTACCGTTCTGTATTCTGATTTTGGCTAGGGTACATTTCTGTATACAGAAAACGTAACTTGGGTTAAGCACACTGCGCAGTGCGGAATAAACTAATTGTACTGTCCTGTATTCTGATTTAGGTACATATCTCTATCCAGAAAACATTCCTGGGGTACATATCTGTAGTACCCATGCCATCAATGACCCCTTCAGCTATATACTTATTATCCTTCAAACTTAGTGATCATCACAGTGTGGTGTTTGACTGTCATTTCATATATGCTTGAGAATGATCTTATGATAGCCTCTCAGCTGAGATCACTTAGAGGAACAGGGGTGTCTCACCCCATTTATAACTTTTTGATTAAACTGTGCATGTCTATCTCAAGTGTGGAGTCGTTTCTATCACATTCTATTAGCAGGACCTTGTCAAAGGGGACAGTTTGCCTTCTGCTGACTTGATAGGCAAGTGTAATTTACACAGACAATTTCATCCCTACCAGATTGTAGCAATTACAACGAGCCCCCACAACAATGGCTACATTATAACTGAGCAGACACACCGGTCCTCTTCGGCCATATTCTGAAATCCCCCCTGTTCTGTCACAATGGGGTGTATTTCCATCTAATTGGCTTCAGTATTGAACTGCTCTTGACTTTCTCACACTTACATAGACCCTGGCTCACTAAATCCTTCCCCTGAACAGGCAGACATACGATAATGTAATATAGAATAGGCCCCCATTTGTTCTTGTGGTTGGTATTAGTTCTGCCTCTGATCTGAAGCTGACAAGAATCCCTGAAACCTTGTTTGTTTGTTCGGACAGAGACAGCCATAATCATAAAAACGGAAACATCAACTTTAGGATCAAACCTAATTTGAGCCGGGTCAGAAAGGGCAAATTACTACCCCAGGGCAGCCCGGGTCTATAGAGGAGGGACATAGCAAGGGCTGTTGAGGGTATATGAGGGCTCAGACTTAACTTGACTGGGATCAGACGAGGGGTCGAGAAACGGGGTACCACCCAAATTAGTCATCTTTAAAGTCCAGGGGAGGATAGGAACTAAATCAAGTTTGATTTAACTTGGATTAGAAAAAATGAAAGAATGAATACTGCCGGTTGTGTTAACTGTGCTTCTAATGTCAGTGCCACCTATTTTGGGGCTTGACTTGATTTAACCCCAGTCACATGGAGATGGTTTAACTTACCAACTAACAAACTGTGTAGAGAAGTTTGTAGTGTTCATATTTCAAGGGCAGATAAGTGCAGACGGTAAGTCTTGAAGATTGAGCTTAGTCTTGAATGTAGGACTTTGTGGAGCATGCACCATGGACATGTAATGATGTATTAGATTGCAGTTAACACACAAGTCAAATGGGTTAACGGGACCCTTTGGCATGTTGGTGAAAAATGGTCATCCCAAATGATTTTGAACACAAAGGACAATCCTCAAATCAGATAATTTCACAATATTTGTTTTTTTGGAAAAGGTGTCACAATTTGACTTCTTACTGTGATTTTAAGCTAATGTATGTCTCCCAACTGTTATTACTATTCATCTCACCCCTCCCCATCCATCCATCCTTCATCCCTCCCCGTCCATCATCCATCCTTCACCCCTCCCATCCATCTCTCCTGCACCTCATCCATCCATCCATCCTTCACCCCTCCCTGTCCATCCATCCATCCTTCACCCTTCCCTGTCCATCCATCCATCCTTCACCCCTCCCCATCCATCTCTCCTGCACCTCATCCATTCATCCATCCTTCACCCCTCCCCATCCATCCATCCATCCTTCACCCCTCCCCATCCATCTCTCCTGCACCTCATCCATCCATCCATCCTTCACCCCTCCCTGTCCATCCATCCATCCTTCACCCTTCCCTGTCCATCTCTCCATCCATCCATCCTTCAACCCTCCCCATCCATCCTGCACCCCTCCCCATCCATCCATCCTTCAACCCTCACCATCCATCCTGCACCCCTCCCCATCCATCCATCCATGCTTAACCCCTCCCCATCCATCCATCCATCCATCCTTCACCCCTCCCCATCCATCCATCCTTCACCCCTCCCCATCCATCCATCCTTCCTTCACTCCTCCCCATCTATTCATCCTCCAAACATACCTATCTTCTCATTCCCATCCATCCATCCATCCTTCACTCCTCCCCATCTATTCATCCTCCAAACATACCTATCTTCTCATTCCCATCCATCCAACCCTATCCATTATCCTCATCCTCACATTCGTCCACCCATCCCTATCCCACTCAACACGTTCACCATTTGTTGGTTTTCTTTATTCATAAACACATCAAATTGTAAATTTATAAAAGTCAATTGTTGACATTTTCACAACACTAGTTTATAGAGATGAAAGAGTTGTCCCATAAAAACTGTACCATCAGTGTGCCCATTGTTGAACCTCGCAGCAATGAGAGACACTTGTTTAATATCCTCGGTCGCTGAACACGATTTGGCTATTTGAAGACGATCTCACCTGTTCATGATGAGACACATCAGTGCATGGTCTGATATGACACATGAGTGAGTATGTAAGTCTAACACACTCAGACACTCATTCACATTGCCGTTGAATGAAGTACTTGTTCAGGAGACTCAGCTACCTCGCTGGCAAAATAACTTGAAATTTGTGGAATTTGCTCCATGCTCGTATTTGTATGCCCTTTGACATGAACAGCCCTTTGCTTGTTTTTGTGTGGTGGTCCAGCTTATCAGTAAACATTGGCAATATTTACGACTGGTTATCAACAAAAACAGATACTATTCAAGGGACAGCTGATATTAGAAACAACTGCTATAAAAACAAAAGTTTTGCAGTCAGAAAGTTTATGTTGCAGATATGCCTAGAATTTGAGAGCTAGTTGCCTGATCTGTTTAGATTCAGGATTGGTTATGAGGACACAGTGATCGACCAGCACAAGCAATGTTTCATTTTCTATCAATTCAAAACATGATAGAGAACAATTTCATCAAAGAGTAATTTTCTGTTATCTCTCTCTCTCTCTCTCTTTGTGTATATACACACATATATGTATACATATATGTGTGTGTGTGTATATATATATTATAATTTACCTATATGTATATAAATATATGATGTATGGGCTATTATAACAAAGTAAAGGCAGACATCTTTCATTTAAATCAGTCAGTTATGAAATAAGGAACCTCAAACATGCATGTGTGAAATGTAGACATGTCATCTTGAAGAAATCTTTACTGCGTAACAGCCTAGTCGTTGCGTCTGCGAGATCACGGCTAAGATGACGACACCCCCAGGCTAACTTCAATTAGAACTAAAATTCCACCATTTACTAGCTCTGATTGTGGGTTACATCAACACTCCTTGCTGACAGTTTTACACAATCTGCAATAACATGGAGCACACAGTGAGCACAGGTTACATTGTGATCATTCCACGCCAAGAAAAACATCAAGATAGTCATGGCAGTGTCCTTGACCTGTGCACCAAGTGCATTACAATTTACACGTCAAGATGCATCAGAGGCACATGTTATCTGCCCATGCTCTGCACCCCTTTCTATCCCTCCTGCAGATCATTGCTCCTTCTTCTTGCACAGCCTCATGCATGACTAGAAGCTTGCCCACATCTTTCAAGTTCCAGACAAGCTCCGGCTAATCAGCAGCATCTTAGTGAGAACAGTGTCTCGCTGACTGTAACGCACCAACCTCTGGACTGTGAAGTTTGCTGGCTCCTCTTTGATGTCTTTACGACATCACCATGCAGGACCAGCAACAGCAGGGTCTTGTTATAACAATAGGCATGTCCTCAGCTGCTGCTGCTGCTGCTCTTGCTGGAGCTCCTGTAGGGTGTATATGGATGCTATGAATGTTCTATCAGTAGGATTCAGTACTGAATCAATATTATCGTTTATATTTGACACTTGCCTTCACGGGCAAGCATTGTGTAAGTAGGATTTTTAAGCCCAAAGCAGAATATTCTCTGTTTTCATTTATTTACCTTTTTTGTTTCGAGTGATGTTCAGATATCCACAGGAACTTATGGATGACGTGTTGCGAAGTCTCCTAAGGTGCTGCTGTTCACTGTGCAACCTATGACTGTGGGTTTGAATCCCGATTTACACCGATTGTTTCGAGATTTGTCAGCACCATACCCGTGCTCAGGGGTTTCACCAAACTTACGAACGTCTGAGGTCTACATCACTTTGGGCTTTCCTCCCAGATTAAACTGACATGCTGTGATATAACTTAAATACTGTTATAAGTGCATGAAACCCAACTCACTCACTCATGCATGGTGTGCTGCATCCTTTGGAGTAATGCATAGTGCAATGCATCCTGGACGTTACTATGCACTGAGGACAGAAAATACATTACAGGATCTTCAGGAATATTTAACTTTTCCATTTCTTCATCCTCCTTCCCGACTCCATCCTCCAACTTCCGTACTCTGAAGTAGCTAGTACACTGGGATGTCCATATATGTGCAGTCCCAAGGTACAAGTTCCTGAGTACATTACACTGAAAGCTACATTGTCACAAGGATGGCTCCTTCTGATTTAGCCTCACAGTATATAACTCTTCTACGATGCTAAATTGTCTGGCTGCCTGAAGTGATGACTGCTATCCTTGAGACTTAAATGAAAGAGAACCTTCTGCACCCCTCTTGAACAGACAGTTTGTTTATTGGACATAGCATTAAATTGTCATAAACTGTTGCCTGTGTCTGTATCTGACTGTAGGCCTACTTTGTCCTGCGTTATCTGGTGATCTCCCCATGCACTTCACACAGATACTGCCAGCCCACAGAAGTCAGGGACTGCCTTTGTGGAGCCATCAGTTGATCTGGTCCCAGCTAATCAAAGCATCACAAATAAATATGTTACAAATGTCTTGGCTGTTTGTACCTTGAGGGTCAATCTATCATTTTGTGAATTCAAATATGTAAGACAAAATGTATTTAAACTTTGGATATCCCATCCATCAGCAGAAAGAGTATGTATCTTCTGTAAAACTAATGAAATAGAAGATGTGGAACAATTTCTGTTGAAATGCCCTCTCTACAAAGATCTGAGACTGGAACTAATGTCATCACCCACCTAAGCTATGCACCCATATCACTTAAAATACTACTAAATCCACCAGCGACTTCTGCCAAAATTATCTCCTATTTCATTTACAAAATGTTCATGCAAAGGAAATCTGCATCTCCTCTCTCGACCTTAATAATAGCAATATTTGTATTTCATTGTGTATATCGATGTTTATAACTTTCCATTATAACAAGTCATGTTCATGCTTTGTACCCTGCCCCGTGGGTCTTCATGTACAATAAGTCTTCTTCTTCAAGGTTGATAATATATAGATATATTAAAAGGAATTGAGAACAAGAAAACATGAAAGAATGATAAGTTGTGTTCTTTTCTGTGTGGTATTTCAGGAAATATGTGCAAAACAGTGCCAAAATAACATAAAAAGGACATTCTGTTTTTTAAATATGAATCAGAAGCAAGTGTTAAAAACTGTCACAAAATCTGACTTAAGAAAGTGACTTGATGGTATCCAAGAATGGGCTGACTGCTCTTGGGGACACCAGGGCCTTACCCAAAAGAACACACAGAGTCTGTGGTTTCAAGGTTCATTTGAACAATTCAAATGTTTTTCTCAGTGACTCAACTACCTTATCATCACTGACCGTATCACCCAGTCCCCCTGCTTGTCCCCAGTGTCAGTTGTATTGGGGCTATTATAGCCTGGGTGTTATTGCCACCTTGTAGCCCCCCTGCCGTCAGATACCAACATTAACTGATGCCCACTAATTGCATAATGTTGTGAATCACCTCCAGCCACCCACTTCAGTAATCACCCCTGCTGCTTCCTATACTTCTACAAACTTAATGCATATGTTGTGTGTGGGAGTCCGACCTATACCCTGGTGGGCCGTGCATGCAGATGGTCCTGTTTTCAAACCCAGCTTTACACCCGTTGCTTTCTCTGGTAGCATATGCAAAGCATACTTTGTTGAAGAGTGGTTATTGCTTTGGAGACCTTAAAAATCAGTCTTCATATTTGTCATTGGGATCTATTGTTGTTTGTAGTTTGTTCTGAAGTATTTTCTGGATTAAGCCGGTGTCAACATCATTATGAATAGACATTAGTTGGAAAACTCTTAGAGAACATTGATCCTATTCCTCAAAATGATCTTAGCCTACAACTGGCATAGTAATACATGTGTCGACATAAAATAATGTAGGCATACAATAGCCTCATTGCTTAAATGGCTTTCAGGAAAAAGTACCAGCGCCCTGTTCTGCAAAGCTATTGTAGCACTAAGGTGATCCTAACTCCCATACATAGACTTACGACTGCAGTAGTGCTATGATCGCCTTGTGGAATGATACCCTGGGCCCTGGACCCACTTGCACAAAGCGATCTTATTGCTAAGACTATCATAAGCCTATGTTAAAGAATCGGAGTTACGATCATCTTAGCCCTAATATCGCTTTGTGCAAGTGGGCCCTGTTCTCCGAAGTGATTTTGCACTGCAACATAACTCCTACACTTTAACGTAGACTTATGACAACCATAGATCTAGGAACACTTTATAAAATCTTGGCTGTTCAAACTCCCATGCTGTAACTTTTACAATCATTATGCTAAGATCATTTCACAGAATGAGTCTGTGAGCCTTGTTCTTCAACAGTCACGTTAGTGCTGCAAATGTAACTTTCCCTGACATATTGACACATGACTTTTCATTTAAAGTAGACTTTGCACTTTGTTTTATTTGCCAAGTTATGTTATGCTTTGTTAAAGTACCCCTTGGATTTGAACCACAGAGTAACCTTAATTATGTGCTTCACTACTTTATTGCAAGTCTATGTTACAGTATAGTGGAGTCTATGTTACAGTATAGTGGAGTCTATGTTACAATATAGTGGAGTCGATGTTACAGTATAGTGGAGTCTATGTTACAGTATAGTGGAGTTTATGTTACAGTATAGTGGAGTCTATGTTACAGTATAGTGGAGTCTATGTTACAGTATAGTGGAGTCTATGTTACAGTATAGTGGAGTCTATGTCACAGTATAGTGGAGTCTATGTTACAGTATAGTGGAGTCTATGTTACAGTATAGTGGAGTCTATGTTACAGTATAGTGGAGTCTATGTTACAATATAGTGGAGTCGATGTTACAGTATAGTGGAGTCGATGTTACAGTATAGTCGTAGATCTAAGGTCACGTAATGATGCCCTGGATGAAGTTCCACAAAACAATCTTAGTGCTACGATTGTCATAAGTATATGTTACAGTATGGAAGCGTTGGTTTGCGCTAAGATAGCTCTGTGGAATGGGGCAATGATCTCAAAGGTCTTTGTATATGACTCTCATCCCTCCTCTACACAACACAAGGTCCTATCTAGCAGTGTAGATCTCCTTCCAAGATGGTAAAGACTAACATTAGCTTAATGCATCCAGTTCACAGATGTGTCTTACTCATACTGACCACCTCCTGATCAGCCTCTGATGGTAACCAGCATCAAGTGTAATGCACTCATTATATAATCTCAGACTGCAAGGCTCTATCAAGAACCACCTCTCCCAACAGCAGGAGATCCTTCTGCAGAGGATGTGCTGGGATGGGGGCCTCATTGTAAGGAATTGGATCTTGTGTAAGCATTCCATCAGATTAGGCAACCAATTGACCATAAGCAGCATTGACCAGAAGGTGACCAGCTGCTTATTAGTTAATGAGGAGGGAAGAGGAAATAAGCAGAGGTGGTCAACGCCAGTGAAGGTGTAACTATCACTTATGTCTTGGTGTCTGGTGCGAATTCAACTGTGAAATTGGGGCAACTGTGGGATGTTTTGAGTGAGTGAGTGAGTGAGTGAGTGACATCTCAAAGGTGGTTGTTTTCTGACTGAAAATTGTTACTTGGTCTTGTAGATCATCATTAATATTTCAATATTTGGTGAAATAAAATAGTTAATGCGGTTCTTGTTGTGAATTGTATTTAGGATGGATAAAATCTATAGGAGTTTTACGTTTTATATTCGAGTGATGTAATGTTGAAACATTTCATTTGTATGAAGCGACACTGATTTGATAATAATTTTTGAATATTTGTTTAAAAATCCCTACCATTGACACTTAAAAATTTACAGAAAAAATCTGTTTGATGTTTGTATGTTCATTTCCATAAAAAACACATTCAATATTGGCAAATATTGAACAACAAAACATTTTCCATCATAACTTGAAATCATGATTGCTTTCATTGAAATTTTAAAAAAAATATCAAACTGTCTTTTGCTGTAGAAACTGATTGGAGTGTTTGCATTCATATCCACGTGTGAAACATGTTTAATTCAACATTACAATCACAGGAATTGGAAAATGCTGAACAAGATCAGTGTGTAGCCTTGCTCCAAGGCTGTACTGAAAGATAAGTCCATGCATGTGTTGTAATTCTATCCTTATAATTGGCAAGTCTAGATGAGTGGACAGTACAAAGGACACCAGTTTTTTATGTGGACAAATTGTTCTTATCATTTATATGATCTAGAAATTATGATTTAACCTAAACATTATTGCCTTAGAGACTTGTGCAAGTCTTAATCAGTGCGTTGCATTCCTGCATGTATTGTGACTGATTTGTATTCTGTACGAGTGGTGACTTTCTTGATTGAATTTCATGTTTTGGTGGAAGCCGAGGGATCGCTGTAAACAAAGTAACAGAAAATGTCACCCCTAATGTTCGTGTCACATGTTCAGAATAACATTTGTAGAAAGTCCACCCCAAAATGCTCCCATGCTGAAATTTAAATATTTGTGTAAATATTGTTAAGTGGAAAGGTTGATGAGGAATAGTCAGAAGAGGGCTGTGAGGACATCGTATCAGTGTCTGATTTGCATATATTTGTAAACTGAGAAACTGACTTTGGCGGATTTGATCCAGGATTATCTTGTAAAAATAAACAAGGGCCACTCTTGCCCACTTGATACCATAGTGTGATGATTACTGTCATGGTAATGAAAGATGTCACCAAACCGAGAAGCGGCACGGATTAGTAAAGCTAGCTCCGAATGTTTTAGTATTGAACAGGGCGGTGGAGGACGTGTGTGCTAGAATCAAAATGAGATGGCATTTCCCCCCAGAATGTTAGGCAAACATGAGGCGGGTTGCAAGTGGCTCAATCTTGTGTCAGGGCAACAATCGGGAAGGGTAATGTGTTTATCCTCTTCTGTAGCCAACGTCACATGTATAAGAAGAAAAACATCATTTGATGCACTTGACTATGAGGGCAGCTGGCCATTTAAAGAGTATGGTTTTATTTTGAGATTGTTCTGTTCTCAAAGAAATAGGTTTTTATCACGCTGCGTCTGATCCCGTGGAGCATAGATATGATATGATATAAAGTTAGCTGTGGTCTAATTGACATTGAACCAGCACCGTCAGTACAACAGCGTTGTTGTTCTGTTGTGGATGGTATGGAGACTCCCCCAGTATAAGGATGGTCAATGCGCCCCAAACTGCCAAGTTCCATTGTAGGGCTGCAGTGTCCTGTGTGGAACTGATTGTCATGGTGAAAGTATGGTTGTCATTCACTGCTATATTAATATACATTACTTTGGATTTATCTGAATTTTGAATGACTTAAGTCAAAGTAGCTAGGTCTGAGCATTGTTCTCCTTTAAGTATTGAAAGTAGTGGTTACTAGGAGAAAAATGGTGTTTAAAATTTAACTTAAGGCCAAACATTTTCAAAATCTAAAGGCAAAATAGATTTAATACTTGAAGAATAAAATTAAAATTAAAAGTCCCAATGATTAAATAAAAGCTTTAGAGAATGTATTCAACTGTTGAATTGCTGGTTAAGATCAATACCCAAGAAATGGCTTTCTGGTCACTCCACTCCTGACTATTTCCAATATTCCCAATAACATCGTCTACAAGCTCCTTAAAACGAACTGCTTCAATTTATTTAAATTCTATTTTCCAACTTTTCCATTACTTGTTGAAGTGTGTAGGCTATATGTCTTTGATGAATCAGCTCCATCTTCACCACAGCAGCGTCATGGTGTGTAGGCTATATGTCTTTGATGAATCAGCTCTATCTTCACCACAGCAGCGTCATGGTGTGTAGGCTATATGTCTTTGATGAATCAGCTCCATCTTCACCACAGCAGCGTCATGGTGTGTAGGCTATATGTCTTTGATGAATCAGCTCAATCTTCACCACAGCAGCGTCATGGTGTGTAGGCTATATGTCTTTGATGAATCAGCTCCATCTTCACCACAGCAGCGTCATGGTGTGTAGGCTATATGTCTTTGATGAATCAGCTTCATCTTCACCACAGCAGCGTCATGGTGTGTAGGCTATATGTCTTTGATGAATCAGCTCCATCTTCACCACAGCAGCGTCATGGTGTGTAGGCTATATGTCTTTGATGAATCAGCTCTATCTTCACCACAGCAGCGTCATGGTGTGTAGGCTATATGTCTTTGATGAATCAGCTCTATCTTCACCACAGCAGCGTCATGGTGTGTAGGCTATATGTCTTTGATGAATCAGCTCCATCTTCACCACAGCAGCGTCATGGTGTGTAGGCTATATGTCTTTGATGAATCAGCTCTATCTTCACCACAGCAGCGTCAAGGATTAAGTCAAGGCTCCACAATTTGATTGAATGTGGCAAAGTCTTTTTCCACTTACTTTCTTTACACCCACTAAGCTCTAGTTGATTAAGCATTCGAATGACAACTTTTCAAAGTCATGCTCATTCTGCTTACTTTATATCTCCTCAGCATTTCTGAGCTGATAATATTCTAATGAAACCAGCTAATTGTCATAAACATGTTTGCTCAACTGCATCAAATTTAGATAATTGAGCTTTGTTTATTATCAAGGCCTGACTTTGTTGACATCCGTCAACTCAAAATGTGACACAGTGTCCTAAAAACCGATTTCCTTTAAGGCTAGAAGAATGCCTTGATTATTTGACTAACAAAAGCAGTCTTCCTCAGAGAGCGAGTTTATTTTATCAGGAAGAACGGCACACAGGCAACCAGCAGAGGGTTAGTATTTGGCCTAGACACAAACTATTTGGGTCTCATTACAACTTGGTTATTGGACACAGACTGCTGTGAAGTCCTCCGGGACAAGAGATAGATGTTTCAAATCTGAGACTTTCATTTTATTGCAGCCATA
This sequence comes from Haliotis rufescens, assembly GCF_023055435.1. Taxonomy (NCBI): domain Eukaryota; kingdom Metazoa; phylum Mollusca; class Gastropoda; order Lepetellida; family Haliotidae; genus Haliotis; species Haliotis rufescens. The sequence goes on from NW_025963924.1 coordinate 272,407, forward strand.
AGATGGTGTATAAGAGGGAGATCTTTTGATGTCCTAAGAATAGGGTTTGGGAAAATTTCTGAAGATTGGATGAGAAAATATTGGTTTCTGCTTGAACAAGTTTATTTAGTCTTGATTACTTGTTTGATGAAAAAATAACAAGATTTATGACAAGAAAAGCTGTTGAGATATCCATTTTAGAAGGTTAATGTATCTACTCAAAACACATTTAAACACCTTACATACACGGAAAACAAACTCAGAACTTTTTTTTCACGTTCTTCACAGCTGTTATCAAGGTGATATATTCTGTCCAAAAGAACCTTCACAAATGCTGTTTCTGCTTGTAGTGTGTCTGCATTTAGCAGACATGTCTGAACCAAATGGCAATGTTATGTTCTGATATCACAGGTAATCTACAGGCCTGGGTTGCCTTCTATTCTGAATGGCCGATGTCATGGAGGAAAGGATCCAGTTATCAGGTGAAGACGTCAAGATTACTAGAACATGAACAGTTGGCCATTGTGTGGAACTACAGCCTCTGGTTTAACCTTATCATTGGAAGACGTCTGTTTGAGTGTTCCAGGCGGCAGCCAGTCACTGGCAAGAAGTGCTGTAAAAGCATTGCTCATTCATAAGGTCCAGATTGGAGAATGGCTGGATTATGTATATGAGATCTGTTTATTGAAGATTTGGTGTAATTTGCTGTTACAACAAATTCCAGAATCTAATAGACTGATATGAAAGATACCTAACTATAATGAGACATGGAGGTGGTCTTGTTCATTTCACTGTACTTCAATCCTGTTCGCTATCTATGAGGGCACATGGGTAGGCTAGTGGTTGATGTGCTCTCTCACCAAGCCAAACACCTTGGTTCTATTCCAAATATTGGTACAATGTGTAAAGCCCATTCTTGATGTCCGTCAGTGGGATTGATGGAATATTACAAATAGTAGCATAAGACAATGAGTAGACATGCACGTTTTGGTTGTAAATACAGACTTGTTAATCTGACACTTGTTAATCAGACATAATCATATGGAACCAACCATGTCGGATTAACGGGACTTGACTGTACACTTCTTCAAGAGGGGACGGTCGGGTGGCCAAGTGGTTCGATTCCTGACATGGGTACAATGTGTGAAGCCCATTTCTGGTGTCCCCTGCCATGATATTGCTGGAATATTGCTAAAAGTGACGTTAAACCATACTCACTCACTTCAAGCTGGCCCAGCTTGTTCAATGATTATGGAACATGTGGTAATATATTTATGACAAGTACCAATAGCTCTTAGAATTTGTTCAATTTTCTCTCCATAGTCTTGGTATGCTTGTCATTGGTGTGTACCCATCACCCCTTCGCACCTATCACGTGAGTCTTCAACAAGTCCTCTATCAGTCTACTATGGTCCCCATCTGCTGTTAAGTCATTAAAACTGACAGCTGAATACACTGACGACAAAATATGTACACGAAGATGCTGTTTAGTACATATTTTCTCAAAACAGATACACCTTAACTATTTTTAAAGCAGCTCCTTTTGTTGTTTCGAGTTCATGAATTTGATTTCCAGAAAGAAATGAGTTCTATGAGAACTGCCACCACATCTTGCCTCCTAGGGAGGCCTCCAACCTGTGGTGTTTGTATCAGCCGTCATACTTGACAATCACTCCCATTGTTGCCAGACATCATAGCATCTTTCCATTCTAACTGCTTTTCATTCAAATGTCAAGTTTCATACACTCCAAGTCATATTGTTTATAAAGATTTTCACCAACAGTTGCTGGGGAGTTGACATTTTAATAGACAGAAATCTGATAGGAGCTCTGCAGCAGTCCAGATAGACTACAAAAAGATGTTCGTCTTTACAAGTCGTTGTGAAGCGACAGTGTATATACTCACTACTTGTAGCACTCAAACAAGAATCTTTCACTGGTTATTTGGCCACTGTTAAATATGCCATTTGACACTTGAGCAGTTTTGAATCAACTTGTCATGCCCCGATGCTAGCCCAGTGTGTTAAAGGGTCAATTCAGGTAAATCTGTCTATGAGGTCAGGTAAATAACACAAATGTGAATGGTTTGCAATAAGATCTTCTTGAGTTTATACAAGACTGTATGCTTTTGTGCATACTTGTGTATACGCGGACCGCTTTACATCAAGTGACCAGAAATGGACAATTGGACAGGTCGAGTTGAAAGGGAAGACTTGCAAAGGGAATAATTTTGACACATAATAATAATGTTGGGCATGCTAGAAAGGTATAATACATTGCCCACAAGGACAAGATTACAGGACAAAAGTCTTTCTGACTTTTTGTGTCCTTCAGAAAAGAGACTGAAAAATCACTGGAGCTGGCTCTTTTGCAGAGGGTGATTAATCCTGGATGTCACAACTCTATTCAGCTCAACAGTGAAGGAATTACACAAAGTGGAAATAATTGACAGGCTGTGTTTTCTTTGAAATAGCCGTAAGGAGAGCGTGTTGCTTCATCAGACACAAATGGAGTGTTCAGACTTTGGGAGGCATAAACTTTTACTTCTTAACAACAGTAGCTTTTAACCGAAACGGTGACCATAGGATGCAAAGGAAACATTTATTGAAGAGTGAAGTGACAAGTTATAGTGTAGACATAAAATAAAATGTATTTGAATAATTTTCTATAGTTTGCCCAAGGGGATTTATGATTTGTATGTTTTATGCTTTTGTCTATGTATATTGCAGATGTTTCCCTTAGCTTGAGGGCATTGTACTTTCAGTTCATTCTATCTAGTTTAGGCAGAATAATCTCCATGCTGACACAGAAATAACAAGTCATTGTTTTGATGGATAGGCGCTGAATACACTCAGTTTTTCCCCTGTAACTGGGCTCGTCTGCAAAACACCCACAATTGCGTAGCTCCATTATTCCTGGAAATTGTGACAAACATGCTAACGAAAAATGAGTTATTCAAAACACCGATAATGGATTGCCCATGAATAAATTTGGTATTTTCCCTTTAAAACTGGCATTTTGACTTGATGATGTTATAAGAGGTCAGACTGGGCATTTCAATTGCCGCCAGCCCACTGTAGGAATCATTTGTCGCAATCCTGCGATCGTTGCAGCAGACTGATGATGCTGCGATGACCAGTGGGAATGCCCGCGTTTGTTCTTGTGTCAGGGCTATTAATAAATGCGGAATAAGCCTCTACACTCAAGGACCTGTCTCAGCTCTGGCCGCAATTGTTGGTGCTTAAAGGATCCGTCTGAATTTCAATATGCATATGATGTCCTTATGGATTATGGCAATTTCCACAGAAATTGTTTTGAATTTGAGAAAAACTAAAGAGGATTCTTGGGGGAGTTCCTAAGCAGTATCCCTTCAAACACAATGTTAATGCCGGCTTCCATCCCATAGGGTTAACAGCCACCACTTTTTGTGATTCCTTATTTTTTTGCTTGATGCAATTGGCCGTCTGTATGCTATTCATAAGGCACATCAGGGTTCTCTCTGCACATGCAGACACACATTAATTACCCCATCTCAGAGGTCTGGTCAGGTTTATTGTTATTCATACATGCTCCTGTAACTTCAAAGTGGGCTCTTTCAGTGGTGAGACTTTGGTAAGGATCACAAGTCATACGATGGTTGAGGCACTTAGCATAATAAACTGTTGCTGCGTCAATGAGTAATTCAAAAGTTCATACATCATTACTCATGTTTTGCTAATTTCTGTCAATATTAGCCTTACTGTATTAATAGAATTTGAACATTTTTGGGTGACTGACATGTTTTTTTGGTAATGTCTTTACTAAGAGGCCGATTAAAGGGCTAAGATACTTGATATATTTGTACAATTATGTTTTTTATACAGAAATAATATTGTATTGACATATAAAAAACTGTGAAAACTTTGATATCTTTTTTTGTTTGTTGTTCCCACTGGTGAAGATTGATGCATTCTTACATATGTGTTATATGTACCACCTGTGGAGACATCTAGGTCAATAATATATTTACTATGAAAATAAATCTCCTCAGAAGTGATGGAAATTTGAAAAGCCCTGCCCAGGATATGATGCCATTCTGCCTTACCTTGGGCCCTTCGTAAGGCTGGACTTTGAAGAAGGTTCTAGTGGAGCGGGGCCATTTGGAGCTCCGTACTTCAAAGGTAATTTGAAGTATTTTGAGACATTACGGAAGCAACAAGACAGGAAGTAGCATGTCTGTGGAGAGTGGTTGGCACCTTCCCATAATTCCAGATTGAGCTTGTCTTTGGACTTACAACAACACCTGAAGAAAGGCAGAGGGGGAAATCATTGTTTGACATATTTGTCAGATCTTGCCTTCACTTGATGGATCTAAATAACAGATTCCATTGAGAAGCGTTGCACTGATTCCCAAGGTTCTCCGTCCTCTATCTTATGCAACTGCAAACACAGACCCAGAGTTTTGTAATTCTGTTCTGCGCGGTGGGGTTGCCTAGTGGTCAAAGCGTTCGCCTGTCATGCTGAAGGGCCAGGTTCAATTCCTGACATTGGTACAATGTGTAAAGACCATTTCTGGTGTACCCTGCCGTGATATCACTGGAATATTTCTAAAAGCGGTGTTAAACCCTACCCACTCACTCACTGATTCTTGTCGTAAGTCTCTCAATTGACATGGACTTAAGAAAAGATTCATTTGAAGGGGAATAGTGAAGTATTTTAATGAGCAAGTTAGTGTTTGTTTACGAGACATGACGTAACCCTTTTGATGAGTAACGAGAATGAGTTGAGCTGGTCGCTTGGGAAGCAGTTTGGTAGCAATTAGAAGCCATGTTTGTATACATGCCTCGTAGATAAGGGTATTACCTGTCAGAGCCAAACACGTGTAGGAGAACTAATCATGCATTGTTATTCTTTCCGCACTCACTCATCAATCACCTCGTGGCATGCTCGTAGTAATAAGGTTTTAGCATACTGATACTGTACCATAAATCTTGCTTTCATTACTCGTGGGGCATACACTGTCTCCCTTGGTATCAAGCTTGTTTTTGTGATTAATGTGTAATATTTGGCATTTAGGCAGGGTTTTTTGTATGGAGGGTGTCTTTGTGCAAAGACTATACAGTTACTTGATATTTGGTTTTGATTGGTTTGTGAATGGTTGAGAGGAAAGTAGTGCTGGGATGTGATGCATTTGTTGATGGGTGAGGGTCTAGGTGTTGTTGGATAGTTATTTAGTTCATGCGGAAATGTGAACAATGATCATATGTTCTTTGTAAAAGATCCTAATTGGCAGATCCTATGATGTTATATCAGGATTATCAGAAAATAAGTGTTGTCACGATTTAACAGTTCAGTATATCAGCATATGAACACGATTTAATAGTTCAGTATATTAGCATATGATCATGATTTAATAGTTCCGTATGTCAGCATATGATCACAATTTAATAGTTCAGTATGTCAGCACATGATCACGATTACATAGTTCAGTATATCAGCATATGATCACGATTTAATAGTTCAGTATGTCAGCATATGATCAAGATTTGATAGTTCAGTATATCAACATATGATCACAATTTAATAGTTCAATATGTCAGCATATGAACACGATTTAACAGTTCAGTATATCAGCATATGATCTCGATTATGTTGTTCAGTATGTCAGCATATGATCACGGTTAAACAGTTCAGTATGTCAGCATATGAACCATGACTTAACAGTTAGTATACCGGTATCAACAAATTATAATAATATACCAGTTCAGAATCAGTATCAGAATATTTGCAAAGGATTATTTTTGACCTTTGGGGAATATGCTTCAGGGAATATGCTTCAGGGATGACAAACACTGATGGACAATGATGAGTAAGAAAAGAATTCAAGCTTGCATCATAATAAGGGCAAAGATCTTGCAGAAAGATTATATATATTTTCCAATCTTCATGATGACAATTTAACTCATTTGACTTCATTAACGCTGTGTTGCTGATAGCACTGCCTACTTTCCGGTGTAGGTTTACATCACTGGTGACACGGCAACGCCACGTTCTGCAGCTTCAGGCTATAGGCCAATGATAAAAACAGTTTGATCTGAGAAAAAAAGACATCCTGTTGATTTGTAGCATCTACATACGATGCCTACAAAGTCAGTGTGTGGTTTAGGTGGCAGCACTGTACCTATAACTTCTCATTTGTGAAATATGATTTTAAAAACTTATCGTCAGATGGCAGAATTTGTCTCTTTGAATGTTATAAAGAAGTAAGTTAAGAGATGATGACTCGCCGGGGGATATTGAACATCTGTAAACTTTTCTATAGAAGTTCCTATCCAAGTGTGATTTCATTTCAGATATAAGGAAAATTGGGAAGATAAGAATCAATTTGTTTAATGGAATTAAAATTTCTTGCTGGAATAATTTTTTCCTTAAGAGTTACAATCTGTGTGATATGGCGTCAATTTTAGTAAAGAGGGTAAAATATAAAATAATAGCCAACAATTTATTCTCAGGCAATTACTTCTGAAAGATATGACATCTGCAGATGGACAAACATGTTTTTAGTTTGAATTTTTTTTTAACCAGGTCAGAGATTTCTTATGAGGATGAAGAGCAGATAAAGGATGACTGTAGGATGTTTTACTGTCTGACAGTCGAAATTCTATCTTTTGGGCCAACTATTTAAATTCTGGAATGGCATGTATCATTGATACATTAGCTGTCAAAATATCAACAGTGATGACCTATTGTGCTAATTAGTTTGTCAGGTTGGGCACATTGTCTCTGTAAAGGAGATGCCAACATGTAAACAAGAAGTACCTATATACCACTGTACACTATAAAAGTCAGGTAAGTATGTGGGTACTGATAGAGTTATGCTAAGTGACTCGGATAGCTTTTTGACTTTTCATAACACAGTGTTATCGGAAACACCATCTATGGCTGGAACAAAGGTATAGGGTGCTAACTACTTTATATTGGTATTTCCCAGTTGTAAATCTGGAGATGAATTTGCCACTTTTTTGTAAGAAGACCACTCCAATGCTTGCTGACTGACAGAAATAAATAGGCTTGTTCTTCCTCCACCTCTTGTGTGTATGAGTGCTAGGTGAAAGACTTGTCCGTTCAGCTAGTATTGTTGCTCTCTCACAATGAGCACATGCACCTTTACATGCTGCCTTTGTCCTGGGAAACCCAGCGCCTTTTTTGTTGGGAGAAAGGTATCGTATCAAGTGGCCATGTGTGTATATACATGATTGCAGGCATTCCGTGTGTGATTGTGTGGAACACGTGGACTCCATTGACTTGCTGGTAGTGTGGAAGGCATTACCTGTGGTTATTCAGAGCTCAAGATAAGGAAATAGGAACAGGGAGCGATGGAAATTGTTTTTTGACGAGATCCTTACCATTTGCAATAATTCTGAGCAGAAAGCAGGAAATGAGATTGTTAGGATGTGGGGTTGGAACTAGGGCGGGTTTATGTGGGGGGAATGAGACTGTGATGACCGTTGTGATGGGGAGAGGTTCATGCCCACACATTCACTTCCTGGGTCAGGTCAGAACCATGTGGCTTTGTAACAGAGCATGTTATGATGGTTACATAACGCCACCTAGATAGGAGGTATTGAAATAGTCATTTCTCTGTTTGATCTAAAGGTGAAGGTCATGGGATGGAACGGGCAGAGCTGTTATGGCACAGAGTGAGTGAGGGATTTGATGCTGATGTCAGCTATGGTCCAGGTTTTTCATGAGATGAGACACCAAGAATAGGCTTCACATATTTGACCTGTTGGAGGAATTGCATCGGGTTCCATAGTTTGATGAACTCTTAACCATTAGGCTTACATGGTAATGAGGTACTATTGGTGACTGAAGAATTAATGACACCCCAACAACTCACTGATATGGCTGGGAGGAATATAAGTACATGTAGTGGTTTGAATGATGAACAACAACAGAATCAATGGTGGCTGGTGGTAGGCAATCTTATGCTCTTATTAATTGGTAATGCCTCTGTAAAGACCTTGTTGAAGGCATTTCCCCCAAAAATCTTGGTAGTCTAAACATCATTTTCTGGATCATATAGTACAGTACAGTACAGTACAGTACAGTACAGTATAGTATAATATAGTATAGCTCCTGAGCTAATCATATCTTAAATATAAATATTATAAGGAAGGTATTAACTGGCATGACTGTGGAATATATATATATATATATATATATATATATATATATATATATATATATATTATTTCTTTTAATAAAAGCCTAGTCAAGGCTAGATCAAACTAAACCAAGTTTAGTTTCCTCGTTTCCACAGATGAGCAAAGGTTCTTTTGAAAAAAAACCGAACAATTATTTGAAAGAAATGTTTTCATAGACAAAGTGTTAGTTAGTCTAGTATACATATTGTTTGTCCAGTTAATTTATAAACTGTGTTTTGTCACTGGGAAATTAATCCAGACAATTTGTATTGGAAACAACTTTGTAGAGAACAAATTGGGATCAGTAGGCCATGCAATTTAATTTTACCCTGCCTTACGAGTTCAGTATTTGAAAGTTGTGTACTTGATACAAATTGGGATGAAAAATGAACATGTGAGTGTGCCCTTCTTGAAGAAACAGGACAAGTTTCTAAATATTTACAATGTGCGAGAAACTCCCAGTCAGGGATGAAAGGAAGTAGGAGGAGTGAAACACGCTGAGTCAGCATTCCATGGAAATCTATCTTCATAAACATTTCTTAAATTCAGGAAAAATGTGGTAAAAATCAAGAAATCAATTCATCATGGCAAAGAGGTCTGAGCAAAAACAGTCGTGTAAGCAGCATTCACAGCACAAGATGGTCATCATTGAGCAAAACGGATGAGGATGCAATGTAACACAGTCATTATATGACAGTCGTGCTCTGCCTCCTGATCAAGATGCTGTGTTTATTGGTGAAGAAGACAGCCATGCTAACAAGATGTGAGACTGCCAACCATGGTGGAAGCAGCCTTGGGTTCCTTGCTTCCTCTGCCGACCATTACAAACTCAGCCTTCAGGTCTGATAGAAGCGGCTGTCATCCTTTGGTGCCAAGGTCCCTGACACTGAATATCATGCATTGCTTCAGTCCTTAAATGCCCGTGTTTCTTAGCTGTTTCTGACAATCAGTCAATTTTTCCATGGTTGTTCTGTAGCCGTTAGCATTTGGACAGCATGGTTACTGTCCGCCATTGTTCATCATGACAGTTTTGTGACTATTGGCAAAATTATATGTATTCTAGTCAGGATCTTGCTACTGTTGTGAGTCTTGACAGTCATAATTGTCAATACAAACTGACAAGGTCTCTGACTCTGATGCCACAGAGGTGACTTTTGGCAAATTTGGAATATCAGTGTCGGAATCAATCTTAGTAATGAACCAACTATGGGATGTAGTGAAGCAAGGATGGGCAAGTTGTATGTTACTTTAATATATGTAGGGCGTGACAGAAGAGACAAAAGAGGGGTGTAGGACTTGTCGTGGGTACAAGATATGGGAGAGCATTTCTCTTTTAACAGTTTTCAAAGGTTTCATCTAGTCCCGCATCCATTTGGAATATAACTGTATTGAAAATGCTTTTTCCAATAAACTTTGAAATATGATCATGACAAATCATCACCATCAATCATGTTTCTTTTGTGGCATTGAAGGTTCTGTTTGATATCATTACCAGCATCTTCGACATTAAATGTTTGATTTTGAATATGCTGAAGGAAGGTGAAAGAATAGCACTCAAATTCAACCATGCAGAGACTGCATATGGTTAATGGTACCAGTAATCTGCTGTCAACCCTGTCCCTCTGTAAATGGTTGAAACAAGATGATCAGTTCATATTGATATGCATTTCATATTATATCAGACACAAACATGAAACATTTATTTTGAAACCATCTAAATAGCATTTATTTCTGGGAGAGTCTCAGGTGATATTCCTCTCATATTTCAAAGACAAAATGCATGCAATAGGATAGAGATCATTGAACAATTCCTGAAACAGTTTCTGTGAGGGTTTTGTATGAATGTTAAACTGATATCCCACTGCTGTCATGTTTAAAGACTTGGGGGAAAGAGGGCGATCATTTCATGGGTATCTTTTTTGCACATAGAACTATTATCTTTTCCGTTGATGTCAATAAATCAAGATAGCTGTTGTCTTATTACAATGATTTAGGACAATGTTGGTCAGTTAATCGTGGAGGCCTTTACCATCCGTTGTCGAGGATGCTGTTCACATGATAATGACTTACATGGCAATATGGAGATCTCCTGGGAATGGGGATTAATGATATCTCATAGCAATGAATATAATTTCTTGATAAGGTATTTATACTGAATTTGGTATCAGGGGGGAAAACCTTTTTGTAATAATTGAGTCTGACTCATCTTTTGGACAGGCTGTATTGTTGAGAAATGAGCAGATAAAAAAATTGTAATTTTCCCATGTCACTTTCCCTTTTTAGAATCAGGAAACATATTTATTTGTTGTCACACATTAAATACAAAATGACCTTTAAATACATGAGAGGACACTTTGAGCAAGAATATCAAGCAGAATGGAACAAACCTGTGAAGATCCGGGTTAGAATAGATCTTCAGCAACCCATGGTTGTCGCACAGGCGACTATGCTTGTCTTATAAGTGACTAACGGGATCAGGTTGTCAGGCTCACTGACTTGGTTGATGCATGTCATTGTATCCCAATTGCGTAGATCAATTCTCATGATTTAATCCAAAAACATTTAATGTCCAAAAAATTCTTGAAAAAATAATTATGCTTCTGACTGTTGAAACAAAAAGAAATTGTCTCCCACAAAAATGAATTGACGCTTGTAGTATTAATATAAAAATTATCTGGTTTTGTAGCTGAAAAATGATCTAAGTCGCAGCCCCCAGCCCAGAATATCAATAGGTTGGTCCCTTATGAGGTGACTAAATAGATTGGGGGGTAAAATAAGATGGAACATGGATCATAATATCAGTCACTGGTTTGTCTGGTCCAGTCTTGATTGTATATAGGCTGCTGGATATTACTGGGATCAGCGTTCAACAACAAAAAACAAGCACTACAGACCTCTTTAACCCTGCATCCCCACATGGACTTTTGCAGCATCAATATGAATTAACAAACTATCAAATATTTCTGTTCAAGTGATGCTTAGAATATGTGTGACAAAGGTCATTATCTAAAAAGCAGTATAAACCATTTTGGTTGTCATTCTCCAACGTCCTACTTGCATGCTGATATAATCTCAAAGAGTCACAATGACCTTGTGATAGGAAAAATCTGTTAAAATATATGAAAGGAAGTTGTGAACATTGACATAATTGCTTACTTTTGTTTGCGTCAGCTTCCAGAATGAAATTAAACTCAGAAAAATTCTTTTGTAAAAAATGAAATCTTAGTTAACAAAATGAGATCAGCTGCTTCTTCCAGAAACAAGATTGACTTTCTGATGAGAGGCGATGATCTTATACTAGAGTGACATAAAATTCTCCCAAGAAACCTTAAGAAAACAATCTGTGCAGCATATTACAAAAAAGAACTCCAGAAGTTTAAGACCTAATGTCCCTTTAGGGAATTTCTTCAACAATATCCAGACAAAGTTGTAGCCATGATGTAAAGGAGTGAGGATACTCTAAATATTAGTGGGTAAAGACCCGCTGCTGTTTCGTGCCCACTTCGGGTTGTAACCAGAACAGAGTCCCATGTCCCACAAGGCAATAATTATGCAACATTTAATCTCCAGTGAGAAAGATTTTGCAAGTCAAGCATTTCAGTCCGGAGTCCACAACGGTTTTCAACATGCAACCCGATCATCACTTTGTATTCATAACAAGCCATTAATTGTTTATATTTGAGGATCAAGAGATTTGGGAGGGATCTTTGGCACGCTTTTGTTTTGTAAACTACCTCTCCTGGGTGTAATGAAAACTAGAACTTGTGGTTCTGTTAAAATGTTGACTGCACTAAGTTTTCGTAATGTTGCTTTTAGAGCAAGTGAGGCTGATAAATTAATTATTATTAATCAAATAACTTTCATCAAGTGTACTTTTATTAAATTTTTGGGTAATGATATTCCAGTTATACTCTTGTGTTTTCTCTCAACTTTACAAGGACCAGTCGAGAGAAAGGTCATTGATTTTTTACCTCTGTGTACTATGCAGTCTGTCTTTCTGTCTTTTTTTATTTAGTAAGGTTTACAATTGTTGTAACTCTATTTTTTATTCTCATTTCTAAAACTTATATTGTTAGCAAGAACACAAAATGCCCTGGGATTTGAACCCAACTCAGGGTTGCAGGTGGCAAGATGAAAAAAGTTTTCATTACACCAGAGAGTGTTTTTTCTTTGGAGAAGAATACTACTCAAACTTAAACTAGGTATGACATTTATTTCCTTGAAACAAGGTGTGTCTAATGGGTAGTTCTTCAGTGTCTAGCATGCGCACTCAGGCCAAATTTCTTACACTCAGCATGCATTTTTTCTGTAAAAGCACTTTGGAAACTAAATTTAGCCAAGGCAAGCTGAACACAATCACTTAAGAATACTAAGGTGTATGGTTCATAAAGACCGTTGGAAGGACTTTCTGTATTGTGATCATAAAACAAACTACTAAACACTGCAAGGCAAAACTAATGAAAACTGGGTTAGAGTAATGTAAGAAGATTTCTTTGTCACTCATGTTATGTCACCTATTGTTGGAAATTAAAAATGAAGTGAAACTATTTTACTGAAGATAATCCATATTTTATCTAAATGTAACTTCATGTAACTTCTAAATGTAAGATCATAAATTCAGTTTCACATTAACATGTAACTAGTTGAAAGGAAAATAGCATTCTGGCAAGTCATTACTTTCACTGATGTTGATCTTGATAGCTACTTATTTTACCTACATAGTCCATATCCTGGGAGACTACTCTCAAAACAGTCAATTATCTGGTTTGCATGGGGTTCCCATGAACAAATTAAACTCTGTCACCCTGATATAGAATGATTTACCAGAGTAATGATAGAGGTAGCCTTTGATTCTTCGATAAAACCTTGAACTTCACCCCAGGGATATCAGAGGAGGAGTAACACTAAAGAGTTCTCACAAGTGGTCGACAGTTAACACATTGAATTATTTACGACTTTTGCAAGATTGATATTAAAGATGCTTCATTCTCATGCCATGACTGGCACTAATTTCGTTGTAAAAACTGCGAAGTTTCTTTTGAATTTTTTTTACAGGAAGTATAACATGATTTGATCATTTTTGAAAGTTAATTTATGCTATAAATTGTTGTAGATATCAATCAGCAAAGGGTAAGGTTTTGAAGAAGGGTATTTTAAAATATTTGTCTGTTTTGAACCCAGTACCTGGTATCTGATCAATCTTGTTTCAAGTGCTCTGGTGGATGCTGAAAGGGTGATGAGATCTATGACGCATGTTTGGATTCACCTAAAAGGAACACTGCACTGGGCTATAAATGACACAGATTTTCTTGTGTTGTGCTGGTTTTCTTTCACAAATTTGACAAACTGCTTTTCTTTGCAGAGAGAAAACAAAAATTCCGAATTATTTTCGAATACCTGAAGTCTTGCATGACTCTTTACAAAATTTTATGTATGAAGTGAAAATGCATCGGCTGGCTAATGCAGAAGCCAGACATGCTGCATGTTATAAGTCAACGTTAGTTGTGGCTCATCTGGTAGTTAATTCTTCCAGAAAAGCAAACATGGCTGAGAGAGGGAGAGTTTATTGCAGGCAAATTGTTTTCTAATAGCCATCATTTCTGGAAGTTCTCGTGCTGGCTCCAGCCATACCTTCCCATCGGTCCTCACAGATTGGGAATTACTCATGCTTGATCCTGTGTCTCCTGCCCTGAGTTCAAGCTTCTGAAGTCACTCTCTTGGAATATAGGACTCACCCCGAAACTTTGAATATAACATTTGTCTGACTCAAAATGTCTGACCTGCACTATACCATGTTGAATGTATGAATCATCATGAATTGACTGTTAAAGTATCACAGCTTCTTCCTCAGTAGACGATTCATCATCCAACTGGATAGAGATGCAGGTTAGCCACGTGGTTAGTGTATTTGCTGATTGTGTGGAAGATTCAGGTTTGACTCCCTGTCTGGATTTCTGTATAGTGAAGCAATGATGTTTCTCAATTCACCTTGATCCTACTGCAATATTTCCAAAATGGTGTTAAATTTATATTAGCTATGAACTGAATCCCACTGTAATAAATTCCTTTTGTCTTCACTCTGGCGTCATACATGGGTAAAGGCTTTCTGGGGCAGTGGGGTAGCCTAGCAGTTAAAGTGTTTGCTTGTCATGCCAAAGGTCAGGTTTGATTATCAACATGGGTACAAAGTGGTTTCTAGTGTCCCCCAACATGATATTTCTGGAATATTGCTTAAAACCATAAGCACATGCTAGAATAACGTTAGAACTATACTCACTCACTCCCTCACTCAAAGGATATAAATTGCTTCAATTTTGTTCCAGCAATAAATCTTGACTATTTCCATCATATGTAGCAATGATTATTGTCCTAGACTGAAGGTACCTGTATGATTGACTCAAGTCCACATCTTGTGTCTTGTATATCAAGTACATGCTTACATGTTTCAATGTGTTCCATCCTTTCTTAAATCCTCATTATCTCAAAATCCAGAATGTGTTTCCTGAATCCTCCCATACTGTAGGGCTGGGACGAGTCCAAATTTACTACCCGGGTACCCAACCCCTATTACCTGACACTACCCGGGTACCCGCAGCAGGTCTCAAGAGTGCGATTGGGAAACGTTTGACCGTACTCCTGTCAAAATGTATTAAGATACAGGTATAAAATGATCTGGTCAGGCATACACTGAAGTTGACTGAAGTTTTATATTTATGCAAACATGTAAAATCAGAAGGAATGTGTGCATAGTCGGAAAGAAATGTGAACATTTGTCATTTATAGTGTAACCATAGAGTTCTAAATAATTTTTGCCATTAAACAATATAATCACGTGACTAACCATTGGTCTGGGGAGTCCTGTGGGTACCCTGGTCCTACTCAGTACCCACCCGACCTGAGTACCCAAGTTACCCGTCCCAGCCCTCCCATACCACCATATTTCCTAGTCCCCACTAAAACCATCACCGTAGTCAAAGTGTTGTCTCTCACATCTGTGTTCTTAAAACATATCTTTTTAAACCTTTTTACAAAATTGAAATGAAAAGGCATCCATGTGTTTTAGCATTACTTCTTGTATAATGAGTTGATTAAATAAAATGGTCTATAAGATCTATGAAGTCAAAAAGATTCACATCTATCAAGATGTTTGCTGTTATTTCACAACTACCTTCTCCTATCCTGAAATGTCAACAAGCAAAAAAGTTAAACTTTATGTGTGACCCTTGGTTAAAGATGTCGAGATGTGACACGAGAACAACACCTCTATTTTCTCATATATATCTAATAATGAAACACACATTCCTTGAGAGCTGTAAATATTTTTCTTGACACACAGAACTCTGTCAGTTTCATAATTACATTGGTTCTCACTTGCTATCCCAAGTAACACTACATAGTCCCCCAGGACACAATGCCATAGTATCTTATGTTAAGTCTGCAATGTTTCTTTCCTGAATTCCAACCAAACCCTTCGTATTCCCCAAGGAACAGTTGTGTCATTATCTATAGTTTGGCAGGGATAAAAGTGTCCATCTCTAAAATGCCTTAGTGTTTCTTTGAGATGTGTATTGCCCCCGGGAGCAGATGTCACACACTATAATTGATATCTACGATGGTTATGTCACTCAAGTGAACTTCCAAATGGCATTGGGTGTAGAAGGTCTACAATGGCTTGTGTTTGGCCATGTGTACTCAAGTCATGTATCTAGGTACTGTTCTTTGCTGAATGTTCAGATGCATTTTCTTCAAAGGAGAAGGTAATATCTGAGCCCATTTTGACCTCAGGATTTGTTAAATTTTAAAATTAAGTCTTTAAAATATTATGAAGATTATTGGACATGTTCATATAACAAAGTCCATATTTTTTTTCGTACAAGTTTTTGACGGATGACATGATAAAGTGCATGATGGCAAAATGAGTGAAAAAAAAAATGTTTTTCTTCAAATGTCAACTATGAGCAGGTCTGTGATTCAAGATGAATTCTTCACCACACCTGACTTCTGTGTTTATCTACATCGCTAAAGAAAATCAGCTCGGTCAAAGATGTTAAGAATGTAGAAAAATATTTCATGAAAGCCTCCAAAATCAATCCTTTTGATATAGTTTATCTTTACACTGCATATAGTCTTGTTACAAGTCCAAAACAACAAGTGTTGAAAACGACAAAGACTAATTAACATTATTTCTTAAAACATCTTTCAATACAAATTCTTAATGGTTTGGCCATTCCTATATTAGACCCCACAAAAAGGATGAAACTTCTGATGTTTTGGTTTGAATGACACTAACAATCTTAAGTTTAGCTGAATGTTGCTGAAACAGCAATAAACAAGCCCGAAATAACTTATCACCCCCCCCCCCCAACCTGCATACACAGACACAAGAGCCCAGCATGCATCATCTACATGTAGGATATTCGCTTTTTGGGAAAGAAGGTTAGAGTTACCTACCCTTGGTTATTAATCTGGAATTGATAAAGGCCTGACGTTTTTGGTTGAAAATGATGCACATGGGGACAAGAAAGATAACAGTTTGGTTTTGGGGAGAAGGGGGTGTAGGAGGGCTTATGTGGATCTTGTGGGCCAGCAATTATCATACCTCATCCTTTCCTCATACATAGCAATATAAAGAATAATCTAAAGAAACAAGTGCCCACTTGAATTATTCCACCTTAGTGCTACACTTGTCATATTGTGGTTTAATAATGTATCCTTATGATGATGTATGGCCATTCTTGACTTCACTCATGAGCTGCTGCTGCTGCTACAACTGATGAAATTCCAAGTCATCCATCATACCATGCAGTATATTTCAACAATGTCATCATAAAGTTGACAACAAACATATTTGAAGGAGTACTGTTATGACAAAGATAGACATTTTGTACTAAGACAAACTTGATTATTTTAAGGTATTATCATAAGACATGCAATAATTAAGGGATAACAATAACATGTACAAACTGACAGCTTTTTAATATTATCTGTACAAAATCATTCATATATTATCTTTTCCTTTGTGCTTATTTGCATCTATTATTTGTCCACCAAATTTGATAAATCTTACTTGGCGTCTGTACTGATGTACACAAGATATGTTGTACATGGAGGTGTCCTTCAGGTCAGTACAGACCATGCAGTTCCTACCTGCTCCAGGGGGCACGGGTGGCCCAGTCGTCTAAGGCACTGCGATTCGCTGTGCAGAGTTGCGTCCCTTGGGCACGCCAGAAACCTATGATTGTGGGTTCGAATTATGTTTCTAGGTTTTCTTTTTCTCAGCACCATACCCGTGCTCGTGGGTTTCACCGAAGTGGTAAACGTCTGAGACCTGCATCACTTTGGGATTTCCTCCCACATTAGGCAGACATGCTGCGATATAACTGGAATACTGTTAAAAGGGGACTGGAAACTGGACTTTTATAGTCAGTTAATGCTCTTGCCTCAGGAATATGCATTACACCCAACTCACTCACTCTGTTTCTCATTTCTGTCAAATTCCACAATTCAGCATCAACAAGGAAAACAGATTAAAAATTTTCAAAGGCTATATTTTCAATCCAGATCTTATTCTTTGTCATTTCTACAACCAAGACTAAAGCATTGTTAAATATAATTGTGATAACAGGCCATCCATCAGTTGTGCCTGGAGTAGTTGTTGTTACCTAAATATAGGTTACATGCCGCCAAACACAGCCACCCCACCCCACACCCCCACACCCCTACCACCACCACCACGAAGAGAAGAGACATCAACACTCCCCCTCCACTTCCCTCGTCCCATGGGTGTCCGGGGGATCTACCATTTGACGGTCAGAGGATCATCTTGGGTCTGCAGCCTAGACCGGGAGCTCTTCAGTCTGAGAGGCACGTCTGTGATGAGAATGCCAGGTTGAGATGGATCTCAAGAAAAACATTGCTAATAGAGCGAGGGATGAGGGAGCCAGTATGTTTGGGGATGCTGGCTGGCTTCACTTGTGGCAGTTGTAGCAATACCCAGTGTATTCATCAGGTGATGCTGTTGGGAAGATCCTGCTAAATAGGATCGCAGCACACTTCCGTGGTCAGAATGAAGGATATGCCATATATTTGTAATAGAAATTACAGAAAATCAGGTTTTCCTACACAAAAAGTTCTTCATTTTATACCAAGATGACATCTTGACGGTTAACTACTAAGGTTTTGCAGGCTTTCTATAATCAAGAGTTTATAGATAGGTAAAATTGTTTTAAACCATTTATTTGTGTGGCTCGTGGGAATTCATAAAGCTACAATGAGATTATATGGCTTTAATAGTAGAAAGTTGCTACCACTTTGACTAGATGGCAAAGCAGAAACATGCCTGGCTGTACTAGTGTGTGATCAAACCCACATGACATGGATTTGGTTTTATTTAGTTGTCATTTTATATGAGTTTGCTGACAAATCTTATTCAGTTTAGAAATTCAAACGTGTCTTTGTTTATATTTTATGTGTCTTTAACAGTTTGCCAGGAAATCAAAATTAGAATTGCTTGGTTTGAATTTTTGCTGCTGAGGGTAGTTTTGTGGCTGTGTAATGGAGTATAAATTTTGAAAATCATTTAAATTAATGTAGTTTGAAAAACTTGTAATATACTCATATGCATAATGTATTGATAAAAAAAGGGTATTTGTTTAGAAATCACTTATGGAAAAATGAATCATTATCAGAACGGACTTCGATGTCATGTTTGACAAAATACTTTAAGAGGACTGACTGTCTTTACATTATGTGGGAGATAATTAATCCATGCCACTTCTCAAGTGATTGGAAAACATTTGAAAAGTATTGATTCCTTGTATGAAAAAATGTTCAGTTTTTCATAGTCAGAATGTAATCGCAATCGAATGGGGATCACACTCAGATCGTAGGTGGCGTGAAAAATTTCTGGAATCGAAGCCGTTGTCAAGTTTCAGAGGAGTATGAAAATCGTCCAAAATGACTTCAAGTGTAAACCTTGTGTAAACAAGCAAGAAGGTGTAAAGGCTCTCATGCTTGAGAGATCATCTGGATTGACGTCTGCTCCATTCTGGTTTGACGTCTGCAGGGGAAGTGGAAATCAATAGAAAATGATGTAGAGACGGATGACCGAACTTGAAGGATGGTATGAAACGGAGGAGGAGAATCAGCTAGGCTCAGTATGACACAACGCTACAATTAACTTGAAGAAGAAAGTGGAAATAAGATGTCCTTGTGGTTTTGAAGACAACAAACCGTATTGGAGAGTAGTGAGCTATTGGATGCCTCTTGTCCGACTGTCAGTTTGGGATGTGATGTGATTGTTTTTCTGGAGTGAACAAACAGATGTCAACCACAAACTTTTGTTGAAACAGGATTCAGTGTTTTCAAGGAGAGGATTCAGGTTAAACTTAAGGGGTGGGGGACACTTCTTTTTGTGAATGCAAAACAATTTCTTGTGATCCTGGAGACATGATTAAGGCTTTTGTTGGCAGATATGAAAATACATTTTAGACTTGAAATTTCACAGCTTGCAATATGCTTCAAATCTGAAGATGTGGGATTAAAAGTGTAATCATATTTTAAGATAACAACGTTTCCATGAGAACAACATATTTTCCTTCACTTTGGTTTGCTTTTCAATCATATTGCTATTACAGAAAGCAATTTCTTAAACAAAAATCTGCCTTAAATAATAATGTGCAGCTCCATAATCTTATTCATATCACAACTTGAAGATGTATTTTTCTGCTTCTAACTTTTCTAAGAATGAACCCAAGTTCAGATCTCTACATTCCCATGTTTATGTATATGTAATAAGATTTTGCATAAGTTAATAACACAACACCACTGAAACGACAAAAAATGTTGTTTTTAGATCTCAACACTCTAATATACATGTATATGGAATACTGTTTTGCGAAAGACAATGACACATAGTTATTGAAGCAACTGAGAAGGTTCAAGATCTCAATATCCCCATATAAATGTACATGTTTTGTCTAAGTTAATGGCACACGAGCATGCTGAACCAGTCTGCTGCCTGGCTAGCTATAAGTCAAAAGGCCTGTGCTGGTTTTGTTATTTATGTATGGACGTTTTCTGCTCTGCTGTTGATGAAGGCTTACAGCACCTGTTCTTTCCAAAGTCAGTATTTGAGCTCCGAGTGCTATGGGACCAGTTGTCGTTACCTGCAGAATCGGAGTATTGCTCATCTATTTCCAGAAACGTGCCTGAAGCGCTTGGGGCTTATCTTGTTTGTACTTTGTGTTTCTCGTCTGGTGTTTCCGTTGTCTCTGCTCCCTTAGGAGTATCTGTACACACGACTTGATGCGAGGTGAAAGGGTTGGTTGGTCTCCAAATCCAGCTGATGACTGAGGTGGAGCAGATTGGATCGCACGAATCGGTTTTTGCAAGTTTGAGAAAGTTTTGCGGCAAGACGCTTTCACATTCCTTTGCATCTTGTCAACAACATCATTTGCGAAACAAACACATGTCAAGACAAGTCAACAAAGTCTATAGGAGGATTTTAACAACAGAAAACTGTAACAAGTTGACACAATGTCATTGCAGGACCAGGATGAGTTTTAGGCTTTGAGCGTCACCAGCAAGCCCTTGGAGATAGTTCTGTTGGGGAATAAAGGTTCAAGGTGTTTACAATTTCTGAATAATGCTGCTTTGTTGACTTTTTAAACATTAGTGACAAATGACATGTTGTTTTTGTTTACTTTTTTATGCTCTGAGGAGTAGTGTCACCTGATGGTTTGTTGGAATGGTTCACACTTTTGTTGTTCTTTATATTTAAGAAATAAGTGACGAGGGGGATTGTTTATCGTACATCAAAATACTGCAGGGAGAATAAACCTTGAGCCACTCAACCCCGAGTGGTTTATTCTCCCTGCAGTGTTTTATTGTACGATAACAACGACCACGACATGTTTATTTCTTATACGAAATATCAACATTTTGTACAGCCTTTAAGGATGTTAATCATATGTACAAGCTTTATAACAAAATTCACATATTTTAATAATGATGACTCCCAGAATAGAATCCGACCTTGGCGATGTTAGACAAGTCCAGTTTATGAACAAGCAGGGTTAAGTTTGGTATTTAACACATACTCTCACAATCCTCACATCTATTATCTGTACCTTTTCTCCCAATACTGATTGTCATATTTCTCCAAATTTTGGATGAGATCGTTTGGACATTGTGTTTGTTTGCCCAGCTACATCTAAGGGAAACAAGACACTGGACACCTCCTTCTAAAATATAATGTTTTTCCAATTTACGACATCATCAAGTTGCAAACGTTGTTCGAATCTCAAGAAATGACGTCATGATAGAACAATGTTTCATCATGAAATAAACCATGCTTCACTTTTCATTGTTCATTGCGATTTATCGCATAGCGACCTTATAGAATAGGTTGTTTTATTTGAATGTGTCATTAGCAACAGTTCGTCCAGACATGTGGAAGTGAGTTAATAGAAAACAGACGCAGAACACAGACAATGGCTCAAGAGAAAATGACAATTATCTCAAAGTTTCAATAAATAGAATCCAATTTGAAACTGAATATTTTAGAGTGAATTTGAACTTAAAATGCAAAGTTTGACATGAAAGAGAATTGAAATTTTTTATTCGTCATATTTGGCATCTTTTCAATGATGAAATTTAACAAGCTATATTGTAATCATATCAATTTGAAAATTAGCCTTGGGCTTTAGAAATGTCATGTTGACATGAACAGCTGGGTGTCTGACATGATGTTATGTCATGGTTAACACTGTCATGCTTTGTCATCATTAACACCCAATGCATCCAGATATAGACGTGCAGATAATGCCAATCACATGGATGCAATAGACAACCCATCAGACTGGAGGACGTCTGTCAAACATTTATCTTGAACCTTTACTCTTTGATGACAAAAAGGGAGAAATTTACTTTGTTAAAATGCAACATTTTTGTCAGTTCCCTTGGATTCGTTAATTGCTCTTCTTTAAATCGGAGAACACCAATTAAACTTGAATATTGTTCTTCGTATTTAAGGAGATTTAAATTTATTTGATCTTTAACAGACTGTCCGTGTTTGATATTCAGTTGAAATTTCAAAATCAATGAAAAACTGATTAAGAATCGGGATCCAGACAAAACAACCAAATTGTCGAATTATCAGTAATTAGTTGGCATTGAGACTTTTCCTCGTAATTGTTTCGGATGTGTGGCTTCGTTTTCAATCATTATTAGACAGGTACTGTCTCGACATACAGAATACACATCCTTGGCCAGGCCTAGGGATTGCAGCACGGTGAAGGGAAGACGAAGTATGGCGCACCTTCCATGACAGTGTCCGGGAATGTTGGATGTGTCGTCCATTGCTGTACATCATTTCCTGATCAACTACTGACTATTAGCCAACGCGGCAGTGATAATGTGTACATAGTAGGGTATGGCCAAAGGTAAAATGTCAGGGCCATCGATGGAAATGTCGTTTATGTGACTCCATCCCAGGAGAGTTCCACAATTGATCGATGCAAGATTCAGGTTGGTCAGCTGTTGTATGAATGTTCTTTTGGCATTTGCATCATCATCATCACTGTCGCCTGAGATTGTGCAAGCAATTATATATTGTGTCATTTGGAGCCTAGATTATGCAATTGTTAAGTGTATGACTGAGTAGTCTCTTGCGTGTATCAATGAATATTGAAGATATATTGTTAGCGTGCAGCATTATTTAAACAGAAAGCTCCTGATGCAGCCAGCATGATTCCATGCACTGAAGCATAGTGGTACAAAAGGTCTGTCAAACAGTAATAGATGCTGGCTAGTGTTTTCATTCCAGATGACATAGAAAAATTGTGCTGACATGTGTATTTTTTCAAAATGAAGGTAGCAATTTGTTTGGCCACTTGGTTGAAAATGTATCTGCAGTCATCTATGCAGTAATTCTCTTCAAAATACAATCCAGCAACGAAGCTGTAAGAGTCCACTATATCGAGGTGTCCACAATAAGGAGGGTATATTTACTGCATTGTCATTATCAACACATTACCCCTAATGATGCTCTCTCATACACATTCATATGTCAAGATGTCCCCCGCAACAGCATCCTATTCAAATAACACTCTGTCCATAATGTAAAGTGTCCACTATATACAGAACATGCACTATAGCCCCATGTCAGAGCGTCCTCTGTATGGAGATGTCGATATCATCACCATGTATTAAAAATCCCTTCAGAAAATCCTCTTTTCTAGCCTCATCTCCACGTAACATCAATTTTACCTAACCATTAATAGTAAATTTTAAATTGTCAATTACTCTTTGAAGATGCAAAAATGCAAACAGGCTGTCAGTGAACAGGTTCATCCAAGGAAGGCCTGCTTTCTTGACATGCTGCAAATGTCGCTAACTGGTGAATCCCTCTCCAATGTAAGCTATACGTGCTGATATTGATTTTCTTGTTTCAACAACAATCTGCTGTGTTCTATTTTCTGAAAGGGAATGATGCTACAACATTTTTATATTTTTTTGGGGAAATTCTACATCAGGATGGCAAAAAGAACCCTTCATAAAAGCATGTTGTATTTCTTCATCATTCAAGGTCATGAAAGCTATTTTTTAAGTTTAATATATTTTGGAAAAATAATGTAATTGTTCAAAGTTTCCATCTTTTTCACTGAACATCTGTCCTTGGTGCATGTATCTTTACCTTGGCATTTACCGGTATTGTTTAGCGGGTCTTAAAATGACAGTTTTAGACTTATTAAATCTAATAATAGTCAATTAGCCTACATGGCCAAGGTTCCCGCCTGGCTGTCCCTTGTTTAAGATATTGCATTACTTGAACATTTGGAACTAGTTTTCTGAAGTTTGCTGAAACATATTACCGATCTCAGATCAATTGTAACTCACTAACTCTGAAACATACTTCAGAAGACACTGAAACATCTTCTGATGACTCCATTTAGGTGTGGCACCTCCATTATAGTAACAATTAATAGATGGAAGTAGTTTTATGAAATAGTATTAGTATCTGTCTCTTTAACACAGGTATGAAAACGCTTTTAGAAATAAGTTTTGAAGGAAATAAAAATGTGTCATTGCCTTCATCACAATAATAGATAGAAGTAGTTTTCTGAAGTAGGATATGAAACTCACTATCACTGCAAAACATAATGAAATTAAATAACCCAGTAAATGACATCATCATGATCATCATCCAACGCTTCAGATTTCAATAACCATTTACAACAAACCTTCCCACATGAAACATTAGTCTTTAGTCCCCATTAGTCAATATGATTACTCGTCTATCAATGGCTGTCTTCTCTTATACCATCAATGGTGAAATACTTGCTGATAATGAGCCCATATAGCTGAAGAAACAACACTTGTCTTAAACATTAATTCTCATTTTATATTTATGGCATTCCATGTTTGTGGTAACGAGTTGTATTAGAAACATTTACCTGTGTTCTCAGCAGGGCCGGTCCAGGAGATGACGGGTAGGGGTCGCCATGTGACATATTGTCGACATTAAGATGTCACCATGCTGTTTTAAATAAACTAGAGGCTAACTTTTCGGAGCAACCAATTCAGCCATTTACATCTTTATGGGGGGAATTTGCACTAAATCTTTGCCACACTTTGTTTTTAATTGTTAAAACGTCTTTGTGGTTAGATATTGGGTTCAATCGTGCCCATGTAGAATCATTCAGGAACATTGATATGTTTACTTTTCTTGAGACATGGCATATTTATGTGTTTAACAATAATATTTATTGCCATTTGAGGAGAGTATTCTGAATAGCTTGATAGATTTATTTATGTCCGAGAGAATGATAGGAAAACAATCTACAAGGATGGCAACTTTGGAGATAGTCTCACAAAGCATGCAAAGTGAAAATGTAGATCATGTGTCTCTTAGCTGCTTCGTAATTACAAGCCATGTGGTGTGTTTTCTTTCTTTCAAGATGATCCGAGAAATATGATCACCATTTTACTTATGTTTACAGTTAAACCATCAGGGATAGAAAATTGTCCTGTGATGATTTTGAATCAATGCTGCTGATGTTTTAGCATTCATTAATATTATCAAAGAACATCATTTTTACTAAATTAACATTAAAGTAAAAAGAAGACCTTGCTTCTAAAATGCCCCTAGACCAATTCTATGAATTCTGGTTTAAAATAAGTTTCAAATTAAATTTTTTATCAAATGTACTTTTGAAATATCGTCAATGTTTTTCTGCCAGGTGAGTAATTTGAGCATAACTCATTTTCGTGATTAAAAGTTAGGGCGTAATTAACATGCTGTGAAAACGTATTTGAAGCCAAAAAAGCATGTTTTCCTGCATTAAGAGGCTGGACCACAAACTGAGACCATTTCATTGTGAAGATGAACAGTTCCTCTTGGCACTGTATCCAACGACTAAATGAAGATAAGTAACATATTTGAGTGAATGACGTATTGTTGAGAGGAGTGTTTACACAGGGGTACTTTGAAGCTGACTAGCATTAAACGAAGCCTTCAGACATCTCCAATATGAGGTAATGGTCCAGGTGGTTATCCTAGGGCCACCAGCCACCTCCACCAGGGCAAGGAGCACACATGCCTTCAGTAAATGGGGGTGTACATTTGAAATGAGGGTTACGAGGAGAGGTCAGATTGAAATATGTATAATTTTGTTGTTATTTGAAAGTTAATCATTGGCTACAGTAACATAAAAAGTATTCTAAAAATTGAGTTATTTTGAGACAATATTGTATTTATTAATCTGAAAGACTTTTGCAAATTCTTGTTTGCTATTTGCATAAACACAGTCAGAAATTGGTAATTGGCTGTCTTGTTGAAGCCAACTTCTCCCAAAACTCAAGTTCAACATGTCTGAAAAATTAATGCAGTGATTTTATTCATGGAATCAGTGGTATAGACCATAAATGTGTGGCTCCTGGCAATGCCACTTCCAGGTGAATAAAATGGCACTGTCTCCATCTGTCCTTCCATCCCTCATCCCACATCACTCTTTTCAAGGGAAATAAAAGGAAAGGATGGCCTTGTGATATAAGTAGCATCAACACTCAGTAGAGAGTTGCCTCCCTTTGGTGGCAGGATCTGTTGATCCTGGCTTCAAATCCCAGATTGTCCCTGACGATGATATTTGGTGTCATCTCTGTATTCATGTGTGGTACATGTCTATGACCTGTGCCACTTTGGTTTTTCCCCTACTTTAAGCTGACATGTTTGATGTTGATATTAAATAAAAACTACTTTTCAAAAGATCATTAAACTTTAAACTTTAAATTCAAAGTGACTTTAACCTATAGTGCCAATATTCCACAAGATGGTACTGTAAGGGTTTATAGCACCTATAATATACTTCTCAATTTTTGATAGGGATAATCAGACATGTCATTCTATTTAAATATACGCTTGACATATTATTAGAATCAGCTTTGTGATTCCTGGTAAGATAAGAATATCCCAATCAAAACAGGAGTAGTAGATAACCTTTTGGCCAATCATTCTCGAAGACAAACATTTGTTCTTAGAAATAAAATGATCTTTTTCTATATCATTATCTGCATAATTAAAAGAAATAAAATCCAAATGTAGCCCAGAACAATCCTTAATTTCAGGAGCTGAGGCAATCTAGACTTGCCAGAACATACTAGACTTGAGTTGGTCTCCTTTTTTCATTTATTCTGTGGATCTGGGAGTGACTATCTATCTGGAACATATTTTAGTTTAGGACTGTGAAAGAAAGGACCCCAGTTCAGGCCCCCGTCCACTCTGATGGAGGTAAGGTATGTTGTATAATAGGTAATCACGGGAGGATTTGAAAAAAGATGAACAGCTTATTCAGTTAATTAAACTGAAAAAGTTAAAGTCGTTGAACAGTGGGCCTTGTTTGTGTTGCAGTCAGCATGGATCTCACTCAGTGATGAACTGCGTTGTACACAAGTTGATACTGATGGGATGGTGTGAATATAGCTTTACTGGGTAGATAGAACTTTCGTTTGCAAACATTTTCAAAGACGGGGGGGAACTGGGTGTTGAGGAAAACCATGATTCATT
This sequence comes from Haliotis rufescens, assembly GCF_023055435.1. Classification (NCBI taxonomy): domain Eukaryota; kingdom Metazoa; phylum Mollusca; class Gastropoda; order Lepetellida; family Haliotidae; genus Haliotis; species Haliotis rufescens. The sequence continues at coordinate 299,637 of NW_025963924.1, forward strand.
CGAATGAAGACAGATCACTAAAAAGGGGATTAATTTAGGGTGAGTTCTGAAAAGTGGGTGTCTTCAGTGCCATGTTTGGACTTTCTTTATGGTTGAATGTTTGGAGCTTAGAGATTGGGGAGGATAGACGAAATGGATGGAATGTTGATCATTGAGACGAACAAATATGCCAGTTTTACAATGTATGCAAAAGTTGAGTGACCTAGCCAAATACACATCTATTTCTTTATGTAACTTTTTTCCGTAGGCTTATCCTATTTTTATTAAAAAATATATAAAAATTCATCTTTGTTCTTTTATCAACATAGGTTTTGTACTTTAAGAGGCCCAAAATTCCTTTTAGCTGCTTTTTTTGACATATCCTATAAAGAAAGATATTTTGTTCATATACATATCGTACACCTTTGTTTTAAGTGCCTGTTGTAAAATCAAATCTTTTTAATTATGTTAAAATGATATGATTTTTGTATCAATTTAGTACATAAAATGTGAATGATCATGAACTGGGGTGGTGTTGTTGGGCTCTAGGATGGTAAGAGACAGGCTGATTGGGTGGTATCGGCAATCAGGCTAAGGGGCTTACAGATGTCTCAGTGTGAAGGAAGTTTTGTGGATTAATAGACAGAAAGGTATGAATTGTTAGAAGCAGTGTACTGACCACACAGGAATTTACGTAGGAGAATGAGGTCAAATATTTGGCACTAATAATACTGATTAGTCTACTTGTGGTTTCATTAGTTGATTAAGGATTGATGGATGACAGGAAATCAACTTTACCATAAGCAAGGAATAATGTCCATTTATCACAATCAGCACAACATATTATGCAAATCTAGGCAGCTCATATTAAGTTAAGGAAACATGTTGAAATTTAGCAATTGGGGTGGGGGTGGGGAGGGGTTGTTAAAATAGAGGATGTTTAAACCATATTGTATAAAATACAATGAACAACTGCACATAAACACATAAAACAATTATATAAATAATTGGAAGTAAAAATATTATGTTTGGACAAATGTTTGTAAGATAAAAAAATTATATAAATAATTTGAAGTAAAAATATTATATTTGGACAAATGTTTGTAAGATAATCCCGAAATCTGTATACAAACAGGACATGCAAAGTAACATTGGATCATAAATATTTGTCAGTAGATTTTGGAATATTTTTTCTGTACTTACAATAACTGATTTCCTCCTGATCTGCTCACAACAGACGAGACACTCACACTGAGTTATCTCACCAGGAGTTACAACATAGGTGGCGCTGTTACACCAAACTGCCTGGAAGGGGATACCTGGATAAGCCCAAATAGGTGGCGCTGTTATGGTTCACTGTTGTTAACAGGCCCCTAAGGATAAGCCCATGTAGATACTCTACTGGTGCCATGGGATGGTGTTTGTTGTGACATGCTTTGTTTATTTACACCTATCTGTCAGATCACAGTCCTGGCCCCACCAGTGGTTATGTTGTAGGAAAATTTGCCTGTAAGCGTTTTTGTGAAAGCAAGTTGGGAAATAATAAACTTAAGGCTAGTTTGGCTCTCTGTGGAGATTATCCAAGATGTCCGACACAGTGTGTTGGGTGGATGCCAGTTTTATAGTGGTGTTTATTCAAAGACTTTGAAGATACTTTCACTTTATGTAACTGTTAGCTAGGTCGACCATTCTTATTTCTTTACATATTTTCTTTATTTTCAAAATCCAGGGGCAAAAATAATTGTTGAATATATCTTGGATTTTGTAAATTGAAAACATTCAATACCTCGGGGTATTTCTTTTAAACTTTCTCTTCATCATATGGCTACTTTCTACGTTTTCATAAAAAAAACACTATGAAATTACAGTTTAACCAAAAAAATCATGTACATGTACCAGGGTTTTATAAAATCACACTTTGAGTCAGACAACACATTTTGTAAAGTGGTCTTCCCTCAATTGTTTGACAATATTTTTCCAATGTGCTATCAGATGCTCTTAGAGTTGTGCCTTTTGTATCTGAAAATGAAAACAGTTCTTCATCCATTTCGATTAGAAGTGACATTTGTGTCCATGTTTGGTGGCCAAAGTTGTGTGTTTGTGTGTGATGGATGGTGTTCTGGTGGCCAAACACTCTGACATTAACTGATTAAATTACATCTGTCCTGAAGCCAAATGGTATTTCTATCTGAACAGAGACTTTCTAATGAAGATGTTTTTGTTACAAAGCATCTGTCATGGGAGTAGTATGGCGATTGTAAGATGTCAGAAAATTTCACTAGCAAGATGCAGCTGTGTCATCAGAGATGAAGGACTTGCATGTGTACAAGATATATTGTCCTCTAGAGATGGTGCACCTATGCACATGTGCAAGTGTTTGCACTAACAGACATGCACATGCATACCATGCATGACAATGAACCACTTAGAAGTAATTGGTTGTTTGGTGATGTTGGCATAAAAAGTACTTGTTTTCAGTCATCTCAAAGCAAAAAGTGTCATTCCTTGTCCTCATGAAGTTCATGGCAATACAGTTTTGATACTGTGTGTCTTTCTTTGAGTTTATGAAAGAACCATGAAGATCCGGGTTAGACTAGGCATTCAGCAACCCATGCTTGCCGTAGGAAGTGACTTTGCTTGTCGTAAGAGGCGACTTATGGGATTGGGCGGTCAGGCTCACTGACTTGGTTGATGTATGTCATTGTATATCAATTGTGTGGATCCATGCTCATGATGTCTATCACTGGAATCACAATCAGGCTTGCCGTCATGTAGCTGGACTATTGCTAGGTGTGGCAATAAACAACAAAAAACAAACAAAGTTTATGAAAGATATGTTGTTGAAATATGTTATTATGTATTGACTGAATAATACTTTAGGGTTTTAATGAGAGGAAATTTGTCAGATTGGCTTTGTATAAAATGAGAATATACTCAAGACTTCTGACTTCATGATCAGTGTAACTCAAGCATGAAGATGTAGGGTGTTCTTGTCTGGGTCTCTTAGCTATAGCTTCGGAATGGTACAATGTTCCCAATGTCCATTTAGACATTAAATTGCGCATAGTAGACACTGACCACAGGCTGACAAGATGACCAGTAGCAGTGTTTATTGACCACTTGTGAAATTGTCCCAATCTACTAATTGCCATCTCCTTTGGTCAAACCCACAATTTCCTACTAAGCATGACAATACGGAGTGGGTGTCAAATGAAGCATTCCCTGCTATCTTTGGTCAGTCTCAATAATGGCTAATTTGTTAAGCACCGCCGGTTTCAACCAGACAGTGAACATATTCCAAGAATTCCTGCAAGTGTGTAATTCTCATTTGACCGCAGTCATATACAGTGATTTCAATGTCATAACTCTTTGACTGGCAGACCATTTGCAGAATTGCATTGAGTAATGGCACCAGACATGTTTATGGAGGCAGGTCATTGTAATTAGCTTACCATATTGTGTTATGGCTCCATGGCGGCATATGTTTGGTAATTGCTCTTTGCAATGTGCTGACATTCACTGAAGAGATCTCTATTGACATATCGGTACATTCTTCAATTTTCTCCAATGGTTCCAGACAGGGCACCATCAGAATAAGGTGTCGGATTTCTTTTGTATGACTTCTGATTCCAATGTTCTGTGCATTGGGTGTCAACGGCAAAATAAAGGTGAACATTATATGAATCGTTCACTGAAAATCAGTGGTGACACCAGGTGTTCACAAAAAGGGTTAGCATGTCCTGTTTTGTGATACTCATGGCCTGTGAAGATTCTGGGCTAGCATTGGTCTTCCTCAACCCATGCTTGTTGTAAGAGGCAACTAATGAGATCGGGTGGTCAGGCTTGCTGATTTGATTGATGCATGTCATTGTATCCCAATTGCGTGGATTGATGCTCATGATGTGAATCACGGGATTGTCTGGTCCAGACTGGATTATTTACAGACCGCCGTCATATAGCTGGAATATTACTGTGTGCGGCGTTAAATATCAAACAAACAAACAAATATTATACTCATACTCACTTCTAAACAAATTACAATAACCATTTATATTTCTTGTGCTTCAAGTGACTTAAATGAAGGTTTCAAAAGAAATTCAGAGTGGTTTCGTGAATAAACCCAAACAAGCAAAAGCCGAAGCAAGTCTACAATACTTCAGCAAGTTTTGAAAATAAAATGTTCTCCGGGCATCTTTCTGTTATAAAGTACTCAAAACAAGTTAAGAACACCCACAATTGGAATACTGTCTTGCAATACCCACCAGCCATGACAGATTTACTATAGTCATGAAAAAAATGGGTGTTCTTTAAGTTCTTTTGAGTAGTATATATTAAAAGAATTATGTTTCAAAGTCTTTTACTCTGTGTGATTAGTCTAGTCTGGGATCAATGCTGATAATCAGTGATCCAGTTGAGGAATCAGCCCAGAAGAAGGGTTTGTCTAGCTTGCCAGGCGTGGATGGTGTTACAGTAAATCTGTTTTGACCAACACAGAAAACAGTGTTATGTGTGGAGTAAGTAGTTTTGTGTGTAAATCATACAGTATGGTCTGCCAGCAGATGTGAGCGTGACAAGACCGTATACCTCTCATGCCATAACTGACTTAGTGCTGCTAACACTGTCAGAAGGGCTTACAAACAGCCCTGTCTGGGCAGGCCTGCCACGCGGGGATTTCCTGCTAATACATGGGCTATGCGGCTATGTCTCGGTGCCACATATGTTATTCTGCAGTCACATGTCACATGAAATACCAGCATGGCGTAATGGGATTATCATTGTTTTGTTTATGCTGACTTGCGTTACAAGCAGTTGGTGGACGTTCAGTTGCCTAATAATCGTGTTTATATTAGTTTTTCTAACGAGGACTAAGATATTGCAATTGAATCATTCTCAGCCTGAATCTCATAAGTTCTCAGTTTCAACTTTGGCTTTTTGCTCTGTTTTTGCGTATGGTTCTTATTCCAGTTTATGCTGCTGTTCAGACTCCAATTTAGCTTAAAGTTTAATCTCTGGTTCAGTCAGAGGTAATATGAGGCTCTGCAATTCAGATTCATGTTTAGATTTTGCATCAGTTCAGATGCAAAGTTAGACTGGTTCAGATGCAAATATAGTTTTCAGTTGAAGGTCTATCTTAGACTGTGGTTCAGACTATTTTCTTAGACTGTGGTTCAGACTGTAATTTAGGCTGTGGTTCAGACTAATTTAGACTGTGGTTCAGATTGTAATTTAGGCTGTGGTTCAGACTATTTTAGACTTTGGTTGAGATTGTAATTTAGACTGGTTCAGACTAAATTAAACTGTGCTTCAGACTGTAATTTATACTGGTTCAGACTGTAATTTTGACTGTGGTTCAGATTGTAATTTAGACTGAGGTTCAGATTGTAATTTCGACTGAGGTTCAGACTGTAATTTAGACTGTGGTTCAGATTGTAATTTAGACTGAGGTTCAGACTGTAATTTAGACTGAGGTTCAGATTGTAATTTAGACTGAGGTTCAGATTGTAATTTAGACTGAGGTTCAGACTGTAATTTGGACTCTGGTCCTGATGCTGGTTAAAGGCTCAAAGATAGATAGATATTGTATATGTGATGGTTATAGCCAGAAGGCACCATCTGAAGAACATGCTGTCAGTTAAAAATACATGTTTGATAACTATTCAATTTATATGTAAATGAAAGATGACACTTTGCAATCAAGGGTGCTGGATACTCTCTCCACGAAATAACAATACAACACAAGATCTTACAGAATGCAAAACCGTGTTTTCTCAGGGGATCAATTTCCGAATACCACTAATAGATATATATAATTCTTCAAAAAAGTTGATAGATTTTCTGGCATTACTTCCTTTTTATAAAAGAGCGTTTCATCCTCCCCAGTGAATATTCATTTTCAAGTCAGACTGAAACGTTCCTATATCATAAATATTGTTCCGGCATAAGCCAGGCTGTTTTGCTTTATGTATTGGATACTTAATCTTTTATGGCTAGCTTTAGTTCCCTATCACTGAAATAAATGTCACAAGAAAGAATGTCTGCTTTTGGGAGACTGAAAAGGCCAAATAAATCATCCGATACTCATCAATTCTGTTTACAAGATTTGGAGATTGTAATATCCAATATCCAGAAATCTATAAGTTTCCACACTTGAAGGCAAAAATAATCTCTATACATGATTTACATAGAACTTCGTCACAACAGTGTGTTCAGGGATGGATGGAGATGAGTCAACTGATCCGATTGGTCGCGATAGTTCTTTCGCTCTTGTCATTTTGTTTCGTGGCTTTAAAGTCAGATGTTCCTCATTAAACATGGGGATCGTACAAGTGTAAATGCAAAACTTGCTATTGATCACGGACAGAAACTGTTGGGGAGATTTATCGGAACAATCAGCAATAAATCTACCATAGCTCTCGCCTTCTTGCTCCTATTGCTTCGGGTCAGCTCATAGACCTTTCCAAAAACTGCTCAAAAATGGGGTCCAAAGATAAAGGTTGAATTTACTCCTTTGTGTAGGGTTTTGGTGGAATAAAAAGTTGTAGCGTGTGCTTGCAATGACAGCTTTATTGTGTTTAGGCATTGATCAGAATTGGTTGCTTGCCTGTCGATCGGGATGAAGCAGCATTAAGCCATCGTTTACCATACTTACGTGATTATGGGTTTGCGTGTTGCTCATTTGACGATAGATAAACATTGTTACGATAGATAAACTTGGTGATTTGCTCGAAATGTTTATTCAGGAAGAACTTGCATTTAATTAACCCCACCATCAATTTTTTTACATTAGATTGAGACAAGTCTTCTGAAGTCTTGTGGTCTTTGTTTAAATTGGTATTCCGGAACTTTATGGTAAATCTTTACTCAATTGTTTCAAGCTGTGAGACAATAGCGTCAGTGTCTGTAGATTGCTAGTTCTTGGTGAGTGGGTTATTCAACACATTCTGTATATAATTAAACTCATTGTCAACTCATGATACTCCAGCTGTAGTTCTTTTTCCGTTTTACCAATATGGCTAATTTAATTTTTCAATCAAACCTTTTTTGCATCAGAAATAAAAGTTTGATAGGCATTACTTAGAAGTTGACGGATGACAAGGTAGACACAATTTTATGGATAACAACTTCTTTAAAGCCTCTGTAGAAAGCGTTGTTTCGTTATAGATCCTTATACTGTTGACTTGCTTGACAGAGGATCCAGGGTAGAATAGGTCTTCAGCAACCCAAGCTTGCCGTAAACGGGATCTAACGGGATCGGGTGGTCAGGCTTGCTGACTTGGTTGATGCATGTCATCGATCCTAATTGCGTGGATCGATACTCATATTAATCACTGGATTGTCTGGTCCAGACTCGAGTATTTACAGATCGCCCTCATATAGCTGGAACATTGCTGAGTGCAGCATTAAACAACAAACAAACAAAACTTGCTCAACTTCCAGATGGAGTGGTTGCTATTTCTAGTATAACATTTCCGAATCAACAACATGTCTTTGGGGGAAATGACCAATGTAGACTATGAGTTCAATGTTTGTTTGCTGTACAATGCCTCACTCAGCAATATTCCAGCTGAATAGTAGTGGTGTATGTAAAAAAGCAACAAATACCTTTCCAAAGCCACAAGAAATCTCTGCTAAAAGAGTTGATTGTGGGATGGAATCAGGACTGAAGAACCAGTGACTGATTCATAGAGCCAGCGCCAACAGCTTCAGTGACTGATATTATGAGCATATGAGCAATTGTAAGAGTGAATATTATCCTACCCTATTTTTTATCCCGGGGATGAAATTCCCCAGAGTCAGGTTGATTCTCCCTATTGAATTTGAACCCATATCAGTGTGGCACTGAGGCAGGATACTAAACTCTAGAATAAAACTTCCCTGGGATAACATTTAGGTAGGATATAATCCTTGCTTACACAATCTCCCCCACGGTCAGCTTCAGATTAATACAATGCACACAATAATTGTTATTGCTGAAACGTAAAAAAGTATACTTTTTGTATATTGTAGACCTTGATAAGGAATAGCGTAGACAATGACTACCACAGCAGCCTAGGACAAAGTTCACACCTATACACACCATGCAATGTATCGCTGCCTTAGACTTACGGCACATCTTACAGCACTTCTCATGTAAGTCTCTCTGTTGAAGCCATCAGCATGCGTACCTGACTGCACTATCAACGGCTGATGATGAGGATGGACTCCCAGCATCCCCCCAGCTTCACTAATGTCTTCCAGTTCATGTATATGGGACATTAGGCTGTTGGAAATTGTCTCTCGGACTTTACACACTGTTTTTATTTGCCTCAAAGTATGTTACCATCTGCTGGCTTCAAAACAAGGAGAAATTTATGCCTCTTCCTGATCTGTTGAGTCTTTTGCATTTGATTGTAGGCTTGTTATTCCTGGCCGTAATCTGCCTTAACCTGTAGAGTTCTGCCTGCTAATCACATTAAACTGGATAAAAAGCTCCATGAAAGATATCCATTGATCCAAATCGCTGTTGATGTTCTGAGGATGTCAAGGGTAGTCTATATACATGATATTGTCTATTGTGAACCTATATTCATAGCTGTGGTCACAGGCAATGAAATTTTATTACTTGTAATATGATATTATGCAAGACAACACACTATTTGTTTGTTTTTCTTCTGTATTTGAACAAACTGTAACTGAACTTTGGTGGGTTCTTTTCTTTACAAACATTGTGGAATTGAAGTACATCAATGATTACCTTTGAGCTTATTATCCACTTTTAATGTACAAAGAAAGTGGACTTAAGTGTAGCAGAAGTATTTATATAGCTGTTTTATGGTCCTGTTGATGAGGTTGTGCAGGAGCCAGATGGTTGAGCTTTTCTCCTGTCTAAACTCTTATGTAATATTTCTTTAAATCTTTCCACTCTAAAATTTTAACTTTTCTTAAATAGTATGAGTTCTATATTTCAACTAATCATACTTTTTGCCCAGTGTGTAACCTATATATGATATCAGCCAGATAGTATGTTATATTCGCGTCCCGGTACCCGTAGCTATGCGATATGCTTCCAACATATGAACTGTTGTGATTGGTTATATAATAAGATAAAGTAGCACACAAAAAAGTTTAAATATATAACAGCAAGTTCTGTAGCTGTTTTTCATTACTGCAACTTTTGCACGCTATTTTCCCAGGCAATTCTAGGACTTTTCTCAAGAGGCCTTTATGATCTTCTAAAGGAAATATTATATTACCTATATTCTGCAATATGTGAAGGACACATCAAAGTGGTGTTTAATTTCTAATGTAGATGGTGAAAGTATGTAATACAATATGTCTGTGCAATCTATTGATGGTTTGTAGTTGGGAATGTTTGGACTCATAATTTGCAGCGGCCATTACCCCCTATTGAGTATAGTCTTTCCCCTTTGCAATCTGTCTTCCATTTTGACATTTGGCTGTCATATTTTTCTGTCAGTGACACATGTAATTTGATAAAATCAGCTAGAATCCATCAGAAAACAATTGACAGTGTCTCATCCGAAAAAACAGTTGTTCCTGACTGCTTTTAGTGTAATGGAATTGAGTTTAGATAAAACCTACTTTAGCCAAGCTTACAGTGTCATCTTCTTTGCTTGAATACATCAAAGGTAGCTGCCATTAGTGGCTTGTCTTGGCGTCAAGAGGTACTAGACATTCTCCAGACAACATGGGACCTTCATTCATTCTGGCCTCTCATATACTGCTGTGAATGTTGTCACCAGCCTTGATTAACCAATCTAATACTGCCAAGTTAAGGAGGCACAATATACATCATCATTTCAAAACATGAGGCAATGGTTGTGTGCGATGTTGTGAATGTTTTTATAGCCATTTCAAACTGTCTTCACAGGCGTCACCCTGCGACAGGAATCCTGAAACATATGTTGCTAGTTGCACAACTCTTGTCAAGGTGACATTGGGGAATTGTTCTCATAAAACCAGATTATCAGTTACATAAGTGCTGTACATGATCCAGTCTCTATGACTTCATGAATGAGTGAGTTGGGTTTAACGCCACTTTTAACAGTATTCCAGTTATATCACTGCGTGTCAGCTTAATGTTGGAGGAAAGCCCGAAGTGATGCAGATCTCAGACGTTAACCTCTTCGGTGAATGCCACGAGCACAGATATGGTGCTGACAAACCTAGAAACATAATCAGGGGCACGGGTGGCCCAGTCGTCTAAGGCGCCACAATTCGCTGTGCAGAGTTGCATCCCTTGGGTACACCAGAATCCTATGATTGTGGGTTCGAATCCCGGTTCGCCCCGATTATGTTTCTAGGTTTGTCAGCACCATACCCGTGCTCGTGGGTTTCACCGAAGTGGTAAACGTCTGAGACCTGCATCACTTTGGGCTTTCCTCCCACATTAAGCTGACACGTTGTGATATGACTGGAATACTGTTAAAAGCGGCGTTAACCCCAACTCACTCACTAATTCACTAGAAACATAATCTGGGTGAACCGGGGTTCTCCTTGGACGACTGGGCCATCCGTGCCCCCCCAGACTTCATTAACCAGTCTCTATGAACCAGACTATATGATCCAGTCTCGATTAACCAGTCTCAATGATCCAGCCTCAATGAACCTGAACCAGTCTTGATGAATCACCAACTGAAAAGTCAGCATCTATGAACCAGACTGAATGAAGCAGTCTCTTTGAACCAGACCTTGTCATCCTGTCCCTCCTCATCAGTCTCAGTCTCTATGAACCACACCTTGTCATCCCGTCCCTCCTCATCAGTCTCAGTCTCTATGAACCACACCTTGTCATCCCGTCCCTCCTCACCAGTCTCAGTCTCTATGAACCACACCTTGTCATCCCGTCCCTCCTCACCAGTCTCAGTCTCTATGAACCACACCTTGTCATCCCGTCCCTCCTCACCAGTCTCAGTCTCTATGAACCACACCTTGCCATCCAGTCCCTCCTCGCCAGTCTCAGGCTCCAGTGAAGCAGTTGCTCTATCATTGTTTCACGTTTTACCCAAGGCGGAGGCCAGTTGATTACCACCGCTCCTCATGGAGCAATACAAGGCACATTATAGGATGCAAGTCAATAAAGGAACATTTTCCACACAGAACAAAAAGCAGTAGGCTAATATTTGCCCTCCCCGTAGGGCGATTAAAATGAAGCACTAATTCTGTAATGTATCAGCAAATTATTAACATGACCGTAAAACAGACCAACCTGATCTTTGAACTATTGTTTTATTAGCCGGTGGTAATGATTACAACTTGGTGGCAGGGGCACATCTGATGGGCAGCCGGTCAACCTTTCTTTGAGGGGGAGGAGGCAGGTACGAGTGGAAGTGATTAATGGTCATCTGGTCAGGGACCACCAGATGATGGGAAGTGTGGTGGGGTTAGAGCGTGATGACACAAGGCTAATAGTTTAAGAAGGGACTACTAAATAAGGCAGGATTTATTACCTCAACTTAGTTTTTTCTTGATTTATGATTATTTTAGCAATATGGGAGTCAGTAGGTCCTGGAATAGAGCAGTGTTGTAAATCATTCTCTCTGCTGGTTACATAAGGACAGAAATGTGTTTAAATAACTTGTTTGAGTTGGAGTTTGTTTTTCACACTCTACCTTTTGTAAAGGCAAATTTGTTTTATATTAAAACTGTTTAAATTTTATCTTAATTTCAAAAAAATCAACATCATTGTATAGTTAATTCAAGAAATAAGTCCAAGAGATAACAAAGAGGTATATGTATACTGTAAAACCTTGTTATTTTGGAAACTTCACGCCATATATACGAAGTGAAGTGACTGCGTAATAATCATTTGCTAATCTGGAAATTGATCAATCCGGACAATTTCAGTGGAAACGCAACCTTCCAGATTAACAGGCTTCATTGTATCCTTGTGTAACCACTGAGCTATAGTGAGTTTTTGTTATTAAACAATATATCATGTGACTAACCACAGGTCCGGGTAGTCCTGTGGGTACCCGGGTCCTACTCAGGACCCACCCGACCCGAGTACCTCGTGCCCTAGTGCGCTGGTACAGGTAAAATGGTTTGTTTATGAATTCCAACACATCATGTTACAACTTTGGGATGGTAGAGGATAGCCACATGGTTGGCTCTACCAAGAAAAGGGGGTGAGGAAAAGGGGGGGGGGGGGGGGGGGGGGGGGGGTTGTGTACGGGACACACCTGTGTTTCATTAGTCATTTATGGCAGGTATTTCACTGGTAGGCCTAGGTCTAGGGGTTGATACGACTTCAAAAAGGTGTAGGGTAGGATTATTGTATCTGTACCTGATTAGCAGCTTATAACAATGGGATGAACACTCTAAAGCCAAGTAGCATAGCTGTCGAGACAATGATACGAGATATGTGAACATGGCATAGTATTGTAGGGGTTAGGCTCTGTGTGTGTGTGTGTGTGTGTGTGTGTGTGTGTGTGACAGGGATTCAGAACATTACTGATGGTTTGAAAATATGTCTTTGCTCCTATTTTTATCTTTTTAGTTATACTACTAAAAAAAAGATAAGGATCATCCAATTCTTTCATATAACTATAGTTCATCTGTTGTGTCATGACAGATCAATGATATTAATATGAGAGAATCCTTAATTCTTTTTGAGTAATATATGTTATACAGTGTTATAAGTACAGCAAGCACAACAGTGGTATGAAGAATATGATTTTTAGTCTGTGGTATTTATTTGGAGTTTTATCTTAAAACTGGAAGTAATCTGGTACACATACTGATAATGAAAAACACTGCAGTTGTTGAGGGGGAGAAGGGGGGGAAGGGGGAGAGGTGAGGGTGTCAGGGGCAACCGGTATTTGTTTTGGGAGCAGGTGGAATGAAGTTCAATATCTCCTTCATCAATATCCAAACAGATTCCAATTTCACGTGCCCTTATCTTATTTTGCTATAGGTCTGGTTCCTATTTTCTAAACAAGGATCCATTTTCTTGATAAGTCCTGTTCGCACAAATACCCATGTCAGACAGGCCCCCATAAAGCCTCTTCTTAACCTAGTCCTGTAGTAAAATGGATTAAGTGTTTGGATGTATTTCAAGCAGATGTACCTTCCACACTGCCATGTGCCAAATGCTGAGGATTTCATTCTGTATTTCACCTTTCACATGACACCACACAGACAAACTTTCTTACAAAATCCCATCCCCAGTCAAATCTCACTTTCCTACACTCTGACACCATACTCTGCATCGCTCGTTCCCAAGAACAAAACATTAATGGATGCCATGGTATTGACAGTAAATATCCCATTATGACCTGAGCTTTCACAAACTGATCCTAGTGCTAAGATTGTCATAAAGGTACACCCTTTGCTCTCATGGATCAGACAGGGTTCATTCCTCACAATGATCTTATCACTACAACTGTCGTATGATTATGTTAAGGTGAACGAGTTAGGATCATCTTAGTGCTAAGATGGCTCAATGGACTGAGGTCGTGATCTGCTGTCCATATTGAGTACAGGGTGGCTGGTTGGATGTGCGTGTATATAGTTGCTAGTTCCTGGATATCCTCTGGGTCGGCCCTTCGTCAGGTACCGGGAGCATCTCTCCGCTAATCACACACAGCCCTGCTCCAGGCAGATCCTCACAGAGTAGCTCTGTTTATTTAGAATCGCTGAAAACGTTCACAAGGATCAACAGGCCTCGAAATATTTACAGTATACAAATTTGACTTGATTCTAGTATTAGAACACGGAACAACAACCACATTTTTTTCTATTTTCTTCTTTAGTTACATATATTGCAGATTAAAATATTGTAATTACTGTTCTTTTGATGGACATTATTGTCAATGAGAACTGAATTGTTTGACCATGCAGTGGACAGAAAAATGTTGAAAATTAATTTACTTATAATTTTAAAATGAAAAAAGAAGAAGAATAAAACATCAGTTATTTTTTGGACATTCAAACACAGAGAATGAAAAGTGAAAATTATTACAGGAGTAAGAATATGCTGTGCAGATAAGATTCAATTTATTTGACATCTTTTGTGAAATTAAACACACTTACACACTGAATAGGTGCAGAATTCAATTAACCGGACTCCCTGAAGTGAAACATTTGCAATTTCATTTCAGTGTTAGCTCTCTTATAGCCTGTGTAACACATGGAGTAATGAAAACTTAAGAAAATCGGGAATTTAATTACAACCATGCATTAAAATTTGTCCTTTTACAAGTGAATGTGGATTTATGGCCAATCTCCCATGGTGGCGGTGGCATTGTTCTACTGAGACTCGAAACTAGTACAGCAAGACTAGTTATGGTCAATCCCAGTACTTGGACAATAAATAGATTACAATTAAAGTTATTTCGTCTCTGAGCTAGCTTCTATGGTGTGGAGTTTATGACAGTGTTATTGCAAGGGCTGAACAGATGTAAAGTGTAGGTGGTGGGAATGTCTCTACCTGGGATTGAAGCATGGGAATAGTTGTGTGGTTGTAGCTACCCCCATTGACAACTGGTCATGTGATCCTCAAGTACTTCCTTAGTATAATAATATACATATTCTACACTGATGGGTTTAGTGTTGTTGTGGTCATACTCATTTATGCCACTGATCATGCTCTAGTAGTCGACTTAATGCAGAAAGGTAGGAAGACTGATTCAATGTGTTTTGTTGTACAGATTTGTCCATTTCTTCTCATATTTATTACATGTTAACAGGATTTTTCAGATAATATCAGTCTATGACTCTACTAGCTTAATTTCAAACAGATTTTGATCTGTACTGGCCCAACATAAATTTCACTAGATGGGGGCTTGGGTCTAGTGGTATTTAGAGAGCCTCTGCTGGTGTCATTGGGGGTAAGGACATGGTAAGTGATGCTTTGTCTACATTTTTTCTCTATATTTAGTAACATTAATTAAAATTATTTTTAATTAAAATTTGAAAAAAAAAAAATTAGAATGATTTTAATTAAATTAAAGATGCAGTAATTGGTGTTTGAATTGCTTTAATTGAAAACTTGTGAAGGACTGGCAAACTGACTGAGCCTTGTGCCACTTTGAACTGAAACAGACTATTTCCAAGTCTTGATTGAATTCTGTAATTGTCTTTTAATTCAGACTTTCTGACTTTTAATCTAAATTTGATCAGGAATGTATTGAATGTTATGAAGATTATATGACCATAAGTAATGAAACAGGTTATAATTCATCCTGAGGGCAGTGGCCTTAAACAAAGTTAATTACAATTTCTTTTGCTTGTTTCATTTCTGATTAAAGATTTTGTAAATTTAGCATCAATTTGTCAACCAGTTCCACCTTGGCCCATGTTCAAACGTGATGTAGATGTAAAACAGATGTCCAACCACATGTTTCATTTGCTTTATTAATCAGAGGTAACCACGACATACACCACCTGCCAAGTCTGTAATCAACATACACCTACATGTGGGTGTTAGTGTTCATTTTCTGCCCTTCTCCCACTTTCATGTTTTAAGCTTGTATTAGAAGATTCAAGGTATTTTCTGCCATTGATCACACAAGGCAGAGCTGTTATTAGTTCAACAAGTTCTTATTGTTGTGAGTTAGCAGTAGGAAACAACATGTATCTTTCAGTGGTAGAAACATTTAAATTGCTTTCAACTAAAGTAAATTTCTGTGTGGATTGGGCCAGACTCTTTTTCGGTTTACAGATTTGACCAACTATAGCCAAAAGTCAAAGTAAGAAAATTAATTGAAAATGTCTTTTATTATTTCCCTGCACGACTGCCCCATGTCAGGTTTGGGTATGAATCTATACAACTTCAGCCAGCAGTTGCCCACACATTGAATGGCAAGTACTCTATATGCTTAACCATATCGTCCATAGGTTCAATTATGTAAACAGGATATGGACGGTAGAAACTATAGTGTAGAGATGTGGGTTGCAAAACACTGTAGAAACTATAGTGTAGAGATGTAGGTTGCAAAACACTGTAGAAACTATAGTGTAGAGATGTAGGTTGCAAAACACTGTAGAAACTATAGTGTAGAGATGTGGGTTGCAAAACACTGTAGAAACTATATTGTAGAGATATGGGTTGCAAAACACTGTAGAAACTATAGTGTAGAGATGTGGGTTGCAAAACACTGTAGAAACTATAGTGTAGAGATATGGGTTGCAAAACACTGTAGAAACTATAGTGTAGAGATATGGGTTGCAAAACACTGTAGAAACTATAGTGTAGAGATATGGGTTGCAAAACACTGTAGAAACTATATTGTAGAGATATGGGTTGCAAAACACTGTAGAAACTATAGTGTAGAGATGTGGGTTGCAAAACACTGTAGAAACTATAGTGTAGAGATGTGGGTTGCAAAACTCTCGAAACTATATTGCACAGGTATGGGTTACAAAACACTCTCGAAACTATAGTGTAGAGATATGGGTTGCAAAACACTCTCGAAACTATAGTGTAAAGATATGGGTTGCAAAACGCTCTAGAAACTATAGTGTAGAGATATGGGTTGCAAAACACTCTAGAAACTATAATATAGAGATATGGGTTGCAAAACGCTCTCGAAACTATAGTGCACAGGTATGGGTTACAAAACGCTCTCGAAACTATAGTGCACAGGTATAGGTTACAAAACACTCTTGAAACTATAGTGCATAGGTATGGGTTACAAAACGCTCTCGAAACTATAGTGCACAGGTATGGGTTACAAAACACTCTTGAAACTATAGTGCACAGGTATGGGTTACAAAACGCTCTAGAAACTATAGAGTAGAGATGTGGGTTACAAAACACTCTAGAAACTATAGAGTAGAGATGTGGGTTACAAAACACTCTAGAAACTATAGTGCACAGGTATGGGTTACAAAACGCTCTAGAAACTATAGTGTAGAGATATGGGTTGCAAAACACTCTCGAAACTATAGTGTAGAGATATGGGTTGCAAAACACTCTCGAAACTATAGTGTAGAGATATGGGTTGCAAAACACTCTAGAAACTATAATGTAGAGATATGGGTTACAAAACACTCTTGAAACTATAGTGCACAGGTATGGGTTACAAAACGCTCTAGAAACTATAGAGTAGAGATGTGGGTTACAAAATGCTCTTGAAACTATAATGTAGAGATATGGGTTACGAAACGCTCTAGAAACTATAGTGCATAGGTATGGGTTACAAAACACTCTCGAAACTATAGTGTAAAGATATGGGTTACAAAACACTCTTGAAACTATAGTGCACAGGTATTGGTTACAAAATGCTCTTGAAACTATAGTGCATAGGTATGGGTTACAAAATGCTCTAGAAACTATAGTGTAGAGATGTGGGTTGCAAAACACTCTTGAAACTATAGTGCACAGGTATGGGTTACAAAACACTCTTGAAACTATAGTGTAGAGATGTGGGTTGCAAAACACTCTAGAAACTATAGTGCACAGGTATGGGTTACAAAACACTCTAGAAACTTTAGTGCATAGGTATGGGTTACAAAACGCTCTCTGATTTCACACTTGTATAAAAAATCTTTATACATGCAATTTGTATCTTGTGTTAAAAAAGAAAAGATAATTTGAAAGAAAAACAAAATTACAACCGGTACAAATGTTTATCGTGAAAAAAACCAACTGTAATTGAATTCAGTTTCTGATCAATTTGAAAAACAAATTCTTATCTAGGTTCTCACAGTTCATTGCACTTTTAGAAAATAGAACTTGACTGAGCCAGAAAATCCTAGCACGATGGTATGGTTTCACCCCCAAGGGGCCACCATCCATTTGTGTTTATGAAGCCTTATCAAATAACATTACATTATAATGGATTTACATAACACCTTTCGATTGCATCTCCCCTCTACTGGAACCATATTTGTTGTAATCTCATTCCTCCTCCTCAATTCTAGCGCCAGCAAGCCCTGCTGTTTACAAAAGTTAACACCTCTGAAATGGAATTTAAATCTTTAAGCCAAAATTTATTAGATTTTATAGATTTCTGCGTATTTTGAGATCTCATTACTGCATATATTCTTATAAGTTGAAGATGTCAGAGAGGGATCAAACATTATCATGGCACTGCTGCCAAGATTTTCACACCTGTCACCTTAACGAACGTGTTTGATCACTCACCTGTCGGCACACTATCAGTTATCAGTTTAAAGCATATCATCAGCTTGGTCCATATCAGCTTGACCTATTTGATTTAAATTTTCAAATATTATTTATAAATTTTATTTTACATTTTTGACATTTTTGGCAATATGTCAATAAATATGCGAGAAATTTGTTTACTATTATCAAGAAATGATACTTAAATGTTGCTTAAATGTTACTTAGTTCTAAATAAGAAAAAAACAAATGAATACAAATTTGAAGGTGCAGGGTTTAAACAATATTATGGATGATGTCTTTCTTTGGGGCATTCTCTCTATATTTGTGTTATTTAATTTGTTGGGAGCAGTTCAAAGTGGCATCAAATTAGTATATTGTAATTCCAGCAAGTATGCATCCAAATTTATGTACCATACTCAACCCTTGGAATGCATCACTCATACCTTGCCATAAACACTGGTTGTATATCAGTGTCAACAACTTCATCCCCACTCTATAAAGCAATCATGGCAATAAAACCATTCCACCTGGGCCATTCTGGTTGTAAAGGCAGCCAATGACACCCCCTCCCCTGCCCGTCAGCCTGGCCTTTGTGGTACCCTGTGTCCATATGGTCCAGATTTGTCAACGAGGCATCCCCTTGGTGGTGTGTAGTCAGGACCTCCCCCCTGCCGTCCTCATTGGTGTTACCTGCTGCTCATTAAAGCCCCACCATCTCCATGTGGTGTTGATCTGTGTGGACACTGATCTCACCCCTAGTATCACTTGCCACATGGTGTTGATCCTCAGTTGTAGTTTGAATTGTGATACCCCACCTGTATCCCTGAACCCACATTGACAAATTCCAGCAACCACAACTACAATCTCCTTAACCTCCCAAATCCCTTAACCTCCTCAACTGCTTTTTCTGCAACCCACTGCAAACCTGCCTGCTTGGTACGATAACTCACCAGCTCTTCCCTGCTCCCTATCCCCTATATAACCTTGATTAAGCACAATTACCTCACCCTCCCTCCCAATACTGTTGATCCTTAGATCCTTGAATAAGCACATCTACCTCACCCTCCTTCCCCATACCATAGATACTTGAATAAGCATCCTCCTTCCCCATACTGTAGATCCTTGAACAAGCACATCTACCTCACCCTCCTTCCCCATATGTATATCCTTGAACAAGCACATCTACCTCACCCTCCTTCCTCATACTGTAGATCCTTGAACAAGCACATCTACCTCACCCTCGTTCCCCATATGTATATCCTTGAATAAGCACATCTACATCACCCTCCTTCCCCATATGTAAATCCTTGAATAAGCACATCTACCTCACCCTCCTTTCCCATATATAGATCCTTGAATAATCACAAGGTGTTTATATACTTGTCTCTTGTCTTTCTTTTGTTTAGATTTTGTACTTCCATAGCTGCATGTAGCTCCTGTGTGTATGTCCGTGTGTAGTGATATTCACTGCCCTCCTTCTACCCCAACACCCTACACCCTGCTTCCTGACCCCCATCCAGTGTAGTAGTACAGCTTGCTTTTATACAAATCATAGAAGACATATATTCCACAGTCATGGTGCAGGACTGGTTACTTCTGTATGTCTTGCTGGCCCCATTTCACAATGTTGTTGTGTACATTTCTATAGCATCCCCACCCCCTCTAGAGGAATCCCACACACTGTCTAACCCATACCCCCTCCCCACAGTATCACAACGCCCTACTCAGTGACCCCCATTCCCATGAAGCAGCACCCTCACATCCCCCCACCCCTCCCCCCACAACATTGCTACACTCTGTCAATGAACCTCCCAGATGTGATGGAGTCAGGAGTCAGATTTGCCTAGGGCAGTTGCTAGGTGTTGGGTTTCATCACAAGTGGGGGAACTGACCAATCAGGTGTTGTCACAAGCGTGGGGGCCTGAGCAGCATAGCGTGGAGACAGACTGTCTCTCTCACTGTACCGCTATACCTGTTGATGCTGGACTAGCTAAACAATGCTTGATTGATCTTACAACGGATTGACACTCACTGGATAAGATCAGGCAAGTTATAATACGTGCATGCAACTTGGTACAGGCAATCTGCATTTCTGAAAGTTTGGGGCAACTTTGGTAAACTTTTAGGACAGTCTCTCTTTCCCTAAAGGACAGAGATGTCAATAGGGGCCAGTTGGTCAGCTTGACCATTCATATTCTTATGTTGGACACTACAGACTAATGCTTGCCTCTTGACCACTTTTTTTAAAATTTGGTAAATATTGCAAGGCATTTACACTCTCCCTTCAGTTAATAGTTCTGAGCATACATAATGATGATTTAGTTGATGGTGAATGTCTCTTTAAATGGATGTTTCTTTAGTAAGCTTGTCATTTACATAAGCTTACCCCTTTGTGTGTGTATCTCTACATATGTTTTATAAGGTGGGAATACTATTAAATTACCATAACATATCTTTTCAATCTACTCTTTCTTTAAGTGTTGGTATCTTTTTTGCCCTATATCTGTGACAACAAGCTTAGTTATTACATGTGTGAATGGTTGTGATTGTAAGTTGGACAAGGGTGTTTGGTCACTTAGAGGATAACATCAGCACTTACAAGATAGCGCGATCACCCACAGATAGCCTACTAGGAATAAATGAGCTCCAATAAGCTTAAGTGTTAATGTATGCCTATTTAATCCTTTAATAGACTATCATTATGTAATTATGTTAATCACCATTCATAACACACTTGATATGACCTAAACTTACAAAGGATCATTTGTTTTCCAAAACAATGTTTTCAATTTTTGGAATGTTGTTTTTTTAAACTCTGGTGATTATCTAGATTAACAGAATCCATTAGTTTTTATCATGGAATCACTTTGGGTTAATTGAAAAACAGATGGGATAGCTTCAAAGTGTCCAGAAATTATGTGAAATTATTAAACATTGTTATTTAACCTGTAGTGAGTGAGTTGTCAGGTGAACGAATGTAATTATCCTACTTTTGTTTATGCTATGAAATATGTTGAAACTGTATTTAAGTAATGATTTTGTAACAACAACTTGTTTTGAACGATTCTATTGTCATAACAACTGTAGCTTTATCTATCCCAGTCATCCGATCATGGCTGCATTTTCAAGAAAACTGTGTCACTATCTAAACTGAAATGTACATGAAGTCCTCTTACATGGCAATGATTGATCTTATGTTCGTGGAAAGGTCTGCTGTATTTTAAAGACTGTAAATTGGAGTCAACAATTACTGAATTAGAAACTAGAGTGGGTCTGTTTGGCTTCTACAGATCATAATTAGATCAGCAAGTTGACTTAGTAATCACACATCAGAATAGTCTGCCTGTTTAGCCACCTTCTGGTGATGTATTGAGCGTCCGCCATGTAGATAGTCTCACATGTATACACTGCACTGCTTATCAAAAAAGGGATATGTACATGCCGTTACATTCAACATGCAAGGGGAAATTGTATTAACAGTTTGTTATGTGATTTAGCTCCCTCTACAAGGGATTTTGTTATTTGCACTTTTTGGCGCTGTTCATATCAATTTGCTGACTTTTGATATCTATATTATTTACAACCATAATTTCCTTGGTGTTTTGGTTTCATGTTTATTGGAAGAGGTATTGTTTTTACAAAACCTATCAGAAATGGTGTTTCTTTGTCTTTGTATCTGCTTCAAGTTAAAATAAGTTTTGATTTTTCATTGAATTATTTCTACATTGTCTGACTGTTGCACACTTGAGAAATAATTCTAATTTTGTGACTTGACAGATTTCATATTTTATGTATCCATAGCAAGGTCTCTTTGCTTCATAGACTAGCCCTGACAATGAATATACATGGTTGAACCATAGAACAGAATTTTAGTTGATTGCACATATTAAATCTTAGTCAGGGTCATGATTGAATACTCTACAGCCCAGAACATGTATATTGATAAATCTATCATCCCACTGTGTATATTACATTTTTTGTTTGATCCTCTATGACTTAAACTAAAGTGGGATTGGGTTAGATGAGATAGATCTCCAGAGAACTAGCGTATGTGTGATTCTCAGGTCATATATTGGATTATTATTCTGTCAGCATAACTGATAGCTGAGGGCATCACCTCTGGTATTTTCCATCTTTGATGCTTCTCGTTTGACGTAAAAGGTCACGCCAACTTCACACATTGGACAGGAACTGTAGACGTGTATTCAAATGTATTATACTCCCTGATTGATATAGATGGAAAACAAAAGGTTGCGGATAATTGTGTAATGTCAGTTATATGTCTTAAAGGAGAGAACTGCGATGTTCTTTCAACTCTTTGGTAACAGACTTTGAAGTGTCTTTGTAGTTCTAATAATGTAATAGTTGGAGGCGGTCTTGGGAATGTGATTATGAAATGGTGGAGGCTATGCACTTAGAAGCAGTGGTAGATTGTTTTGATGAAATCCGTGCAGCGGTTGGGTAGCATAGTGGTTCTAGTGTTTGCTCATCACATGATGACCTGGGTTCAGTCCTCACATGGGTGAGATGTGTTGTACCAAATCCTACACTGTGTGTTCTGAACCACTGAGGCCTGTGAAGATGAGGGTTAGAATTGGTCTTCAGCAACCCTTTATAAAGTTAGAGGTGACTAACAGGTGTGGGTGGTCAGGCTCGCTGACATGGTTGATGCAAGTCATTTTATCCAAATTGTGTTGATTGATGCTCATGATATCAATCACTCTATTGTCTTGTCCAGACTGGATTATATACAGACTGCCTTCATACAGCTGGAACATTGCGTTAAACAAGAAACAAATGAACAAATATTATACTCATACTCACTTCTAAACAAATTACAATAACCATTTTTATTTCTTGTGCTTCGAGTGACTTAAATGAGGTTTTAAAAGAAATTCAGAGTGGTTTCATGAATAGACCCAAACAAGCAAAAACCGAAGCAAGTCTACAATACTACGGCAAGTTTTGAAAATAAAAAAGTTCTCTAGGCTCTGGGTAATAAAGTACTCAAACAAAGAACACCCACAACTGGAATACTGTGTCTTGCAATACCCACCAGCCATGACAGATTTACTATTGTCATATGAAGAAAAATGGGTGTTCCTAAACTAAACTAAACTAAACTAAACTAAACTAAACTAAACTAAACTAAACTAAACTAAACTAAACTAAACTAAACTAAACTAAAGTAGTACATCCCCTTTCACACTGCTGGAATATTTCTAAAAAGAGGACAAGACTAAACTAGCACTCACAGATTGACAGTAGAAATCCTATTTGTAGTGGGTTCCAAAATCTGTTTTAAACTTTTTGCTAAATTGAAATAAAGTTTTAGTGAAAGGATAGACATATATGCTAAACATACCTTAGTTTCAACTTGTGAGGACCAGATGGGTTTTGTAAATGTCCAGCTCCCCCTCAAACCATGCAAAATACATCTGCTCATACAAAATAAAAAGTTTGGAAAAGAATATCTGTGAATCATTATTTACATTTTTGTAATACCTCTAAAAAACCTCCAAAGAGACCTGACTGAAATCCGGCTGTGTGAGACCCTGTGTTTTATGCTTTGTTTAAAAGTGTAGATACAACAAGCATTTGACTATCTGTAGAAACGTCGCCATCTTTCCTCGTAGCAGATGTTTTACCTCGGATAGCAAGGCGTGCCTAAATCACCTCAACATGCACATGTTTTGCTTTCATAAATACACCACGTTGTTTGACGATAGTTGAACTTCGGTTACGTTTTTGGTAAACCAAGGATTGTTTAAGTAAGTCTTGGTACAAGTTGAAAGGTTTAGGATGCAATCTTTCCGTACAGCTGTCTGGTTTGAAAACAACATTTTTTGGTCCAATTTATGCCCATTTTTTTATGGTAGACAAAAATGTTGAAGTCTTCGCTTCCCCCACTTCTCTCAGTATCATCCGATTTAGAATTCCATCAGCCTGTGCTAGCACTGTAATCTAAGGGTATGGGGGGAAAAATGGAAGGAAAATACAAAAGTATAATGGGTTTTCAAAACCTATTGGTTTGCCAGTCAATACTAATTATGATGGTTGGTTTTATCAGGAGATGTAATTAGATTTGGCTGCTTCGGCAGGTGCTATAGGGCTGATGAATCCACAACCCTGATTTCGTTTCAACATTCATAGTTCAAAAAAAGATGATGTGATGTTTTTTGTGGATTTAAAAGAAAATGGTATGATCATGTGGAGATTTTGAATTCTACAATCTGCCTGGTTCCCAGTTAGGTCTGCTGAGAGGTTTCAATCATTGGAAAGGAATTGTTGCTCTAGTGTTGCCTGTTAATCCACACGGCCTGTAGCAACACTAGCATCAAGGGATTGATTTTGATAATCTGAACTTACACAATCTATGCTCGCTTAATCAGTTTCAACATTTGCAGGTATGAACCGATCAAGTATGACCAGATAAAAGTTAAAGTGCTTTTTTAAACATTTTAAAAATATTGATGATTTTTGTAATATTAAACAATACTGCCATTACTGATATGTTTCTTCTCAAGTCTCAGTTTCCAGTGTTTATTATTTCATTCCTAGTTCATGTGTTTCAGTCATGTTCATTTCAGTTGTAAGTTTTTGTCTTGTACATTTCAGGTGTTAATATCTGTTGTAGATTTCAGCCTTCAAGAACTCAGATATTTAAGTCTTGTTGATTTCAACCTTGAAGAATTCAGATATTGAAGTCTTGTTGATTTGAATCATGAAGAATTCAGATATCGAAGTTTTAAGCTGTGTAGAGTTTTGTTATAACTTTTGGTCTAGTACATTTCAGGTGTCAATTTCTGTTGTAGATGTCTTCCTTGTAGAATTCAATTGTATGTAACTTAAAATCTTGTTGATTCCACCCTTGGAGAATTCAGTTAGTTAATTCAGTTCGTCTGGAAGATTTGAGTCTATGTTTCCCTCCGAGAGATAGCACCTCATCAGCAGCTGAAGACAGATGCCATGGGTGTGGCAGCAGGACAGTATGTCCATCTCTTTGTATAATGTCTTCAGTATATCACGGCTGCCATGTTTATTTGTGTGGCTGACAGAGCCATTATATATATTTGTATCATCACTGACCTGTGTGCATCTATGACAGCTGGTACAAGATGGCCACACCTGCCAGAAGCACTGAGAACTCTCACACACACACTGGTCAGTGACAGGTAGTCGGTGAACAGGTATCTAGAGCCGTAACTTGCTGCGAACAAATCCCTATCTCACCCTTTTTTCACCACAAGCAGTATAGTCTGTCAATAGTGATGAAATGAAACTACTGCTAAACTTTTCACAGATTTGAGAATCTATTTCTTGCTCAGATAATAGATGATAATTGCCGTTGTTTCTGTTTGCTAAAATCCTAAATATTACAATATGTAAAGCTTGAAACATATCAAGAATATTCTTTTTGGATGTTGATATTCTTTATTCATACATGTGAACAAGGTTTGAAATCTAATTTGCCTTTCCTAAACATACATGGTCCAGTGGGTTCACTCTAACTTGTACTGACTATGAATTTGAATGTGGTTGTTAAGTCGTCTCTTGACAACAAATATTTCAGTGATGCTCCTTACTTGGATATTTATTTGATTTTAATGATGTCTCCAATGTTTAAAGGCTTAGTGTTCTTGAACAAGGCTTACAAACTAAACGCACAGGTAATGAAGTCAAAGAATGAAATTAGTAAGGAACATAATTTGTTATTAATACATTCTAAAACATATTAATAAAAAATATAAATAGATTTAATGATCTGTATCATGTCTGACACTTCTTTGAGAAAACAATGAATGTAATAATGCCAGACGGAATGCAAAATTGTCTGGCAATACCATTAAGAAATACCTTGTCATAAGGTCAATAACACAACTGTTTATGAATATGATAACTCGATAACTACATTAGGTTGTGAATAAGTCAGACATCCAGCTGATTTGTGGCTAGAGCATGCTGGGAAATGGGCCGGTGATCAGTTCTGGCCATGCTCTCCGTCAAACAGTCAGTCGGTGTCACAACTTTTAGGGGCCCCCCAGGGTGTTGTGCATGATTAGCTCTGTCCAGACTGTTAGATACTCGTCACTGATTGGTCAAGAAGTGTTGAATGAGTGTTCTGATTGGTAACTTGGTGTATATAAAACAAACGATTATTGTGTCAAATGGTGGCATGTCAAAGGTTATAAAACTAAGACTTTGTCGAGAAATAAATCTGCCAAAACTACATGTAGTTAGACCATTAATATCTATCCAATCAGTTTACATGAAAATCATACACTTCCCAGTCAGAAAAGACAACACCTCACTTTTGTATAGTAACATCAGGCCTTCAAGCTACTTTTCTATCGGTAAGATATTTTTCACTGACAATTTTTTTCAGTTATTCATACTCATGCAATTTTTCATACGACAACAGTAGGTGTGTGGTTTACCATAATGTTTTATTTGATTTAGAAAAACAAACTGTAGATTGCTTTTATAGAAATCAGATGCAGTGGTTTGTTAGATCAAAGCTCTGGTTAATTCAATGAGCATTACATGGGGCTTTTATTGTTGGTGTAAATCTTTAATGAAAGGGCTCAGTCTATTGTATAAAAAACATGACAGTTGACTCGTCAAACTAGGGAGTCTTTGAGATTCAGTGGTGAAAACCACAGCACTTACGCTCCTTAAAGGAAAACCAGAGGTGTGAAATCTTTTGTAGGTGCTTTGTGTTGTCTCACCTGCATGTTTGTGTGACTATTAGAGGTTTCATGTGAAAGGCTGACCTCGTTAGAGCAGGTGAATGGAGAGAAGCGGGACTATTAACATGTCTCATGAGTTTCTTTGAAAATGTTCTGTGCGACCATCCTTGTCCA
Source organism: Haliotis rufescens (assembly GCF_023055435.1). NCBI lineage: Eukaryota > Metazoa > Mollusca > Gastropoda > Lepetellida > Haliotidae > Haliotis > Haliotis rufescens. Next base: position 326,553 of record NW_025963924.1, read on the forward strand.
GTGATGAGCGGGGATACCTGTGAAAGTCGTTATCACCTGAGATTTATTGTGTGGCACAGATACAGGCGTTAACTGTTGCTAATCTGTGAAATACAAAAGATCGGTATTTGCTTTTAATGATTATGATAATCTTTGATCAAGTCAGAAGTTTCACCTAAACTTGGGCATTAGAAGTTTATGGGCATTCATTAGCTATGAGATTCTGAGAAATCTATAGTTGTAGCTGATAACAGTAACAAGTTTCAGCATGGGTGGATTTTATGTGCAACTGAACCCTTCAGACGACCAATCTCATTAAAATCAGAGCTTACTTCTCCCTACCGTTAAACAAAGATCTGAGGACATCCCATTACAGGTCACATCAGACCAACCCCTGTCAACTTTGACCGACCAATGGAATGACTTACAAGAAGTTGACACTAACCAATCAGAAGGCACTATCCTGATTGGATAATTCCTCGTAGATTCTCAATTAATTGTTTGCATTTTTTTCAACTGAATCATGATGCGATTTGTCTCTTATGTTGGCAATTTTTCAATATTTATAATGTCTGAATGCGGGCAGGTAACTTTGACGAATGGCAGGTAACACTTTTGGGTCACCAGCCCGACCATCTCTTTGGGTTTTTTCGTTATTTTTAAACACTGTTTCCATGAGTTGATTATGTTTATGTTTGTAACAAATACATTTTCTTTAGAAATGTCAACACTCTCTTCATATGGACTGAATTTCTGGTGTAAATGTGTATCTTTGATGGTTAACTCAGTGAGAAAAAGGATGTTTATGTAAATAAGTAGGGGCAGCTTAAAATAACATCAACATTTTGTTAGACAATACGTTCAGATTACTAGTTAGAAGAAATATGCTGCAAGTATATGCATATCAGTGCATTGAAGATGTGTTCAGCTGCTTGCACTAAGCTAGCAGGATATATGTAAGTACAAGTGCATATTTTATTCTCGTTCTACTGATTAAAGTAAATAAACAATCCAGCCCTGTTTCATTTGGACCGGTGTTGTCTTCCTACGCTGGCACATGCATGTTATCCAGCCTCGTTTATGATAGTTCGACTGACTTGCGAAGGTAAACAGAAGCCAGAACAAGGAGGCGAGCGAGATAGTTAGTATTCATTAAGACCATCCTAAGAGAATGTAGTTTTCTTTTACGATGGGTGCACTCGAGGGCAGTGATTTCCAGAGAATAAACCTCTGTCTATGACAGCAAGGACACGTGGGAAAGGTTAATCTGACGGCCTTGTATGATTTACAACTACAAGGAAACTAGAACATAATGAATGAGGCCTTTTTTCCACCATGCCCCTCCATCGCTAGGAGCATGGAATGCATTGGTAGCATTTTGAAATGTTTACGGTGACGTTTGAACAGTACTTTGTTTGAGTGTCTTGAGGTATGCCTGCTAAGGGACTCTGCAAGAGGCTGCATCTATTTCCTGTGTTAGTAGCCTAGAGACTGGATGTAAGATATTCTTGCGCCCGTCAGACACAGGAAATGGTAAACAGAATGGATAAGTGGGAGGGTGCAAGTGAGAAGAGGATGCAGCTTTGTGGCGAGTCAAAAAGGCAGAGGAAAAAATGTAGTCCATCAAAAAAGCAGGCAGCAATATCCTCCCCTTAATGAGTAGCATCGGAACGGTAAACACCAATAATCAAAGACTGGAAAGTAATGGGGGGCCTTGGCTCTAGGGCCTTATCTTTCAGTGGATCACATTGCCAGCCAGTGTGACACAATCTTGCTGTGGAAATACTGTCAGAATATTCCTCTTCCAGATTGAGATTGATTTTTGAAGAAAACGTGATAATCAAGCCATTTGAATTCTTTCTCTAATTCGTAACGCTTTTCCCTGCATATCACTGCCCTGTGTGCATATTTCCACACGCAACAACTGTGATGCCAAATAATCCATTTGTTCCTGCTGTAGAGTTGTGTAAAGCCACCCGATTCATTTCATTTGTGTAGTTAGGGCCGCGTGCCTCGTTCTTAAGGGCCACTCGCAGAATCAGTCATTTTCAATTAGCACATTTTGTGGCGTCCGAACCCTTCCAAGCTTCCAATAAATGGATGAGGCAATCTCAAAAAGCATGTGGGCAAACTTAGCTGAGACGTCTGTTTGAACTCAGCATCAGCAGCATGAGGAATGTGATACTCACTGCTAGTCAAATCCTCCAGATCATCACAAGGATTTGGACCAGTTACACCACATAATTCTGGCTTTTTCAACAATTGCTGTAATGAAAGCTTGGCACCACTTTGGCGAACATTACCAGAAATGCATGATGGGGGGAATAATATGACACAACCGCAACTGTCAATTTATTATACTAACAATCCTTTCAGTAATTGGTGGCTTATTGAGGGAAATGTCTAATGATAATGAAAATCTTCTTACGAGACGTAGTGTCGCTCATATGATGTTTAATTATCAGGGAACACCTTTGGGTCGTTTGAAGTACAAATCAAATTGAGACATTCACTTGGTTGAAAACCACAATATGTTAGTTAATTTTGGTGGCGTTTGAGGTCTTGTGCATTGCAAGAAAGGTTAACAGGGATGGGTAGCGATACATGTCAATGCAGAATTTCAAGAGTTCAGAACCAAGCCATGGAAAACAAGTTATATCTTCATTGTTAGATTACTTTCTTTTTATGTGCCTCCATTAATCAAGCAGTAAATGGGTACCCGGTAGGATGATGTGTTTCCAAATTTTCTAGCTACCAGTACGTAGTTTTGGTTCATACACACACCAGGGAGCTGAGATTGCAAGTAGGAATACACTAATCTATTGCCCAGGTAATATTATGTGAACTGTAGAATGTTGTGTGGAATCGAGCACTATGTAAGTAGACCATTACTCTCCATGTGATCATGCAATATTTCATACTGAACATTCATTTGTGGTAACATTATTACCCAGAATGCAACAGCAGGTGCAGCGTGCTGACAGGCCGAAATGGCAGCTTGGGTTCGCCAAGATTCCTGTCCAGTCCAATAACTGTAACCATATATCACCCAAGCCTCTCTGTGGGTACCCCAGGTAGCAGCGCCCCCTAGGATAGTGATAGTTTATTGCCTAATTATTCAGCTTACGAGAAACTAATTACATGTCGCCTTTTCCAGGTTTCCATACCAGCAGCACATGTCAGTGATAAAATGAAAATACCGAATTTATTACGTGTTATTGTGTTACCTGGTTGTTCAATCTGTTTTTAAAGGGTGATAACAAACCCGGGAATGAAAGTGGTTAACAATGATAGTTTAAGCTTAAAGAGAAATTTGCCATTAGATTTTTACTTTTTTTCAAGACTAGAATAGGAAATTGGTGGTAGAAATGGTAATGGCCAGAGTTATGATTTGGGTTGAACAGAGAAAGTAGGGTAAAGGCTAAAAAACAATATACCGTAAAATTTGTGCCATCTTAGATATCACTATACTTAGAAATGTTTGAATTCTGAATCCATCAGGAATGCCTTTGCAGACGGCATATTCCAGATCTGGAGCTGAGATAAGAGGCATCCTTTAGCTGGTTGACATCTTTGAGGAAGTAAACCTGCTTTGTCTCAAATTACTATACAGTCCAGTGCAAAAGAAACTTCCATTACCATGAGTTTTTTATATTTTTAATTTGTAAAAAAATGTTAGCCAGAAACGTTCAGATTTGTCTGAAATGGTCCTGTTCTGTTTCAGTCTAGAAAAATAATGTTATCTGAAACAGATTTTGAATGAACAATTGTAAATTGACTTAACAGGGTAACTGTGTTAAACCCACAAGATAACAAAAAAATATGTCAACCTATTTCTTCCTAAATCAGAGCTGTAGCAATTTCCTTCATTTGTTTGAACTATTCTTATGATTAGAGGGCCAAGTACTGCTGCCTCTTCCTGGTCCCAATCAGGCCCTAGTTGTGTTTATTTAGATGCTGTCATCGAAGTCTGTGGCTGTGCTCTAATTGTTGTTACAAGGTTCGTGTCATGTCTGCTCCCAAAGTAATTAGTCTAAACCATTGGAGTGAGGATTAGTTTTGTGATTGGCTTGAGACTGGGACCTCATCCTAATGAGGCTGTCTAGGGTTAGTATTAGCCACGATGAAGTGCCAGAGCTGGGACAATATTTCAAATAATACTGCTTATTTTCTTATAATAACAATACATCAGTGTTTCTTCCCAAAATAGTCCACGTTCCTCAAGTGATGTTCAGTGATTGTATATGATCATTCTTGACACAATCGAAGTATAATACATGTAGTTACATCTCAGACAGGCGTCGTGTATCGGATATACCACACTGCACTTGTGGCCATTTTTAGTCAAGATGCAATCCATGTTTTCTGTATCTGCCAAAAATAAGACAATATCAGAAACACTATGTAGTTTTACACACATGGAAATGACCTACAAACAATATTACAGGCAATGGGTCAGTCAGCATCTCTTCAATCAATTCATGACTTCATTGTCAAAAGCAAAACAATTGAGAAGCGTTAATTTTATGCATATAGAAAAAAATACTGCATTGTGTTTACATAAAGAAGTTTTGCTTGTTTACCTATCCAGAATTCTTTTGAAATAAAAATATGTTCAAACCATTTCAGACAAATTATTGAATATTGAAAGTAATGATATTTTCTTTGTCACAACGTTCTTCTAACATGGGCCAAATCACTAAGTGACAAAAAAACTTCTAAATCTCATTTAGAAAATTTTGACAAATTGACTATTTGCCTAGTACTATTATCGTTATATTGGACAGAAGTCAATCTTCACTCAGACGCCAATTAATTCTCACTTTCCCTGTTGATCGCTTGACACCTTCATGTGTGATGTTGTGACAGGGGAGACCACTCTAAGGATTATTCTCAATCATGTTTGTCTTGTCACAGAGAGATTAGCCCTCTCTGTTTGTTTAGTCATTAGGTCAGATAGATGGAGACTATTTAATGTTTAAACCTAACAAAAGACCCGGCCAGGTAATTATGGATGGCTATTGTTGTCATAACTTCAAGGAAACAATAGATCACAGTTGAGACATTAGGAGAAGAAATGGGAAGGGGTTAATTACCTGTAGCATCAGATCTGCCACCTGACTCTCTAAGTGTTAATGTTTGGCTTGTAAGCTACGAGTCAAGTCATGATCTACGTGGGGTGTTAATGTTTGGTCAATAAGCTTAGAGTCAAGACGTGGATGGTGACACGCTGCCTACAAAAACTGACTGTTGTACCAGCTCTTTAAGGTATGTCCTCGTGTCTACATCACATTAAGACCAAATTCCTTTTACATTCTATGGATTTAACAACTCTGAATGTTACAAAGTAAGTTTTACCTTAGCTTCTTAATTATTATTTTCATGCAACTTTATCTATGTGTTAAGAACCTGGACATATTGAAGCTAAAACTGTTGCAACACCATTACTTATGCACAGTCAGCTGAATCAATGATATTCAGTGATTTGTTCTCTTCTTCCATGATGGGATTGTTTTGTTTGAAACAATTACTAATTTCAAGAGAATCAAGATAATTTTGTGCCCATTAATTTTTTTGTTCTTTCATGAAGTTAAAAGTTATATTGCAATATGTTTTGCTCTTGTTTAGAATGTAAAATTTTGCAATAAGATGTTAGACCAGACAGTGACCTGTTGTCTTCCATAAGATAAGAGCTTTGTTACATAAATTTTCAGATTTTTAAAACTTTTCTTAGATGTTAAAAAAGTAGACAATTAAGATTCACTTTGTATTTTTGGACAAAGACAAATTAGCCTCACATAGCATCTTAAAGTTCTTGCTCTATCAATAAGACTGAACAATGCTTAATTCTCTTTCAACCAAATCAATAGACATATGAGATCCCCAAGGTGACAATTCTGTTCGTTTCAGTATTTTACAACTCATTTGTCAAGAGAAGTTAATCTATGTTGAAAGACACAGCATGTGTGGTTAAATACGTCACATTTTCCAATATTTCCAATTGTCTTCAACTGATAGTCTATTGGAAGTGCTAATACAAAGCATATTCAACCTTTAATGCAAATCTATGGACTTCATACAGATCGCATGTTGGTGTATTGCCGATCATTCAGATGGGCCTGCAGGTGTTAAGTGCTGTGGGGTATTTAACCGCCAATTAGCTCAATCTAAATGATTTCCCTCTTAACGCAACTGCCAGATATTCAGTGACTGAGCATTGAGGTTGAGGCCTGTGTTGTGTATGTTGTCCATTGTGATGGTATTAGCCCCAGGTGAGGCGTGTTATTGTTGTGTGGATCTGCACCTAAATCCAACCATTCTTGAGCCAACCATGGCCAGAGTCTGTTGTCTTCATAACAAGCTGACACAAACTGGGCTGTGATTTCTGGCACAATGCAAGCAGAGTCTTCATAAGGTTTGTAAATAAGTCTGTTTCTGATCAAACTTGTGCTTGTTCCTCAACATGGTTTGACTTTAGTTCTCAAACTTTAAATCTCAATTTTCACTTGTGCGTCCCAAACACCTGAATTTCCTTAAGAGGTTTCAATCCTTCTCTATTTTTTCAACAGCTTTAAGTTTGACCCTTCTCGCTGAACTTTTTATACCTTTAACCTTTCACTGTTGTTTTTCTGTGGCATGATGTCTTGAACCAGTTTCGTTTCCATTTTATCCCAAAATATTTGCGCACACACATATGGAATTAATTCTAGACTTTACTTTTGAGAGTAGTGGAATTTTAGCAGTATTGACAGGATGTGTTAAATTTATTGCATTGTGCGCTGTCTATTGTTATAGCGACACAATATGTTGAGATCAAGATGTAAAATAATTAATTTGGGTTGCATTATATATTCAAACCAATTTAAACATTTTCATAAAACTAATATTTTAAGCATATAGTTAAAGTATTATCGACCACGGTGGATGCAGGAAAGTTATTCTTGTTCTCACAGCTTTCTGTGCTAAAGCATCCTTTGCCAAAAGTTCAGTCAACATAATAATAGTAAATGGAACAATTCCATTAAATGGTAATATTATATACTTGGGAGCTACTGCTTCCATTTGGCGCTGACTATCATTAGAGAGCTAATCATCAACTAAAACAGTTCATCATGGGCCTGATGGATGCCACATTGGCTGAGGGTTGAGAAATTGATTCCATATTCTTAGTTATATTGATAAAATACTATATTACATTACTGCTGTTATGCTTTTAGGTTAATATTACAGATATTATTGATAACCTGAAGCAATAATAGAATAAGTCATTGTACCAGAAAAACCTGACTTGGCACGCATGTCTTTTGTCTTATTCGGTAATGCCACTCTCATCAGCTTGTGTAGAGAGTAGGTCATATCGGTGCCATGCTTTACCAAGCAAAATGAATAATGGGGGTAAAAGTAATATTTTTTCGAATTTCATCATATTATCAATGCTTTGATCATAATGGACAGTTCCATACTGAGAGAGCCATTCAAGAGCTGGTGCCACAATTTAGTTGATTCTTAGCATCCTGAGAAAGATTCATTTACAAATAACATGCATGGTTTTAGCGGGTGTTTTTCAGCTTTTACCTGTGTCCAGTTCTACTTCTCCTCCACCCTTTCTCCCTCACCCCATTTTTCTACCCTCTTTGAGTCTTGTCTGCTTGCCCAACTAAGAAGTCCCAACGGAATGTCTCGGCAATAAAATCTCCAAATGTCTATGCACATAAGAGCCATTGTCTCTTAAATAACAAGAAGACCCTTACAACGTTTCTCCCTCACACATGCTATGAGTATAAACCATCCATCCCTCCAGCCAAGCTCACTAACAAACTAACCTTCAGTGCCAGAGAGCTCGCCAACAAACACGTCTTCAGTGCAGGAGAGTTCCTGCAGCAGACGTACACTTCTCATTACTTCTCTCCGTAAACTCATGCAGATTCTCACACAAATAATGCTACCCATTTTTTCACAGGAATTTATGGTGTTGGTTAAAGTGATTAGTTTTTCTCATACATCAACTGGACCTATGTCCCTTCTGGAGTTTGTGCTTGAAATCAATTGGTAAAATAGCTTATGCAGTATTTGGGTATTGTGGTTTCCTGCCAAATGTAGATAGATGTTGGTCGTGGTAGATGTTGTTATACATAATACACAGCAAAATCTGAGCACTCAAACATGGAAACATTGAAAAAGGTGCTTTAAAAGGTTCTTTTAAAAAGTGTTCACAATTGATGTATTTTTATACTTTTTATTCACCATCTGTCAACATTGAAAACAGCATCAACACTGAATTTTGTGGTTAAACATCAAAGCATTACTTGCTGGTTGCAATGTGGTCTAGATAAGGAGTTGTACAATCCATACATTAAGATCTCATCTTATGATTAATTGCTATCTTGACTTGACATCAACTAAAACTAGCCTCCAGATCTTGAAATATATCTTTGAGGGACAATAAAAGGGTATATGTCCATGAGGGACTGTGAGGGACTTGGGCAATTATCTGCCCTCATTGTCCTGTCTGGGATGAGCCCCACAAGGGCCATGCGGATAAGCTTTATACAATACACAGTAGGGGCCAGGGGATGGACAACAGGAAATTGTTAATACCTGGACAATCAGGTCATTCTGATCTGGCCCTCTGGCCTGATGCAGAGTCTTATGCAGTCCCTGATATATATAGATATTGATGCTATCTAACAAAACTATAAAGACTGAATTGATAAAAGACAGTATATGTTCAGGTTGTGTGTTGTGTGTTGAGAATAGATATATAGGAGAATCAAGCATTAAGAACCTTGAAGCCATTTGCACGATCTTTGATTAAATATTTGGGCAGACTTGCCCCTCTGTTCTTGTATTATATATGAGCCTAACCTAAATTTAGCAAGAATAAATTAATAAAGGAGTCCAGCTCACGTCTAGAATGATTGGGCAAGTTTAGAATGCCTCAGCTCTACAAGTTTGTAGATATTTATTTTTGAATATAATAACTTTATTTTTGGGACTAAATGTCAGCCTATAGAAAGAATAAAATATGTCTGATGACATTTATTAGTAAGTCCTGATCAATATTGTTGTGTTTGTCACAACCTCTAAGATCTGCTAATATGAAATATTTACACCACTGGACCACCCCGAGCTCAACAAATAGAAAACAAGTTAACAAAAGCAAGCCCTTATGTAAATATTGAACATAGTAATACTATGTTAGAGACACTGTTAATCTGATTACAGCTCACATGATCATATACCCAGGCCTTGATCCAATGATCTGCCCAGGGTTGGCAATTTTATTACATAACGGAAAAAAGATCACCTTGTCGGGCCTAGGGGAATTGGCCATTTGCATGGAGGAGACAGGTAGGTGAGAGACCCCCATTGTTGATGTAGATGTGTCAGAGGGGGGACTTACCTGGGAGATTATAGGATTAGCTGTGAGATGAGAGGGTCAGATCACTCAGGGCACACAGGTGAAATGAGGTATTTGGGCGTCTTGGAACATGACTTGTTGGGAAGGTAAGTAGTGTTTGTGTACAGAAATGTAATTGAGAGATGTTAGTGTACTTGCAGATGTATTTCTTTGGCTGTATATTTGATCAGCAACGTTAGCAATGTCTACAGAGAACTGACTGTTTCCATTTGCAGTTCAAACATAACTAAGTATGAACCAGTTTGGGTATTTATGCCATAGGATAGCCCAGTGTGAAGCAACATAGATAAACTATAGGTTTATAGGTTTCTTTTGTGTGAATGTGAAATGAGATCATGGTCAGTGCATTCTACTTTGAATTAGTCATTCAACATTCAACAATTAATCACTCCCCCAAGACAAGAGCACCCTTTTACCACAATGATAGTTTCAACATTTCCAAAGCACCATGATCTCAAATTGTCAGAAGACATTCATAACATTATATTTAGTACTCAAATGAAAAGAACCCCTGATTCATATACTACAGATAACTTTTGGAGCAATTGAGTTTTTACTCGACGGTTTCTATTTTAATTGGTTTATTACAGTTTTCAATGGGTAACCAAAACTTTTTCACTCATCTATTCATCACTCTAAGAAGTTTTTCCCAAAATGAGTAAACATTTTGAGATTTAAAAAAAATGAAATAATGTTTTAGATGTACATAACGGTTCTAAATACAGGCTTGACTCGGAAAGTAAATTAGCTTGTAATTGTGTTTCGGAAATTAGCTTTGTTGGGCGCATGCTGAAAAAGCTTCATTGGGTATTTACGTGTGCTGTTTTTATACATTTGAGTTTTTTATTTAATACATGCGTTTCTGTATGCAAGGTAATTGAAAGTAATTGTGTTTTGAATATTTTTGAGGGGTGTTTTACGCTAATACGCAGCTTATCTGTAGCTCTCTGTACTATGTTTAATCTGTCATGCCATATATTTATATGAAAAATTGGGTGTTCTTTTTATATATGTGGTACAGCAAAGATGCAAGAAATATGCCTCCACAGCATGCTATATATTCCCCAATGTCAGCAAGGATCACATGTTGTGCAGCACTAATCTGGTACTTTGACCATGTAGACGATTACCTCAGCTGGTTATTTGGATATACTTTGAGTTTGATTACCTCAGTGCCATCATAGTCTCTAGCGGCAGTTATGCTTGGAGATACCGTCTGTCTTCATATTGTTAGGGTCAGACAGAGGCTAGGGTGGCCATCTTTACATACGTAGCTCCTAATTGGTTATCATCGTAACTTGACAAGATGTGTTTACTGGATAGTTTTACATATAATGTTTCAATTATGATCTTGAACTTTTTTTTCCATCTGGAGCATATTTGCTTACTTGCAAAAGTGAAGTAACGTTGGACATAGCTTTTAATTAAAGATGGATTTTGAGATAATATATTTGGCTGGTATGCTATTTACTTAATAAAACAAATGTTTTAAGTAAATTTTGAGAAATGAATGAATGAATTTAGTCTGTATGCCATAACATTTTAAAAACTAAATAGATTTGCTAATGGACAATTACAAGAAATAAGTTCAAAATAAATAAATATTCTATCACAGTTGAACATTATTAAATGGACATTGTTTTATGCCCCTTAAACTTTTGCAATGAAACCTGACACATGACTTTAAGCATGAAGAAATCATTCTATGATATTTTGTTTATATTTACATTGCTTATCGCAAAAGACGGTCTAGCCTTAAAATATTGTATACCTATCAGTTAGTTGGTTCACAACAAGGGCACCAGGTAGCTTGCACAAGACTTTCTCTCATTATTATCAGATAAACATGGCAAAATAGTACTTTGGGAGGCAGAATAAATGGATAGAGGCAAAGCGGACATGATGGCCCCTAATATTAGCCAACCAGTGCAGTGTTAGCTGGTGTAAGTTACTGCTCTAGCATCTGATTAGCAGGTAATCCGAAGAAGCTAATGAACCGAATGTGAACATGCCCTCTGAGTCGCTGTCTGACATAAGATTTGGGATAAAGTTGCTTGGCAGAGAATCTCAACCTTGCCATATTGTATATCTTAAATTAGGCTTATCTGTGGATATTGGTGCAGAATTATGTGACATGTGTTCTTGTTCATAGTTACAGGTGTGTACGTCTCCATTCCTTGATGTGAGAGATCAATCCTTGGCAATGTACATGCACAAGTTAGCATTCTTGTTTGGCTATGTCTTTCAAGTTTGTTGTTAGTTGGAACGTCAAAACATCCTGTTCATGTTTTGATGAATGCCTTCAGAAATTAATTGAATTGATGAATTTCGTGTTTAGGTGCATTAGTCAGTTTTGGTTATGAATGCAAATTGTGAATAATAAATATTTGAAATCATATCATTTTCCTGCAAAATGAAGTTTATTTGGATTTATGACTCCAAAGCAATATTTATGAATTGCACTAAATAGCATCGTGATTTAGTGAAATGCTCCGGCAAGACGTCAGTGAGAGAAGGAGCAAGAGACTGTCATCATGTCAGCTAAAACAAAGAGCTTCTCTGCAGCAAATGGGAAAATTGTGTTTGGCCATTCCTCTACACAAGTCACTGTGGACAATTAAAGCAGAAACTGTTACGGAATTTTTTAATGTGAAATATGAGTGTCAGGATATCGGTCAGTCTGTATGAATCACCAAGGCTTGGGAAGTGATGTGTGAAACGTCTTAATTAGATTTGAGGCTAATTGTCCCAGAACAAACTCCCAAACATCAGATTAAAGCTAGAGTTTAATAAGTCGTTTGATCACTAAAGGATGGAGCTCTTTGGCTCTCTCTCTGAACAGTGTCTTTGTGATGAAGATTAAAAACTGTGTCATATCATGTGATATTCTCAATATCGATGAGGCCATATTGGAATCTTTTGCTTGGTTTGGATAACCCTCCATCACAGCATGAAGAAAGTTGACAAAGTACCATCATGCATCTCCCAGTCTACAACTAACGCTGGATGATCCCCGTTTCACATTAAACCATATTAGTCACACAGTTTACGAGACAAGGGGTGAAAACATCTTCCGCGAGAAGTAACGCTAATATTCCAACCCAGTCTGCAAATATTTGCACATGCATGGAAGTGTAGAATTAATGATGTTCTAATGCAATGCCGGTCCCCGTCAAACCTCCAATTCGGGTGACAATAAACCCTCCCTGTCTTCATTTCTCTGGATGTTTATTTACGTGTGATGTTGGTGTGATGCGCAGATGCATTTGTGCAAACGAGAGCAGCAGCAGGTGCATGCATGTGCAATAAAACTGCGACAACGTGCAGACATGAGAAACGAGGGGAAATAAATATCTTGACCTCAGTACTGCCATGTCTTCAGTTATCAGAGAAATCCATCAGCCTCATGAGGAGAGAATGCTCTAAAGATGCAAGATTCTAGATTTCAAAAGTTGGTCCATTTTCATTTGCTGATAAATTTGATATGTTGTGATTTAAATAATACCTCTAAATTAGCCTAGATTAGGGAATACCAAAACATGTCCCAAAGTTGCTTAAGTCGTAAAATATTTGACATATTCTCGTTTGGACCCTGGGAAAAGCATTTTCATGTTATTCATAGGCAGTCCCAGTCAAGATCTTATTTGCCTCTTAAACATGAACATTTCTTGGCCTCAATTTGTATTGCACCGTTCCCTGTATTGAGTGAGTGGTAATGCTGAAATTAGAAACCTGCTCATTTTATAAAGAAATCCCCCTTAATATGGGAACAAACAATGTTAAGGAAATGGGCCTCTTTTATTGTAATGAATTTATCTTTTTGACACAAGCTTCATTTATTCAGAACTATATTGTATTGAAACACGTATGCAATGAAATTGATAAAATTCTTAAATATTTAATTAAATTGAAATTGCAAAAAATTATGAATTTGCAAACAGCATAAATAGCTACAGAAATGGCACTTGGATGCTTTTACTGCAAGGTCATAATGATACCCTTATGCTGGATTTTCCCAATTGCTCAATTTGTGTGGGAATGTGGGAGTGGAACAATTTTCATGAATAAAATGGATTTGCTCACAATGTAGACATCGTTGAATGGAACCCGCAATGAACCTAACAGGACTATATTGGTGTGACAGTAAAGTTGCCGGTGGGGAGTGGCAGCAATTGAGACTGATAGTCAATCAATCCAGGACTATTTCAACTGCTATTGATAGCACTGAATTGCTGAAAATAGTTACCCACAGTTAGCTGACTATGCAAGGAGAAATAAAAGTGGGATATACTCATTCTGATTTTGGAACATAAAAAAGTTGTAAATGTTTTATTCCCTGAGATATGCTTGAGTCATGCAGACCGGGGGACAGACTATCCTTGTCTTGAGAGTTGACTAAGATCAGACAGCTAGGTTGAGCATTTATTATCCTGTATGCAGCTTTTCACTGAAATATTCAATTCGTACCAATGCATGGATTAATCAGAAAAGAGCCCGACCATTTTAAGTTACAAAAGTCATAAAAAAATTGCTAGTGTCAATAACCAAAAAAATCAATTTTATAAAAAGTTGTCTCACAAACAAACATTCAGGGTTCAGTCACCCTGTCATTAACAGGGACCAGGAACAAGTTATTGCCTCAAGTGTTGGCGTATGAATGACAGGGTTATGAAACCTTTACTGACCTTGTCAATGACAAGTACCTATGTTTATAGTGATATACACAGAGCACTTTTAAAACGTGACATACCAAAGGCTACCAGATGAAGCGTCAGTGAGAATGTACCCCTGAGAAGATATAGACTTGTCTTTGAAAGTTATCAGAGGTTTCCATCGCAAACATGACATGTTTAATACAAAACTCCCTGCAGTGTGCTGAGATGTGTAAACACATGGTGGCCGGGAGTTCTCCCTCCTGATCGGTAGTGAGAGATCCCACTGCCATGCTACTGGAACAGAAATCTAGAGACTATCTGATCTGCTTAATTTGCCAGGCTGTGATTTGGAACTTCACCAAGAGGCATAATAAATAGTCCAGTTTTGAAGATGAGGGTTTGCAGTGCAGTTTACAGTTGTGTTTTTTCACTGTTTTTTTTTGCCTGCTGGAAGTGATCTAACTGTTAGCAGCGTGGGACTTGGCTTGTTTAACATTTATTGCAGTCTATCTTGCGATCCAAAAGATGCTGCAAAGAGAATTGGCATCGGTGAATAGTGATGGGGAGAAAACCATACCTATTACGAGTTTGGTTTAAGCTATTACTAGTCAACAAAGACAACAAAGAATTGATTTTACAGTTTCTTCTTCATCATCATCATCATCATCATCATCATCATCATCATCATCATTTTCATCATGATGCACAGATTTATGAGAAGGACTAAATTTCTAATGCAGACAATGGGGTACAATTGTTTGGGAGAGAAACCTTTTTCAATAATACTGCTGCTTTTTTTCAAGTTTGCTGTGATTGGCCCTGAGCTTTGACCTTCCTGAAGCACAAGGCAAGGGATGAGGAGTTTGTTCGTGTATCATGATGGTTTGATTGTACCAAGCCACCATCATTTAGCAGGATATTGTCAACTGTAGCATTATTATTTCTTATGAATGATTTTTATTTCAAAACTTGGGTTTTGCTGATTGACATTTTTCAACACTATCCACATGCCCGAAGCACATGGTGTTGGAGGTTTGCCCTTATTTAACGAAGAAGTATCGCCTAGTACACATGTAGATTTGGGCTTTAAGTTGTGGGTAATTCATTGCCAGCACACATGGAGGTGCAGGCTCTCATAAATCCACGACTGCAATCAGTGTTATGTTGATATATTTAAGAGTTGATTGGCAAAGATTGGATAATTTGTACAAGATAGATCAGAACTAAATGCTGTTCCTGGCAGAAAGGTCTTTGAGGCGCACAAGGGCTGAAGATTTTGCAGATGATTTTCACCTGAGAACGATCAATATTCTACTGTTGCCAACTTACTTGTTAATTGATTTACCATGCCCCCCAAAATGCCTGGTTGTATAAAAAAATGAAGTTAAGGTTTATAAGAAAACAAATGGAAGGTATAATTGATTATCAAAGTGTTTGCTATCTTATCCCTACCCTCACCTGCCCACCTCCTCTAAGGTAGATGCTGGAAGGAGAATTGGCTCGTTAGCTAAATGAGGGGATAATGATGGACACATTACCAACCCTAAGAGGGAGAGAAAGCATTCAGTGTGTCTTCAGCAGTCAGAGAATGATCAGTGACTCAAATTGCTTGTCAAGTGCAGCCCAACGAAATAAATGGCTGGCTTACATTTGTAATCTGTTAGTGTTCCTGGTGGCAACTCTGTGGTTGCCTTCTTCAGCCTTGATTGATAATTTTCCCAGTGACATGTCTTCAACAGATCCATTCAGTATTCACTGTGCTTTTTAAGTTCTGTTAATGATGAAATAAGAATCCGGTTAAATACACAGTTATTTCTTGGCCAATACAAAACCCAATTTGTATGTGGGACCAGTATGAAAATGAGATTTTCAGCATTTTCCATTTTTGTAATCAAATTAATTCAGAGTATGATTTGGAAATAATATCCAATAAATTGTCTGATCACCTTCATCCAAGCTCCTCCAGGAATAAAGCAATCAAGATTTGACATTGGGAAGGCTTGTGTGGATTGTAGGTGCTGTTGGCGCTGTAAGGTGGTCAAACGGTCATTTATATACAGCCTGGACTGACCAGTGACCACCAACAGTTGGTAAACCTGTTGCAGGAAGGGCAATATCCCTAATAGCTCATCCTAATGAATATTCATGTACATGCTATACTAATTGCATCTCTTCTCATAGCTCTTCCCACAGGACTGATCCTATGTATACAGCCTTCCATGCACTTGCTCCAAATTTAATTGTGACGATTAATTTGATTTGGTTCCACTTCTAGCTCTTTTGTGGTCCATAATTCAATTTTCTCCTCTGAGATAAGATCTGTCACGAATGTCTGGTACAGTAATCTCTCAAATGTAACCAGGTTTAGGATGGGCTAAGATTTAGCAAGTTTTAAAGAAGAATTTGCATCTGATATTGATTAACATGTTTGTGAGTTGTTGATGACTTTGAGATTTTTAGGAGACAGTATTCTACCTTTTTTCAAAAATTGATAAGACTGGTCAGTTATGAATACTCAATCATGCACACGAGAGAGATGCCCTCACTGATGCTTGTTGCTGACTGACTTTCAGATTTTGAAGAGAAAATTAATGTTATGTGTGAAAATATTAGCATGAAATTCTTTTCTGGCTATAGATTGAAAAGATGAAATATATGACATAATTTTGATAGAAGCAATAGTGATCCTTGCTTCCCTTGTGTTTTACAAACATGCAGATCATGACAGCATCAAGATCCAAATAGGCCCCCAATAGCCATCGCTTGTCGGGATGACTAAGAATCAGGATTGGGTGATCTATGAATATCCCGAAAACAAGTCTTATTGTAAACTGGGTCGCACAGTGTCCCAGTATGATCAACAGACACCCCCAATATTCAAAACAGTGTGTGTGAAACTCCCAAGTCTTGTGGTTAGCTTGCTGAGTTTTCACGGCTCTTTAACACATCCCGTTTCGCAGTCCTGAGATATATTGACGTGTTTTCAGTGGTTACAATCATTGCGTCTACTTAAGCTAAGCCCATGCTTACACAAGCCTATAATCAGATTATCATGGAATTGTCTGTTTGAATGAGAACCAATACTTTGTACACACGACCCCTGACTTTTTGTGTAGTGTGAAGGTGTAATATAGTGTTTTACCTACCACTGTAGCATCTACAGGTTGTAATTAAGCCTTGTCTTGAATATATAGGGAACAGTAGGTTTTCGTGTTGAGGTAAAAACCCGGCATCAAGTCTCGGAAGTTAGACATTATCGATTCACTCTGTTCTCTCATCAAACAAGTGGTACGTAATTGTTGGAATTCAGACTGAGCTGGAGAGAGGTGGAGGCAGGGGGGAACTGTATTGACATTCTTCCCAGCGTTGTTCGGATGAGCTAGCTAACAAATGACTAGTCTCTTTTCTGCTGTTGACTAGATGTTTTGTTGGTGTTTAAAACATCCTGATGAACCAAAAAGTAAAAGAAACTTACATTGAAAATGATATGTTGTAAAGTGCAAAACATTCTGAGATGCGATCATTATTTGGAAAAAAATCCTTGAGATTCCATCACGTGTCAAGTCTATTTAGAAAGTGTTAAGAACGTCAGTTGACTAAATGCTATTTACGGCAATCTGGGGTTTAGCGGGCATAGTGGACTTAGCTCGTTTGTGAATGTTGACATTTGAGCGTGTTCTCATGAACTTTTCTCAGCGAGACGGGAGGTTTAATCCCCCTGCGCCCTCTAATTGCCAACAGAATGTATTAATATTTCATTATCATTCATAGTTTCAAGTTCCATAGCTCATTGGGGGCACTTTCACTGCTGTTTCGTGGTTTCGGAAGCGGGTCCATGTACTGCCGATGGGCAGACTGACCTGCCTCTCATTGATTGATTTCTGTAAAGTCGTCGATAGTTTCTTCATTAAGGTGCTATTCAATAGTCTCACTGCTGCTTATAAAAAATGGCCTGTGCAGTTACATCCTTTAATAGCTCAGATTGCATGTTCATTTGGATTGTAGTTTTTGAGTTTGGCTGAATTTTCTTCACATAATTATGGCTCTGCCTTTTTGTGTAGAAGCTGAATGATGAATTAAGACTGAAGGAGTCTGTTCAAGAAGTAGTCGCAAAGTCGGAAAGGTCGCCAAGGACATATTTAGTGTCAAATAAATAGTGTGAGAGATGATACCAGATGCTCACCAGTGTAATGAACCTTGAGGAATCCCACAATTTTATGGCATATGACTTTTTTTGATGTTTCATTATGCCTAGACGTTCCATTTTCAGTGTGTTGTACCAGAATGCTGCTTGAATTGCTGTGGTATATATTCTTGGATCAATCAAAATGTGATTTTCATGCCATATTTGTTTATTTCAGAAAAATATGCAGACACTGCAAATGTCCTCCCGAAGCACATGACATGGCGACTGGTGGCGAGCAAGAACGTACCCTTAACAGACTCATCCATGACGTGAAGAGAAACTCTACCAGCGATGATGACAGCGGCTGTCCACTTGAAGAGTATGCCTGGGTACCGACTGGGCTCAAACCGGAACAGGTAAGTTGTCTCCCTTACTTTTCAAAAGACAGCAATACTAAACCTCAGGCATATCTAGGGTACATCATCCTGTGGCAGTTGAGAATAACACTGAAAACAGATGGTAAACAGATCAGCCATACCCTTAAAAAGTGAAAACCTGTGCATCCCTGATCTCTTTAAGGGGACATAACTCTCAAGCAGTGTCAAACTTTGAAAATGAAAATCTGTGTGAAAAAGTATTAAAAAGAATAAAAAGTTTTAACAATCATGTTACAGTGATCAATCATTTGATTGATCATCATGCAAATAAAGCTTGTTTAGGCAATCAATTTCAGTCCAGAAAAAATGACAAAAAGTCATTAATTTTGAGCAGTGTTCGTTTACAATAAAATCAGAGCATCCTCACCAGCTCTGACCAAAGCTACTTTATTGCAGGGCTTTCCTAATTTTACAAGGCTATTTTGCTTTAGACATTAAGTCATATCTCACAGGAAAGGTTTATTTGAAATGTCAACATTCTGAATTCAAACTAAAATCAGTCAAATCAATCTGTCCTCGATTTTTCCTGATATAGTTAAAGTGCTTCTTCAAATTTGCAACTATTAAAAGCCTTGAGATTCAACACAGGATTGGGTCATAACAGTTTTTGATATGACAACCATCTTTGAACAAATGATGCAAACGTAAAGAAGGATATCCCCTGCAAGACCTTGTCCCAACATCATGTTAGCATTCTGCAGGAGGCTATGGCTGATATCTTTGATGCTATGGGACGCTCAAAATCGGGTCAATATTTTCAATCAGAGTTTTAGATTTCCAATCTTTGATCTTTGCCCTCCTTAATTTGCCAGACTGTATGAAAAATGACCAAATTCAATGAAATAATTTTTTGCTGGACTGAATATGATTGTTCTGTTGCTATTTTTTTCGGGACCCTGATTCGATAGTATGGACAGGAAAAGACTTGGTATTGGTAATTTTATCTTTGAAATCTTCACAAAATCCTTACAAAGTGCACTTTCGGACCTCCCTCGTCAAAAGGTTCACTGGCCCAAATGGGTATTTCATGAATAAATTTGCCGTTCCTTCAAAATGCCAAGTGTGTAGATTAATTAGAATTTGTTTCCAGTCTCGGACATTAGAGAAAAGCGTTCAGTGTTGTGGCATAGTCCGTCTGTGTAATCAGATTTCAGAATGAGGATACTATTGTTGGATTTTCTATAGATTGTGTGTTTGAATCACCACATTTCTTCTGCTGTTTTCATAGTATTTTTGAATGATAACAACCGATTGTCCTTGGCTCTTTTCATTCTTAAGCAAACATCTTATTCAACCTCTTTATGTCAATACATTTGGACAATGCATTTGATAAAATCGACAAACATCAGAGACAAGTTGTGAACAAATTGGTCACAGAGACAAGTGGTTAATGCACTTTCTCCGTTTGCACAAGATCCAGGGTTGAATCCCACATTAGTACCCAATATCAGAGTGTTCGTGCTTGAACATGATAACCAAATGATGTTGGTTCACCATATAACATAGATTAAAGCAGGAACTCTATGACTTTAATGCCCTGGACCTGGTTGACTTCAGCATATAGCACAGTGAATCCCATTGCCAGTCCTTGTCAGATGAACAGGGGTTATTGTGGATTCTCCCTGAAATGAGGGAGCTGTTGTGGACAGGTTGACCTGAAACTGTTCAGGGACTCTCCAACGTGCCATGTGAGCGCTCAGTGGATAACAAGGCAAATATTGATGAGCTCTTAAGCCTGTGACTAGCAAACCTTGTATCAATTGTTGGAGAATTTGTTGTAATTTGTGGGGATTGTTAAACATCACATGCAAACCCAACACAATTGCCTAAAGCCTGGCTTTAGTGCTCACAACTGATTATAGATCATATTGCTGAATGTGTTTGCTTTGTGCATAAACACAGGTTAGGGAGATTTATGACTAGAATAAATTGGATCAAAGTTATATATGTGTAGTGAATGGAAATTGATTTGTGCATAATGCTATGAACTATTGTTACATAAGAATTCATGTTCCAAGTTCTTGCATTTCATGGCAATTTGGATTTCACATTTCTATGCAAGAATGTATTTGGGAATCTTAGAGAGTATGATTTTTTTTCTTTTTCTTCGATGCTTAACTGGATAACACATTCGGTAACAATATTGTTTACAATTTGACAGGTGTAATGATTTTTCATGAAGCATTTAAATAATTATTCTGATATGGGGGATGATTCATTTTTACAGTCCGATTCTTTATATGATTCACTTGAGTTTTAACATGACAAAAGATAATTTTGATGTAATTAACATACCAACAATAGATTTTTCATGCCATTGGTCTTTGATTGTGAAAAACCTGAAAATTAAGTGCAAATAAAGACCATATTTCTTTAAAATCGGTGACAAGACCGCATGGTTTTGCAAGATTTGGTAATTGTTTGGTCAATAGAGGGCACAGGTAATTGTGAAGTGGCACTTCCTCCAAGACAGAAACTCAGCAATTGTCCCAGTTTGGATTCAACTCAATTGATGACCCAATTACCCTCAAATTCCTTCTTTGAATAACTGGCTGGAGATTAGTCATGGTTTTATTCAAGACCAAAGGCATCTTGGGATTTAGTAAAAGAACTCCAGAATTGGATTTGTCAAATACTTCAACAAAACTGGAATGTTGGAGATATGATATCATCCTAATTGTGCAGTATTTCTTAATTTACCAAAATTGAATTACACCACATTGTGTTTTACATTTTTAATTGATGCAAAAACATCTAAGATTACATTATGATACAAGAGATGAAAGTTAGTTTAATTGTGTTAATAGTCAAATTCCACGTAATGAGAAAATAAACTTCTGTTAGCCAGGGACATAATAACATTATGCTAAAAAATTACATCAAAAACTAATATGAGATATTCTCATAAAGATCAGCTGGTCGATGAAGGCAACAGAAAAAAGCACTTTGTCAAATAGATGAGGGGAATTAGCCTGATCTGTTCTATTGACACTAAAATAGCTTCACATAATACACACTGATTGATATTTGTATGTGAATTCAAATTACTTTTCTGGTATGCTTGTATTTTTCTTAACTGAACAGAACAAGTATTTGTCTTAAATGGTATTGTGTATATCAAGTCAATGTGTAACGTCTTTCAAAACCCTGGATATGTCAGCATGGCACAGAGAGTGAGTGAGTGAGTATGGTTTTATGCCACTTTTAGCAATATTCCAGCGATATCACTGGGAGGGGACACTACAAATAGGCTTCACACATTATACCTATGTGGGGAATCGAACCTGGGTCTTCGGTGTGACGAGCGAACGCTTTAACCACGAGGCTACCCCACTGCCCCCACTATGGCACAGAACAAAGCAATAGTGGCTCGACAAACTGGATAGCATTTGGAATAGTGTTCTTCTCTTACTTTTGCTTCCATGTGTATGGCTATTCTGAAGTGTCATTTCACAGAAAAACATGACCATGAAATACACAATTTAAATGCAGTGGTTTAAAATAAATATTCTGTGTTTAGCATGTCAAGTCCATTTCACAGGTACAATGAAAGAAAAGTTTCTTTCCTCCGACAGTTTGACAAGAGTTAGAAGCTGTTCCGTGTGTTATCAATGCATCAAAGCCTCACAAAGACAAAAGTGTGTCTTTTAATTATGGTGTAATATATAAAGTTTTATGCCCATGATTTGCTTATGCCAAGATATCAAAAGATTGGCAGTTGGTTTATCTGACACTAAATACATTGAAAATTTGTTTTTGGGTGAAGCTTTGCTTTGAAGTGAAAACTTCTTAAAATTTAAAAAGTTGTCTGTAGAAGCCTTTGCCTTGTTAAAAGAATGCCATGACACTGATTGATATTGCGTCCAGACAAAGGGGAGAAAACCATGTTAGCTTCAACTCTTGAGACAACTAAATTCGATTTGGGGAGGCTTTGACTGATCATGGGATGGCTTTTTATCCATGTTTTGTACTGAAGTCCCGGTTTGTGAATGAAATGTTGTGATTATACAAGTTGGTGCTTTTATCCTGAAAATCAACTTTTGATACTTATGCAAGTTCCTCTTATATCTAAAGGAAAACATAAACATTAATTGACTTTAATTCAGTTTTGAATCTGGTTAAGTATTTAAGACCACGTTCTTGTTGCAAAACCTTGATATTTTCGTTTGTGTTCAACTGAAGTTTTTCACGTATGAATCACTTCGTAATTTCCGGGTGAATTTAGAGTCTGATTCAAGTAGTCTTTAATTTCCACTGGAAAGATATCTCAAGTACCATCTTAAATAAGAAAAGTCATGATATATCAATATTTGTTCAGCTTAATTTCGTCAATTGCGGTAATTAAGAGCAGTTCTACCATCTGTTAAGACTCTTCAAGGGAGGTTATTCATGCGACACAAATCTCAGCGTTTGATGCATTACAGCGTCTAAGTGACATGTTGACATTATCAGTGGTGTCTGTTACATTGCTTGCGGTCTTAAGAGCAGGTAATTGATCGTTAGCTTTCGTTATCACCTGGAAGTTCTCAGGTGGGTTATTGTCTCACCTGCCCAGGTAAATCAAAACTCGTTAAGGAAATCAGATTTAATTGATTAATTCTTGCATCCGACTTTTATTGTAGCTAGCATGGATTATTTACACATTGATTGGAATTTTATTCAGTGCATAATTCATGCATGTTTACTCTTATTGTTAACATACTAAAAATATTGTAGCAGGTTAATTAATCAAACAAGAAATGTAATGTACCATAAGTGATATTAACATCCTTTGTGATGCAATATTTGCAATGATTACATTTGCAAGAAATAATTCACAAAGAGGGTTCCAGGAAAAAAAAAGATTATTTATCGAATGAGTAATTTGTGATAAAATCCCAAGTGTTACATCAATCTTGATTACAACATAAACACTGCTGGTGTAAGTGACACAATTTGCCATTTGTACCGTGTAATTTTGAAGAGTAATCTCACTGCCAGACAGAAGGTGTAAATAAGAGCCTCCATACCTAATTTAGAGGTCAGTCTACTTGAAGCGATTCCAATTTATTCTAAAGTCCATACATTACACTTAATTGGCTTGCTTTTGAAGTCCAACTGGATCGCTTAAAACAATAGCGGTATCCGGCTGGTCCATTTAAGCAAATCATAATACATCACACTAATTTGTCTGAGGAACAGTCGCCTGATAGGCTGATTTCTTTTTAAGTAGATTTATTTCAGCAGCATGTCTGAACATTGTGGAACAACAATAGGTCCCTAAATATGCACTTGTACAGCTTGTTTGAACATTTTGGGCTGTTAAAGCTTGTCGGAGGCTTTCATGTGACAGGGGGCATTCTTCAAGTGTGCAGCAAAGCTTTATTTTCAAGTAGAAATCTTTTCCTGGGAAATGGTGGAAATGATTCTGTCTTTCAGTAATACTTCAAGTTGTGTTAGAGGAATAAAGTCATGCTCTTCTATGAATGGGTTTGAATTGTTTGGAATGGTTCTTAATGAAATTACTTTGAAAAACGTAAGTGAAAGGATTTTTACGAAAAAAGTCTTGACAGAATGTGTCAATATAATTAATTTTCACAACATGGAAAGATTGAAGAAACACAGTGGGTGAGTTGTGACTTCATGTTGGTTGTCCAGCCAGGCCACAGTGACCTGTGTGTGAATCGAGCAATATGGAGCAGCCAATCAATGAATGGTGAACTCATCTGTGTAGGGTACAAGTGTACACCAACACAGCAAGTGAATCTGTTACAGGCATCTTCTCATTCCACTGTTTCTAGTTACTTCCCTTGGTGGTGCAAGGATCCACTGATTATGGGAACAAATCACATTTTGATCCTGCTGTACCTGCGACTGTTGGAAATGGCTAGCCCCTGCAAACATTCAAGCTTACCTCCCACGTTATCCTGAAACACTGAAATAGCTGAAATATTAAGTCAGTATGACAATGGAAGTGCATTGCCATTTGTAAATATACCAGAAAGAAAAAAGATGTGATGTTAATGTTAAATTTTGACATCTGCAGAAGATCTGTTACATATAAATTAAACCTACAAAATACCTTTCCATAATCATCAGATATCTCTGCCTAATGCAGAGTCCACTGTATGGTAGATACACCACATTGAATGAATGCTGCACATGAATCTAGTTGGCAGTCCCCAAGCCACAAGAAAATACAGTTATGGATCTTGCTAGAACTATCCTGATGGCTGCTTGTTTTTCCTGTTTAGCAGTTGAAGAGTGGGTCTGAATCAATGTGAATTACAGGCCTTTGTAGGCTGGCAGTGTTGTGTGGCGAAATCTAATGCTGTAGTGGAATCTGACCGCTGGGCAAATTGCTATCTAGGACACCTCCACTGTCAAAAGCAACAATCTTCAAGACATTGGTGATCAAGATTTGACATCTTGCATAACACTCACCTAAAAACTAGCTCAGTTACTTCTTTTTTATCTTGCAGGCTTCTTTTGACAAATGCAACATCTTGCAACAAAACATTTGAGGCTATTTCACTCCTGAAATAGTTTCTCTTGCTTTTTGTCAATATTATAAATATTTTCTAATAGGATAATTTTGAAGGTGATATTTCAATATTTTGCAAATGTTCTTCGTCCATAGTGATGATGGTCCCATGGGTCATAGGCGTATCTACATTGCCATCTACAAAGAGAAAATCTGAGTAATTATACCCAAGGTGTTAGGGTTTTGTGAGAAGAAGGGAAACCTATTTGGTTGAGGTGTTGTAACTGTCTGGGTCACACTGCCTAATGTGGTTATGTTGTCCTGACCAGATGACCGGACTTGACCAGGATATTTGGAGCTTCATACGAAATGCCCATGGGACTAGACTATCACACCTTCTCCTGGACAAACACTTGAGCCAGATCCTGGGTCAACCAAGGTTAACACCTTCATCCCTGTAGATAGTAGATCTGATGTACTCTGAGACCATCACATCTCCACAGTTGCTTCACATAACTATTGGTTTATCCACTGATCAAGCTTGGCAGCATTTCAGCTGGCTTGTTCCAAATCTAAGGATGCCCTTACCACTTATATAGATGATTTGATATAGCACAGTCCAGATAGTCAATCCAATGGTTAAGGTCAATATTTGTAGGGTAGACATGGCATTGGTTTTCTTTGATCCTGAGCACATAATAATCTTTCAGTTTGAGTGTGATTCTACCTCTTTTTTCATTCTTTGTAAGGGAATGGGTATTTCCCCAACTAGCCTGGATTGTGCTGCTGGTCTAACATAGGGATTATGAGTGGTATGAATAATGCTATGGTGAATGTTCGGGACAATGCTCGGCTGTGAGTGAAGGTGTGACATCGTAGCCGTTGCTCACACCGTTGACCACTGGGTTGACAATACCAAACCTTGCAGAGAATGTTCTTCCATTCTACAGGATAAAAAGCAATTACTGCTGAACCAAAATGGACTTCAAGCACACTTCAGAAGGAATGGATCTTCTCTGTACACATCTTCTTGTCATTAGATTAAATTCTTTGAAAAGGGAGAAATATAGAACATTCTCATTTAAACTGAATTCTTTTTACCACGAGATTGACATTCAATATTCAGTATGGAAGGACAGGGCCCTTAGCAAATATGTCACTGTCTGGACAAGAAGAATCAAATTCACTGCATCTTGTAACTATGTGGGCTGGTGTCTGGGAGGGAGAATAATTCAATCATATGATTGGGAAGTACTCTGGTAATCCTGGCTGTATTTCACTGCCTAACCATGTTAGCTGGACAGCATTGTTGGTCGGGTACTGATATAACCTAATTAGTCCACTGAAGTGACCATTGCAGCAGCTGACCAAGGATGGTGTACCATCACATGAGTGCCCTGATTTCCTCAGCCAAGCAACATAGTGCATTGTTGTCAGTTGTTATGATGAATCTCCAGCTGAAAGGTTGACACAAGCTGTTCTTCACTGCAGGTGCTTGTAACAAGGATCCACTTTGAAAACTTCACTTTTCTGAATTTTAGTCAGGATCAAGTCATTTCAAGTAAATTTACCTTTGCAATAATGAATTTCATTATTCTATTTATTTCTATTTTTGAAGCATCTCAAATTTATATTTGTTTGATATTTGAATCATAAAACAAAGCAAATATAAAAAGGTGGCAAAAGACAAGAATGGTCATTTTTAAAGAGACGTTAACCAGGAAATCTTTACTTCATCACAGTACAATATTTTCATTTGGAGGATATAATAATGTAAGACTCTATCCTTCCTACCTTTTTTCTTTCCCAAATGTAAATGCATAACTAATGAATATGTATGTCTGTCTGAAGTAATTGAATCATAAACATTTTATTCATGGATAGAAGTAGACAAGTTCAAAGGATCAGACAGTAGTATGTCTTTATATTGCCTAAATGATATTTTCATTTATAAAAAATGACAAGTGCTTGAAAGTATTTCCATATTCGAGACCCATGAGAATGATCCTTTCCACATTAGCCTGACATATTCCACACCTTGGCAAGGTCCAGTGTCAGGGTCTGAGAACTGTTATCAATAAGTTATGACCTTGTCTCTAACCTTCACCTGGCTGCTACATTCAAAACTGCAAATGTGACCATTATGTAGTTTGTTATACATGGTACAGTAATTATTGAAACAGCTCTGAATGATAAAGGTTGGCAACAACAGTTAATCACTGAATTAAATAACACTCCTGGTTGAAGACAAATTGGAGGGTTTGGACATGTTTATCAGTCTACTATGTCATCTGAATGCATGTTTCATGGTAGTAATTTTCCAAATGTTTTACCCTCATGAATTCCCAAGACATTCCACAGCACTTTGCATGTTGATTGACCATTTTCATTTCAATTTGAAAGTCAAAATAGGTCTTGGGGAAAGATTTTAATCTTGGACATCTTTATTGCGTTAGTTAAACCGCCCAAAGAAAGTTTAGATTTCACTTAAAATGTTAATGGGATAATTATTGTAATTTTCAAATAGGTGTTTTTGAGCATGCCTTGTTTATCATCACAACACTAGGCTTTGTGAGTCATGGGAATTCTTTAAAAGTAAAAAAAAGTAAAGCAACTCGATGCCTGTTGATTTGCTATTGAAAGGAAATAAACTGTACCCATATATCAGTCTTGAGGTAATAGGGCCCTGAACACATTTCCAAGAGACAAAGCAACTCTGACTTAAAGTCAATAGATGGTATCCCAGTTTTCTGAAACAAGGCATGGCTTGATTTCATGCTCTATGAATAATTTTCTTCATGTTGTATTTTCTTAACTTGAGGGATCTTATTCACTGTCAAAGTTTATTACGCATCCCAAGCTTCTTTGTGGGACTTGTGGGTAAATATTGCTCTCGGGGACGAACCTTGAGTGCCAATTTGGCCCATTCACCGTTGTTGAATGAAGCACAGGAAAACAAATATGATTTTTGAAAGATTGACATCCGTGAATGTTCTTTTGGTAAGGTTCGCGCCAGTTCCCTTATTGATTGGCTAAATATCAAATGGTGCTGGACACTTGAAGCGAAAGATACATTACGACATCCTTTCCACATCATAGTAACTGCCTCAGGGGGAAATGATGGCACCGTTTTGCTCCATCGCTCGTAACTTAGTTTACTGTTGAGTTAAGTGTGAGTGTGCTGTCGGTCTGTTGATTGTAAGTTGGTTTAAAGCTGGTTGGTCTTCAAGTTTGCCACGCACTGCTAACTTGGGGCAACTTAATAGAAGATAGCTTCTTGAAAGAGTGGAGATTTTCAGGGCCTGGCCTTTTGGATCAATATTTGTCAATTTGAATGTTTTAATTTAGATGATCTCACCAAATAAATATTTACAAGGGAATTCTCTTTTTAATTGAATCAAAAATTGTCAAATGTGTCTTAGATGATATGTGTTATGAATTAAAATAATGAGGATGGAAATTTGAGTTTAGATAATTTTATTCAGTGATTGAAAGGACGATCTGAAACACCAACAGCTGCTTTCTCGTTTAATGTCACAATCATTTTGTCTTGGCTAAGATTACCTTGCACAAAACATTCTAGTATCGTATCATCAGAATTAAACAACACATTCCTTATTTAGTAATTGACGAGACTAAGTGTCTATTTATAGTATTATTGGGGTCACTTTTTTATCCAATCAGGTTATTGAATCAGTTTCAGTGCAGAACTTATGTCTCAGTTGGTGTCAGGTGCGGAGACAGGGAACCTGATGTCTCACATTATTGGGTCTTCTCTGCAATAGTATTCATAGACTTCCAACACAAAGTAGAGACAAAGTAGAGATTGATTCTTTGAAATACAGAAGTTAATCTTGTGTGCTGCTTCAAATTATCATGTCATTTATGGGAAGGCCAAGTTTTGATGGACTGGTTCACAAACCACCTTTCCAAGACCTGTTGCTTCTGAAACATCTGTTACCTAGAAATGGGTTAGACTATTTTTCGGAAATACATTAAATTCAGTTTCTTAAGATTAACAGGTGCTGCATTATATTTCTTTGTGTTCAATAGATTTATTATGTGTCCTGTACTGGAATAAATTTTGTTGAAATTACTTTTTTATTATTCTCAAGTTTACAAAGCTAAGGTTCTTCACCTTCATCTAATAATTTATTCAGCTTTTGCGATAACCACGTCACGTGGAAGCTGTCGTGTTCATCTATTAAACATTAAAGGCTTTCTGAGCTTGATAACAGTACCCTTGGTTGTTTACATGTCCACGATTCCTTTTAAGTAGTTTCTAGACTGATACCTTTTTCAGCAAACAATCTAATGATTACGCCATGCATCGAGCAAATCATTGATGGCTTGAAATATGCATGAGCTGGCCAGCCTAACCTGATGATGGCTGACAATACTTGAGACACATGTTGAAGTTTTCAGGACATTAATTTCAAGAGTGTGATCTGGAAATTTCTTACATCTCACATTAGCTGCACTTGAAAGGAAGTTCAAAGTGATATCGGAAACAAAACTGACTTCCACTTGAAATTTTTCATCTGGGGAAAGCAATACTTAAATAGCTTTCCTGGAAATGCCTTTCTGCGAGACAGGAGTTAGATTGCTAAGCAAGGTTTCAGACTTGGATTGTCTATTTTATTATATTCTATGGGTAGAAAGCTCTCGTGGGATTAACAGACTTGCATAGTCAAGGTTGGTGAAAGCAGACACTAGATGTGAGCAAGTGCACAATATCCTCAAGAGCTCTTCGGCATCAACTTTCTGTTCATAAGCTGTAAATCAAATCTGGTGTTTGCTGCTTTGTTTGTAGTTTAACACTGCAGTCAACAGTATTCCAGCTATATGATGACAATATGTTAATAATCTTGACCAGACAAGCCAGGTTATTGATATTGTGAGCAATGTCCCAATTTGTCAGAGTATGATGACATGCAATCAAGCAGTCACCAAGCCTGACCACTTGATCTCGATGACTCGCATATATTCTAACCTGGAATCTGATACTCCACAGCAACCTTTGCATCATTTATCACATTCATGCCTTCAACATGATGATCTTGACCAAGCTGTGCTCCACCAACATTCACATGTTTGTGTAGGCAGAAGCTATGGGTTGATATCAAATTGAAAAATACCAACCCCAACCAGTGTGTATCATACAGTTTTGTATCACCCAGTTTTGGGTGGTTAGTTCCATCTGTGAACAAAAAGACTGTATCGTCTGATCATTACATTGTATGTTCAGCTGAATCATTCATTCCTGCTTTGACCTTTTTGACATTTGACGTTTTTCCTGTTAAAATGATTGAAATATTTTTTATATTGTTTTAGACATCAAAAGAGCCATGAATTCATTATGAAGCCAATCTCCCAAAAATGTCACAGGTTCTGTGTCAAGATATTCCAGGAAGCCTTCCTCCTCTGTGTTTGCTTAATAAAGTTATATAATCAAATCCTAGTTTGCCTCCAAAGAGATTTTCTTTTTAAACCATCCAAAATCTCTTTGCTCAAAATGAGATGCTCAATTACTGCTTTACATGAAGTATCAGATTGCCGAGTCTGTAACGTATGAAATATGCACGAGTTGATGGTTTATCGAGAGTGGTATTACAAATCTAGAATAGGGACAACAGACATGTATTAAGGAGAAATTTGGGACACTGATAAAGTCATTATCAGACCAGTAGCAGCCCCGATGTCAGCTTATCCGAAACCATGCATAATTATAATTGACAAGTTTTCTGCTTGTGTCAGACTTATCTAATAATATGCTTTACGCCCTGAGCTAGTAATTGTCTCATTTAGGCTTGAAGGGATTAAATTGTTGAAATTATTCGACAAAATCAGTTCAGAACTTGCCAAAAGGAATGAAAACTCCAATGCATGCTTTATAGTTGATATCTAATTGCCATAGCATAAACCTCAAAGGCCTATCACAAAACTAGACTAATGAGTTGGCTACAAATTGGCATGGTTTTATGATCTGATGTGATTGGTTTGCTGGTGTGTATCTTTCTGTTGATTGGACAGTGTATTTCTGAGGCGTTATTTACATGCATTGGGGACAAAGGATTTTAGTGGAGGTTATCGTGTCAATGACACAGTTTTTTCTGGTGAAAAGGGATGGGTGAGGGGACACGGACGAATGGGTACTAGGACATGCTTTAAAATTACTACAAAGGACTAGCTAATAGAATTTGTTATCTTGATGGAATGTAGTTAGGATGATTCATAGGAATTTATTGTCAAATGGGATATGAAAATTGTTGCACATTGGTTAGGCATTAATATTCCTTGCTCTGATTGTTCATAAGTTACACATTGGAATAAATTATATTTTTTATTGCACAAGTGTGATTGATTGAAGATGCATTGCTTCATTGTAACAAACATGGAGGTATTCAGAGGTTTGATGGGATAGGTTTATGTTAATAAAACTAATTTACTTCTTGCTTGTTGCCTAAATACAGAATTGGGTTGAGTTGTTGCAATATGAAGAACAATCTGAATTCCAAATGTAGTCTTCGCCATTAGGAAAATGAAACACAGAAGTCAAGTTACCCATTTATAGTTGTCACTCTTCATTCATGTTTGGAGAATGCCCTCTAAGAAAATGCAGGTTTTATTTCTGTTGTAGCACTATGAATTGGGTTATTCATCTTGTTAGCAATTTTTATGACTGATATCAAATAAAGACAATTTCAAAGTTCTAATTGTAGCATGTTTCTCGACTAAAACAATACGCCGCTTTCACTGCAAAAGGTAGATTACACAATGAAACAGTTCATACAATATTCCAGTCTACCAATGTTTCAGTCCAAATACACCTCAACAAACAAAAAGCTGTAGAGTGTTATCTGAGCTCCATCATGATGTTTTGAATATCACTGTACGTGATATCATGATGTTGCTATGTCCCTGTATGTGATATTGATGATATTTATGCAGGTGCAAGAGACGGCACGCCTCTGCTGCAGTTCTTACTAACAATTACTGATGATCTTCAAGCAATCTGTGGCAACAGTAGGGTGCACTCATACACATACCACATTTAATAAATCGGAGATCACAGATATAGGAGGCGGCATTCCACATTTAACAAATGTGCGATCGAATTTAGGTCTTGTGTGCATATGGTTGAGGGTTGTCATGAATGATGAATGCCTCTTCTCTCAAGCATCATAGCATAGCATATGTACAAACATGAAGGTACTGGCAGCCAAATATCATCACATCCGAATATGTGGAGCTCCATGGGAGAAACTGGTTTCTTCTATGTCTTTTTGGCAGGAGGCTGAGTTGGATGTGTGAAGCAGAATGTTATTATAAAAAATGTTCCTGGCTCTAGTATTGTTTATATTTTGATGATTTCAAATGACCTGGCTTTTGGCTGTTGTCATTAGCTTAACATTAAGCACTGTCATTAGTGTAGTATGAAGCAGTCATTCTGTGTCATAAGGTGTTGTCATTCCGTGTCGTTAGATGTTGTTATTAGATGTTGTCATACCCATGAAGCACTGGGTTAGAATTGGTCTTCAGCAACCTATGCTTCCTGTAAAAGGCAACTAATGGGTCAGGTCGTTAGGCTTGCAGACTTGGTTAATGCATATCATCGTATCCCAATTGTGTGTAGATCAATGATGTCGGTCACTGGATTGTCTGGTCCAGACTCGATAATTTACCGGTCTCCGTCATATACAGTAAACTACGGTTATAACGAACACGCTTATAACGAACTGACGGATATAACGAACTTACTTTTTGGTCCCGACTATTTGCTGTAGTTATGCTGTATATATGCTTATAACGAACAACGGTTATAACGAACTTACATTAGTAGTCCCTTTGAGTTCGTTATAACCGTACTTTACTGTAGCTGGAATATTGGTGAATGCGGCGTTACATGCGCACAAACATACAACAAACACATACTGTTATCATGACCCTGGATGCTACATCACTTCATAGCATCCTGTCATTATGTTTCTTCCTCCATCCACTATATCATGGCACCATGTTCTTCTGAACAAACTAACCACACTAGTATGGCTGGAATAACAAGTTGAGCATGTCCTGATTAGTGGATTCCTGTGCCTTCGTAAAATATCTCAACAATTGTTTGTTAGAGGGTTCAGAAGGAATAAGGTTTATTTCTAATCCAGATCCAAAATGTCAAAATGATCTTTTTGCCAGATGCTTGATTGCATAACTGTGTGAGGCATTCATAACCACCCACACAGCACACTGCAGGCCCAGTAACTGGCAATGCTAGTGACCAGACTGACTGGTTCATTTCTTATCATAACAGGTGTGAAAGACGAAGCATAAGACCTGTCATTTTTACACAGGTTATTTTCCCAACTTGCCCAAATTACGTCCTGAACCTCATGAAAATTGATTCAGTAACAAGATTTGCAATTTAGGTGTTGCCTCTGTCTGTCCGTTTGTGGTTGTTTTTGTAGACCATGAGATTAGAAAGATACCCAAACACTCCGACTGACAAGATGGAATGATATATTCGGTGTACATTCTTCACCTGCTATTTTGGGCAGCCATCACCTCTGCCACAAAACGTACATCTGTTTAGCGAGTGCTGTTTCAGAGGACCAGAGCAGGAAACCGTTGGAGGGTTATTATTTGTGAAAACTGTAAAGTTGACTGTGATGAACTTGCCAGTACACTGTGAAGGGCTCCACCTGGCAACAGATCCTGCTGAGACTGGGTAAATTGATTGGATTCTCGGGAACGGTTTATTAAAGGTTATCCAAACATGGACCTAGGGGGAAGGTGTAAAGATGGGGTGTCCATTATATGGTTACTGTAGCCCCACCTGGATCCAGGTCAGCCTTACCTATGAGATAATATGTGTATTTACTTAGCATAATGTGAGACCGTCGAACAGAGTTAAGCTATTTTTTTAGCTACTCATTAGTTATTAGGGTTGAGGATTTATAAAACCAGAGTTGGGAGCCAAAAAGGTGGTTTAAAGGGGAGAGGTTCTTGTTTCTGCAGCTGTGGTGGTTGATTATTGCACTGTCTGTACGTCTTGCTGCTAGACTAGATGAGGATGTTTTGTTATTTGTGAAGAGAATTGCTAATGCTTTAAAGGATAAACAAGGCTGAATTGTCTGCAAACCTCAAAAAAGGTTGTTAGTTTTCATAAGAGTTTTTGCCTTACTGATCAACTATTTGGATTGATTGGAATTCATCTGGAGAACTTCACTTTCCATATTTGTACAAGTATTGATTGGTGTAAAAAACATTTATCATTTCCTGTCAATTTAGAGTAGTGTTTGTCTTGAGTAATTGTTGATTTAAGGTGTTTTTATAGTATAGTGTGTTATCAAATGACCACTGAGCTTTGACCGTTGTAAAATTCCTTGTGAAGCTTCCTCTCAATTTCCCAAATGATTCATTAGGTCGGCCATATCAATTGGCTATTGATGATCAACAGGGTTAGAGGTCAAATTCAAATCTTCTTGAAGAGTGTGGAGCTTGTCACCTCTCAGCTTAGATCAGCGGGCTGGTGACTCCGTCATACATTTCCGTGTCTTTCCAGACACTCTCCGAAGCATCTAAACATTCTGATGATAACTTAGTCATGAAATGCATTAATCTTTTGTAAATGAAGAGCTGTGTGTTTTGACACATTCCGCAAGTCTTTATTCTGGACTCATTATCCATGATCAACTTGTAATGGGTTGGAATGCAGCGTTATCTTGTGGCAAGTCATCAAACCAGTCTACTGGGATCCCATCGTTGATGGGTCTTTTATCGCTGTTCCTATTCATGAGAAAGATGGACACTTTTATGTGAAGGAACACCAAACTCGGGGGTCATCAGAGGTCACAGGTCAGACAAGCCGGCCTCATCTCGGTCCAGAATTCCTGTCAAAATGGGATCATAATATTGTTCTTGGGTTGCTAGTATGCATAACAGCCCAGCTTGTATTCAGACATTGAAAGCAGAACGATGAAACTTTTAATTGGTATAATTTGAAGATTATCCCACATTATGCATCAAAGCTAATCATGTGGGCTTCCTCATACAGGCCTTTGTTGTTGGGCAGTTTCAAAGTATGGAGTTTTAAAATGCATTGGCATGTCAGAACTGTTCTTCCTAAAGTAGTTTAAACACAACCCATTTGAAACAAAAGAAACAGCCGCAGCATCATAGCTTAAAAGGCTGGTCGGACAGCTTGAATCACCAATCTTCAAAGAATGGGTTAAGATTTATTTTTTATCAGGATAATTTATTATAGGCTTGTCAGCAAGAGTGCTTCATTTTGATGAAGTTAATTAAAAGTTAGGCGGCTCTCAGGGCTCATGAAATTTGGCAAAGGAAGATCGCAAATTTAGGCACTTAAACCGACAATTTTTAACATTGAGTTGATACAGGGATGCCTTAGTCATTCTAAAATGGTATGTTAATTTGATGTAAGTGGCAGATATGAAGTAAAACGAATCTTTACTGCATCAAGAAATATCACCGTTACCGCTATTGTATCATTTAAACCCATAAATGTCTTTTTAATGGAACGAATAAAATTTGAAATTTGACATTGGGGAAAAGGGCAACTGTTGGCTGGTCACAATATAACAATGTCTGAATAGATTAAGCTTCCAACACTCAACCATCAGGACAATTTCTTCTCATTTCGGATTTATTCTCACCTATTCCTGTATTTTTTTCTCCAGAAATAAGTACTAATATTGTTCTTATTGATTCTAAGACAAAACTTGACAGGAGGCTCCAGTCTCAGACTGTGTAGAGCGATCCCTTCTCAGACAGATGAGTTGCTAATAGACTCTGTATGTGCTTGAGTGCTCAACAACCGTTGTTTTGGAGATATTGCCTGGGATCAAACTTCCAAAGGTCTCTAAGCCTATTTTTAGCAATTGCTTATCAGAAATATTTTGTTTGCAGGTTGGGGGTATTTTGTAAGATTGTAGCTATAATTAGAATATATTCCACACTTTGCGATTACCAATTAGGCTGAGGTGTTTTGTTGGTACATAATATAAAATGGTTGTTGCTTAACACAGTATTTTTTCTTACTGATTAAGGAAACAAATGAGTAGCTCGCAGGTCAAAGTGTTGGCTTGCCAGAGAAAGACTGGGTTTGACTCTTAAGCTCATTTATGTAGCTGGCATAGGTTTTGATTTGCACATGCTCTTGACCTTGAGTTTGCCTGGACCGATCATGTGTTATAGCAGTGTGCCAGAAAACCTTACTCACACAATGTGTTGATGTAATGCTATGATAAATCAAACAGGTTTCAATGATGTAGTATTAGAAAACAAGAATCAAAAACAAAAGTAAACCTCAGCTTTTTCTCATAGCTAACACCAAGTGAGAGTGACATGGAGTAACTGCTTCACACAGGCGGAAACCAACAGAGGGAGACATTTACATGGGGGGCACGTGCCTGGCAGCTGCAGGGGGTAAGGGGGTGGGGGAGGAGGCTAGGGGGTGGGGATCGCTAACTGCCAGATTGCATTGAAACCAGATTCAAGCCTGCAATCTGACAAATCGCCTCCATTTGTGTCGGCAGCATTGAGATTTGTACCAGGTGAAGCCTGGGCTAGCACTTGCATGGAGCTATGAGAGATGGTGAAGGTTATATTTATTGTTGCCTGATCAAGTTTGATCACGGGCTAATAGTTGCGGTGATTTGTGGCACCATCTCATCATCATTAACACAGTCATGCCCCATAGAATCATATCCAGTAGGAACCTTAGACACACATCCTGAGCTTCAGACCTACCCAAACCTCACTCCTCTTGAACTTCAAACTAACTGTGGCATGTTTTCTCATGTTAAGCAATGTTGGTTGGTTTGTTGTTTAACCCTGCACTCAGCAATATTCCAGCTATATGACACGGTCTGTAAATAATCGAGCCTGGACCAGACAATCCAGTGATCTTGAGCATCGATCCACGCAATTGGGATCGATGACATGCATCAACCAAGTCAGTGAGCCTGACCATCCGATCCTGTTAGTCGCCTCTTACGACAAACAAAGTCGCCTTTTACGGCAAGCATGGGTTGCTGAAGACCTATTCTACCCCGGTTCTTCACGGGTCGTTAAGCAATGTAATATATACTGATGACCCTACACAGGATCCACAACATGGCACAACATGGCATGACATAAATCAAAACTGAATTATCTTCTTTACATGGATTAGGTTTCCCAGTATATTTTGAAACTGGCTATAAGCCTTGTGGGCTTTTTATTAAGCAACTGCAAAAATGAAGCAACTGGTCTTGCAGTGTTACTGTAACTTGGCTAATTTCTTGTCCTGGGCGTGTGCCAGAACTTCTTCTATTATCTTGTAGTCAACTTACATGGAGTTTAAAGGATGTTCAGGTGATAGGTCGAAGCCATTTCCTTGTGAAAACTGAGGAGCATTCCTGACATATTCTCCATGTTAAGAGAAACATGGATAAAAGGAACAAGAACATTAAATAATTAGGTAAACAACGGCTCGCCTACCTGGTGCGACAAAGTCGCTCTGAAGCCTGTAAACGAAATCTACACTTTTGTTTATTGAGACCAGTCAATGGTTTGGTGAAGAAACAAAGTTTGTTTCGTTTTTTGTTGCAAACCTTTCAAAAACAATATGGATGCCACCTGGAGCAGCCGGCTCCTTGAAGTGTTGGATGATAAAACTTTATTGGGTTTGAAAATTAATTATTATATCCTGGACTTATAATCTCACTATTTTATGTAGTAGAAATTTATGTATTTGTACTATGACATAACTTGCTTGGCTGATTTCCCATACATGGGTCATATAGTAGCTCACCAATTCTATTTTGTATGCTTCACAAAAGAGAAAAGGCCTAGTCAAGTGCATATGTATTTGTAATCAATAATTGAATAGTGAAAAGTATATTATTTTAGCCCTAGGATATCATGATTTAACAGCTTGGGCAGAATGACACTTTTCTATCATGCATGAAGATGTATTAAATGGAAAATATATACATTGCTGGTGAACTTCATGGGATTTGACTGGTAGATCGGTTTGTACCTATTTAGTCTTCAGCCACAGTGTTAAAATCAACTTTGTATTATACGGAATATCTCATTTCTCCAAGGTTGAATGCTCTGTTAAATATAATTTGAAATGTGATCTCAAGTATGAAATTAGATCAAATAATTGAATGTGGTGTGGCATAAAGAGAGAAATATCAAATTATTATAACATTATTACACACAGGGGACAAAGCTATATATTATTGACAAATTCTTCCACAGTTTGATTGCAAGTGAATTTACATTTAATTCAAGTATAAAACTTTTACACTGCCGAATTCATTACTCTTTTTAAACAGTTCAATGTTTTTTATTCAAAATGTGAGAAGAATTATTTTGTGATGTTGTGAGTCATTAATATAATAATAAGATAACAAGATATATTAATTCCTGTTTAACTGTTTAAGATACAATGAATGTCTACTAACTGTATCTAAGCGGGATCTGAAATTCCAGCGCATCAGCTCTAGTTTTTGAAGGGTCTGTATAATTGAAGCAGGCATGAGTGGTAGGACTTCACCAGAGCCCATCTCAATTTAATGCTCATTATAAAGGTATTTTGTGCTTGCAGTTTTGTGGTAGGAATTACACACAGTGATTAAGCTTTGATTAGGCAGGGGTATCTAAGACAGCTGGCTCTGGTTGTTGGTGGAGCCTGCAACTCCAGGCTGTATGTAATTATGATAATGTTGTGTTTGTTAGAGGACCAGTTACACAATTATGGATTTACAAACATGCTGTGTCTTAGCTGGCATAATTCTGCCTGTGAACAGATGTTTGAGGGTTACAAAAAGATTGATAGGTTTACCTGTCTTGTGAATATAGATATTTGGGAAATAATGTTTTGGCTGATAAGATATTGTTTGGGGAAATTCCCTGAAAGTAGAATCACCAAAGGTGACTTTGATTTTTGTTATTTATGTGTGTCATTTTCACAGTTTGAAAAGATAATGTTCACAATGTAGATTTTGCAAGAAGTATCAATTGGCGGTGTCGTTGAAAGAGAAAGTGATTGAAGCTCTCCTAAAATAGTATTTACCTTTGCAGTGTATTGATAGCCACAGTTGTGTACCTCGTGCTGCATGGGTATTTGAAAGTATCATGTACCTTGATTGACGTTCGTGTTGTGCAATAGAGATTTACTGCAATGATTTCTTGATGCAGAAATGTGCATTCAGTACGTACAAATGTATAGAATAGACCTAGAATAAAATGGATTTTGCATCGAGAGATGCACAAGATATTCATTGTACCTGAATATTGACAAGAAATATATGAAATTATCAAATCTTCCTGTACAGTACACTACACCATTTCACTACTTCACAGGACCCTCGTATTTATTGTATCGACCCTTGGGGGACATCTAGTTTTGAAGGTCAAACTAAAACGCTGGATGTACAAGGATTAATATATGATTCCCAACCAAACAGTAATGGTCATGATAACAATCATCCTTCCTCTATTTGGCAGATTCACCAGTACTTCAATGGGATCCCAGATGGGAAGGTGCCTTACCTCAACAGTGCCGGGGAGAAGTACCGTGTGCGGCAACTACTGCAACAACTGCCGCCTCATGACAACGAGGTGCGCTACTGCAATGTGTTGACGGAGGAGGAGAAGCATGAGCTACGGATGTTCTCTGCTCAGCGCAAACGGGAGGCACTCGGGCGGGGTACCGTCAGGCCCCTCCCTCTCACCATGCAAGGAACTGCATGTACTCAGGTTAGGAGACTCTTTATGGCTATAATCAGGATTGTTATGGCTGGTGATAATAATTATAAAAACATAAGAAATTTGGACCGAGTACTAAACCTATCCCTAATTAATGTAAATTGATTGCCAGTTAAATTAATTTTGGTCTAGGAAACACATTTATTCCAGTAAATAAATCATCAGTATATTTCAAATCACCTCAGATTAGATTTTGTTCAAAAGTTTAAAAATTGAAATAGGAAAAAAATTGATGAAAATTTGGATAAATCATATTGTAATAAGTTAAATCTCTGCCTTATGATAGTTGTTTTATTTTTGTGTGGACACTATGTAATTATGTGTTTCTCCTTGCAGTGTGAGTGCACTGTTCCTGGTGGGGACATGGCAGTGTTTGCCTCACGTGCTGGGGCCGACAAGTGCTGGCACCCAGGATGTTTCGTGTGTCACACTTGCGGTGAGCTTCTTGTCGACCTCATCTACTTCTTCGCTGAAGGTGAACTTTACTGTGGACGTCACCATGCCGAGATGCTCAAACCTAGATGTGCAGCATGTGATGAGGTACGTCCAGTTTGAAACATATGTCAAAAAGTTTTAACAGATTGATTACGTGTTAATGAGATAATAATTGCAATAAGATTGTTGTAAGTATTGAATTAACCCTACTCATAAGGATATTAGTGGTAAATGGTAACTCTAGTGATCAGATACTCGAGAATTTACTAAATAATTTGGTTGTGAAGATTAATTATTGCTTGTGTGAGATTATGAAATCTGGTTTGCTTATATTGAGAGTGAGAGGCTTATATTTAAGGTAGGTTGGTCAAATGTCACAATGTCACGCTGAAGTATGTGACATCTTGTCAGGAAAAAAGCAGCTTAATGTAATTCATGGAAGGTCAGTAATGTGTCACCGTGGTAAGGTCATGGATCAAGGGATTAGGTCACACTGACTTCCTTATTGAACAATCCTCAGGTGATTAAAGATTTCATTCATAAATAGTCACATCATTCTCAGCTTCGTGTTATTGTTTTCAGATCATCTTCGCAGACGAGTGTACGGAGGCTGAAGGTAGAAGCTGGCACATGAAGCACTTCTGCTGTTTCGAGTGTGACACCATGTTAGGTGGTCAACGCTACATCATGCGAGAAGGGCGGCCATATTGTTGTGCATGCTTCGAGCGGATGTTTGCGGAATATTGTGACACTTGCGGTGAACACATCGGTGTTGATCAAGGACAAATGACCCATGAAGGTCAGCACTGGCATGCAACAGATCAGTGCTTCAAATGCCACACATGTCAAAAGTCTTTGCTAGGACAACCGTTTTTACCCAAACATGGTGTTATTTACTGCTCTGCTGCGTGTAGCCGAGCGGGTTCTATGCAGACTCAGACTCCACGACGACCCGAAGATTACCTTCAAGAGTTGCAGGCTGTTAGAGTAGGCTCCCCTGTCAGCCACGTGCTTCTAGAAGGAAATAAGGACATTCATGAAGTGCTGCGACAACAGTATACCATCAATGACAGCTACCCATCATCGGACAGGGATCAGGGCTACGCTACAAGCAGCAACAGCGAGGTGTATGCACCGGGTCTCTATGAGGCGCCCCAACAAAGCGTCCCCTTTACTGACCCCGAGGCTGTGTATCATCTGAACCTCGATGGCCTCATTGATGGTCTTCCTTGCCAGGAAGCCAAGAAACGTAACAGACTGTCACAATTCTCAATGCCCGACTTAACAAAAGAACCGGACACCCCTGGATCAGACAAGAGTAACCTCAGCTCAAGGAGTAGGAGTCGGTCAGGGTCCGAGAAGAATGTGAGCGTTCACTACGCTTCTATCAATCCTCAGCGAGAGAGGATACCCCCTTGTCCCCCTGAAACCCCACCCACCATCGGTTGTGAGCGTCTAGAGAGTGATAATGGTTACGCCGTTCCCCACGGTCACCAACAACACCATCATCACAACCATCATCACCACCACCATCACCATCATGGCCAGCAGCAACCACCGTCACACCGGTCTTTCCCCGAGCTCCCCAACATCCGACAGATTGGGCGTCGTGGAGCTGCGGCAATACCTCTTCCTGATGAACACAAGATGAACCCCATTTCTCGCCCACCAACAGGAGCTCGGCCTCACAGCAGCGGCGCCAACAACTCAGGCTATCCCCGCAGCCGCAGCTTCGAGGGACGCCCGGGAAATTCCTACTATTCTGAACCACGTGGAGCAACTGGGGGATTCAATGGCCGCCCTCCTTCAATGGAAAGTTCAGTATTGGACAGATTTGATCGGTTCCCATATGAGGATGATCGGTGTAGCACATGCTCTAGTTCTAGTGACTCAGATGATTATTATTACTATTATGATTCTCCACGGAGACAAGGACCGGGACCACGTATATCTTATGTGGATGACATGGGTATTGGACCCCAAGGTCGTGCAAGGACTATGAACACTAGGGGCCGCCACAAGAACAAGAACAAGCAGTGTGTTATAAGCTAGGTGTGAACAATCTTGACTGTATATTGATAAACTTAAGCAT
The DNA here is from genome assembly GCF_023055435.1 of Haliotis rufescens. NCBI lineage: Eukaryota > Metazoa > Mollusca > Gastropoda > Lepetellida > Haliotidae > Haliotis > Haliotis rufescens. The sequence continues at coordinate 368,945 of NW_025963924.1, forward strand.
TATTTATCTTCCAGTATGCTAGTGCTGCCATATTGGGTCTTGTGTTGTGACATCAGTGAGTTGTTTCGGAACATGTACAGCAGGGTAGTGGATAGGAGTGGTGGGAGGTACAGACTATTTTCCTAAAATCTCGATCAGGCAGAGGAAATAGCAACAGAATACATGTGTGATAAATCTTTATAAATTTCTGCATGTTGAATCGGGAATGCATGAAAATCTTCTCGAATCAAAACTTGTCTTCATAAGTTTTTCACAATATTCCATGTGCTAATTCCTATATTTGTATTATTGGAGATCCAACAACTGAAAGATTAATATATTTGCCCATGTTGTAAATATATTATCTTAAGTCGTTATTGTGCTGAAATTGTGATTTTGAATTTCATCCAAATACTTAATCTAAATCTGCCAATGTTTTTCATAACTGCATGTTAGTCACAATAAATGCTGCAGGGAATTGAAGGGTGTAATAAATGGGAAGAAAAATATAGTCATAACTGATTATGTTTACAATTTTTTATATAAAAGTTACATTTTTGAATTCCTTGCAGATCAGTTATGACATTGTGATTTTGTCTTCCTTTTCAGAATACAAAATATGAATTGAAAATGTATAATTTTTACAATGTGTTGAGAAGAGCTAGTTTTGAATCTCTTAATCCCCCATACATACTTGAACCTGTTTTGGTAACAGAGCTTCCATATTATATCTCCATTTACTGAAGAAGTCACTTGTTGATGTGCAATACAGGGTTATCTCCCTTCGTCTTCTGCTGCCTATGAATGCCAACTATCTTGTATGTATGTATATAAGTGAAGTAGTGTTGGTTTTCATGATATTTTGTCAAACAACAGCATTTGATATTGAGATATTGTTTATTATGTCAATATATAATGTGACCATTCTGTTATTGAAAAGCAATTTTGTATTAGAAAACCCCTTTTAATAAACCTGTACTTCATAGGGATGTACTGACATGATAAAATACATTTGTTTATTTCACCTTCAAAACACTATTTGAAATATTTTAAGCAAAATCTGAAACATTTCCAGCAGATTATGTTATATTAAGAGCATTTGAAATATTTTAAATAGGTGGGTAGGCCATTACCCCTGTGTCTTCAAAAGTTTTTAAATTGTTTTTGGGAAGTGTTATTGTTGAAGGTTCTCATTGTGAAGGGATCCTGTTTAAATGAAATTCTTATAAATAGACAGATATTTTCGACTGTGATAGTTGCCTTGATGAATTATATATTTTTAGCTTGCTGGTGTTTTTTGTGTCAGTTACCAAATATTTCTTTTTTAAGTATATTTCAACCTTGTAAACAGTAGAAATCTCTGTCATACCCCAAAATTTCCAAGTACTGAAAATGTAAAATAGACTTTTTTAACCTGGATTATGAAGCAACTGAGAAACTTTATTATTATGAGCGGACATTGTTTCATTTACCAAAACCATTTAACATTTAGTTAGGGTAAAATAAAAGCTTTAGAAATAATGCTTGAATTATTTGAGTTAATTTCATAATCCAGTAAAACAATGTTTGATAATGCATGGTTGGCATGATGCATGTTTTACTGTAGACAGAAAAAAAGGTATTTTATAAGCATGATGTATATCATGGATGATTTTTTCCTCATACCAGTTCTTCCAAATTGCAAAGCAAGACTGTCATGTATCTTGTATACTGATGTAATTTTAAAGAGAATTAATTACAATATCACTATCAAATTGTTATGGTATATTTTCATGTAATGTATAAGGTCTGTATAGAAAATCTTCTCTCTCTCGTTTTGGGGTATTCAAGGCTATTGTTCAATAATAATTATTATGATTATGATTACCCTCTCAGTATATATAGTATACTTCATCGGACAACAACAGTTAAGTTACCTGCACTTGTTTTCTAAAATCTGTTCAAGAATGGTTCAAGGTTGAAACTGAAACGAGAATCATAAGATTTTTGTGTTTATATTTTTTAGGATGAGAATACAGATGTATCTTTGAAATGACTTACAGTTCTTCCAGACCTTGTTTGTAGCTGAAATGTAAGAGATCACCAAAGTATCTTGCATGTTGAATGATACCCATATGTTGTAGTTGATGTTATCAACATGAATTATTATGAAATAAAGTTACCTGATTTTCACAAATTATTTTGTTTTTGTTGAGTTTTATATTGGGTTTTCAGTCATCTTGCCAATAAGTTCTGCTTATTTCTTAATTATTTCAGTCAGCTATCTTTGTTTCAGATATTGTCCATTTGGAGGTTAACGTTTGATCTAAATGCACATCTATACATATTTCATCACTTTCTTTCTTACATGTCCAGTATTCTTGTGTGACTATATACTCCACTTTGAAATTATTCTGAGACTGTTGTAGATTTATATTAAGGAGATGTGATACTTTTACAATGAAGAGTGCATTCCATTCATTTTGGATAAACAGAATCGTCAGCCCCTTGGATTTCATTGACGTCAAGAGGCCCATTTGGGGTATATATGTTGTGTATGATGACAGGCGACGGAAGTGCCAGTTGTCTTGTCCTCTAGCTGTTGTGGACTATGGTTGATTGATGGGAATCTGACAATCATCCTGCTTAAGAAATCAATTACATCTATTCTTTAATGTATTTTCATATTTGATCACAAGACTTTGACCCGAAATTGAAGGAAACCCCATATCGTCAATATGGTTGTGAAGTGAGTTCTTTTTGCCTACCGGTATTTATGAATACTTATTAGTATTATTGTCATTTTTGCACACATATATCTGGGAAAGGGAGTTCTGAGCAGAAAGATGCACTGATAGCAAAGTTGATCTTCAGCATTATATAGCGCTGTCAATATCTAGTGGACCAAAATTACAGGTCAACTTTTCCAAAAATGAAATGAGTGGTTTTGTCAAGGTGCACCAAATACTACAACTTATTTATTACCCATAGGGTTAGGAATAACCAAGTTCATAACTATTGTATGTGCACTAGTGCAAATATCACTTCACATACATCAATGTATTGTTTACATCAGGACAGCATTGTTGGCATCACTTGAATCTTGTGGCATAAGGTCAGATTGATGTCACACTAGGACCCGCACCATTGCTGAAGATTGTTGACGTCATGCGACAATTGTTGTTTTCAAAGATTGTGATCAGTGCATTTGTCCAAAGGGGAGCTCATAAGGAATAGGATATAATGGGGTAGAAAGAAATTATAACACTTGCATGTGTTTTATACTGATACAAAACTTGTGCAAGAAGTCATGTATTACCCTTGCTCTCACTCAGAAAAAATATGAAATCTGACACTCATTTCCTGAATTCAGTATGACACACATGCTCGTATAATAATCTCTAGTATGCTAGAAGGCTGCACTGAATAATGGTTGATGACACTGAACATTCTGTTTGTTCAGGACAAAATATTTATTCATTTTCACTATTATTTTTCTTTCAAGGTCCCCAGTAACCTATGCTTGGCAACTATATGGACTGGATGACTTGGTAGTGTCAGTGTGGGACATCGCTGTTGTGCCTGGTACTTGACAGACCACCATGACATGGCTGGGACATTGCTGTTGTGCCTGGTACTTGACAGATCACCATGACATGGCTGGGACATTGCTGTTGTGCCTGGTACTTGACAGACCACCATGACATGGCTGGGACATTGCTGTTGTGCCTGGTACTTGACAGACCACCATGACATGGCTGGGACATTGCTGTTGTGCCTGGTACTTGACAGACCACCATGACATGGCTGGGACATTGCTGTTGTGCCTGGTACTTGACAGACCACCATGACATGGCTGGGACATTGCTGTTGTGCCTGGTACTTGACAGACCACCATGACATGGCTGGGACATTGCTGTTGTGCCTGGTACTTGACAGATCACCATGACATGGCTGGGACATTGCTGTTGTGCCTGGTACTTGACAGACCACCATGACATGGCTGGGACATTGCTGTTGTGCCTGGTACTTGACAGACCACCATGACATGGCTGGGACATCGCTGTTGTGCCTGGTACTTGACAGACCACCAAGACATGGCTGGGACATTGCTGTTGTGCCTGGTACTTGACAGACCACCATGACATGGCTGGGACATTGCTGTTGTGCCTGGTACTTGACAGACCACCATGACATGGCTGGGACATTGCTGTTGTGCCTGGTACTTGACAGACCACCATGACATGGCTGGGACATTGCTGTTGTGCCTGGTACTTGACAGACCACCATGACATGGCTGGGACATTGCTGTTGTGCCTGGTACTTGACAGACCACCATGACATGGCTGGGACATTGCTGTTGTGCCTGGTACTTGACAGACCACCATGACATGGCTGGGACATTGCTGTTGTGCCTGGTACTTGACAGATCACCATGACATGGCTGGGACATTGCTGGTACCTTACAGACCACCATGACATGGCTCGGACATTGCTGGTACTTTACAGACCACCATGACATGGCTGGGACAGTGCTGGTACCTTACAGACAACCATAATATGGCTGGAACATTGCTGTTGTGCCTGGTACTTGACAGACCACCATGACATGGCTGGGACATTGCTGGTACTTAACAGACAGATGTTGCCAACTGTCCCAACAAAGAAATCATACAGAATGTATGCTTTCATCAAGCAATATATCCAGGTATTTTATTACCAAGAGACGCAAATTGTTTCTTTGGGCCACATGAATCAAAAGATCTGTTGATCTTGGAATATCAGAACACTAATATGGGCTATTATCCTGAAGAAAACTTAAGTGGGACAGAACATGATAATAATCCCACACCAGTATTTTAGAACGAAGGTGCTTTATATAAAACAACCTGATGACACTTTGCCAAAGTATATTTTATGACATTTCCTCTTCTTGATGCAATATAATTTGAATTATAAAAGGATAGAAGAACTTTGAAATATTTTGAGTGTTTCACTGTATGCACATGTATGTCACTGTTGATGTTTCCTTCTCAGTCTAAGTGCAGCACACATTATATCTTGTAATTTGTTCTCAGATGGTTTGAGTTACGAATATTGAAACTATAACACTATATGTACTTTTTCAGTATTAGCCAGATCCAGTATTGGTATGGTTTCAAATATGCAACATGTTGTATGGTGTATAGTACCCTTGTAGTATATCATTCTCAGATATATCATTTGTTGTAAGCATCATATGGAGTGAAACCCTGTAAACACTGGAACTATAAGAAAAGATAGGACTAAAAATTTACACTTTGAACTTAGGTACTGTTTTCTTATAGGGGTGGACAGATGATAATATTTATGGATCACAGTAAACATTGGAAGTTATGAAAGCAATACACAATTTGAAGGTTCGTGAAGAGGACAGTTATTGAACTGTAAAACTGTGAGGCAGTTCTTTTTAGCTCCATGGCTTTGGAACTCAACATTTATTTTTTTAAACAGAGATTAATTAAACTTTTAAAAAGTTTGAGAATTTCAGTCTCAGGAACAAGAAGACTGGGGCCACTGACCTAAAGCTTTATGAGGATGAAGATCCACAGTGTGGTTGTGATATATTGGTTGCTCTTTCACAAGACTAGTCGTTGTGTTTTTAAATTGAAAGATTGAGTCACACAGTTGAAGGTGAATTTTTTTGCAAAGGTATATGACAATAAAAAGTTCCTTGTTTCTTTCAGGCACCATAATATACCTAATATCATATATAAACCATAATGTAAGTAAGCCCTGGTCAACTGTGGGAAAAATTTAATATTATGGGAAAATTTAGGTGAACATTCCACATATTCTTCTATAATGAGTTCATGGTATGCTTATTTCCAGGACTAGGATGAGGCTAACTAAGGGTGTGCCTTTGTGATTTCAGTTCATCTGTACATTTTGTCATATAGTGAATTTATGCAAATAAAGGACTTTTGAAACCTCACACTTTCAATTTGTCAGATTGTTTAAATGACCTACTTTACCTTGTTAGAAGTGGGTCTTAAGAGCGTTGTTTCTTTGCCTTTTTTAACACAGCTGAATAGAGAGCTCAGGAAGCCTTCCATTACAGACCCCACATATATTCTATGCTTGTGGTGTCAGTTCATTGAAACAGTTTTGATTTGAATATACAAGCAGTATTTTAAGAGTGAAAACATACTTTGCTGAGTAAGGGTGAGTGAGTGAGTGAGCCATCCAGCCAGTAAGTGAGCAAATGTTGATTAACAAGGATAGATCCAGCATTTTGAGGGAGGGGTGCAGAATATCAAAATCCTCTCTCAGATAATTTTACTGCCTTCAACATACTACATCATCGATGAACATAACCCGAGAAACAGCTAAGGATACACATTTCATGAAAACAGGAAACTGAAAAAACACAACCTTAGCATATCTAAAGGTACAACACCATGGAGATATCTCTGCTGTACTGTCGAGTCTAGAGAACTGTTACCGCACAGGGGTTGGCATACATTCAGTGTGCTTGGAGAGAAAGTGTTTCTTGGAACCAGCTGGTTCAAAGTGGTTTGTTAAAGCAAGGTTTGTTTGTAGGCACATCTGGAATAGTTCGCATTCATCCTGATATTGTGCGAGTTCTCTATCATTGACACGTCCGAGCATACCACTTTGCATGGAATACACCTGCAGCAAACAATCCTTCTAAATGTAGATGCCTCAATTTATTTGAGGAGATGTGGATGTGTACCATGTGATCTAATGTCTATTTTTCACTGGACAAGATCCTATGACTGCGATTTAACATCTGGCAGACACAGTTTGTCTGTAGGTTGATCTTGATAAATTAGCTCCCCACTCTACAAATGTTTTTTGGTTAAAGTAGAAACGGAATAAATCGAGACCGGCCCATTAGGTAGTTATGTTTGCGAGTTTTTGTACTGAATGAATAATCTCTGCTCGGAGGTGGTAGTGAGGTGAAATGGGTTGAGCCCATGTTTTAGCGTATGCCGCAGTGTATCAACAAGTACCATATTTTAACGTCTTTTGGTATGACTTGGCCCGGGATTGAACCCCCGGCCTTCCGCTCTTCAGGAAGACGCTCTACCACTAGACCACAGAGGCGGTCATCTCTGCCTGGAATGGAATGAGATAAACTTCAACTTTCAAATTGTACCTCTAGTTCAGGATTATAATTGTGGGTGGGTGTAAAAACATACTCGCCTTTTGTGAGTCGCAGAACAAGTAAGATGGGCAAATATGATACAAAGTGTATATATGTTACATAAAATCAATAAGTTTCATAAAGATTGAATATTGTTGAGTCCTGTTCCTAGTTGATACTGATCCATAAACACATGCTTATGATATAGTCGGCATTGTTCAATGGACTCTGATTTTATCAGAGATTTCTTATAATTAAAATGCTTTTGTTGCTTATATTTACATTATTTTTTTTATCACGTCTTGCCAATTTGAAACCACACACCGTTTGGCTTTCTTGTCAACTCGCCTTTGGTTATGACAAAAACATAAAGAACAATCTTCATGGATATTTCTCCTTCTCTTTTAAATTATACTGTAACAGTAATTATACATTATTATAAAGTTACTTGTGCATCTTCCCAGGGCAAGGGGGTTAAATGACAATAGACGTCCAGTTTCCATCCTTGCCGAACGAGGCCGGAATTTCGTGGCTCGATCGTTGCGCCACCAGTAGCTAAGATGAGTCCTTTCTATGGCCCTCCTATTGACAAATCAGATTCCACCTATCATTTGCTTCAAACAAAATGGCGGCGCCCAGTCAAGACAATCTGATCGATAATCAAGATCTGTATTGTAATAAAACGGGTCTTATCTCACCAAGTACATCAAATTACTGGCGCATCTTGATTAAAAACATGAAAAAGAGTTGGAAAATATTTGTCAACCCCGAGTTGACGGTACACGTACTTTACAAATCCTGCAATCGACCGAAATCTGCACGGCAGTTTACGAACCGGACGTCGATTTCATTACGCGATTTTGATTGGAATGTGCATCGCCTCGTTAGTGCAGTCGAATATAACTCCGAAATTACAGCCTTGTTCGACAAGAGTGGAAACTAGCCGAGAGCCGCGATCACGTGATGTAGGGTCATGTCTTGACTGTAGGACCCCGTCGCTACTCTCGGCTAGGGTGGAAACTCGACTTTTACGGTCAGTTAACTCCCTTGCCACGGGAAGATGTAAATACAGTCGCTAACTGTTTCGCATTATTGTCCTAGCCGTGTCGTTTTAATGGTTACACTTGTTAATCAATATTGGACTTCCGAGAACTGAATATGTGGCAACTATGGACCGAATAATCAGCACATGGAAATGTTTTCTAGACACACATCGGCGTCATATAGCTCCTGACTGTGATGGTGGTTTAGATGGCGACATGAACCATAATATGATATATCTCTGCCAAACATATCAAATATATATATATCGTATCAACAGTCATGGATATTACGAACATTAACAATACGAGCTAAACCTTTGCTAAATCTAAGAAATTATACCTCAAGTAAAAATTATCCCGTTTCTGAAGTGTGACTCATTCAATAAAATACAAAGATGAAACAACTAAAATCGCTAAAATGGTTTAAACGTCGCAGTCGCATTAAAAAGAACTCCCGGACCCTTAAATAATTTGATATATGATTCCATATCAGACACCAAGTCTATACGCGCTCTCTGGACTGAGCCATAGAGAAGGTTAGAGCGTTGCAGTGTTTCATCTTCCTCAAGGGCTGCACTTCACACTTTCTGGTAAATATTGTTATTGCCGGAACAGTTCATTAGGCAATGGATCACTGTCTCTTATACATTTCCACGTCAGTGGAGGAACTTCATTATCAATAACGCTTCATGCATTAACCCATAATGAACAGTGAAGTCTTCTGAGTGTCTTCGTGGGCGAACTTTGACCCAATATGTCACTGCTTTGTCGTTTATGTATGCCTGTTCTTGCCTGATGTCATATACTTTACATATACAGTGTAAGCCTTATAATGCCCTGGTTTATCACATGTAGGTATAGTAGAAGGGTACCGTTTGGGATCTGTAACTTCCACTTTCCAGTAAACCGTTAAATTTAATAAATGAATGTTCAAGTAAACAATAAAGAGTTCACACAAGAATTATAAGTAATTATTACTGTTATATTGATCTTTGATACGTTATTCAGGCATTCATTGTGTAATTGGTGATTGAGTGAACGTAGTTTTTTCGCCAGAGTCAGTCAGTTATATCACGGCGACCTGTCCCACATCGTAACCACACAATCGTATATAGTTGACTCTTAAGACAGATACGGGCTACTTTAGACCTGTTATGCTCCGGAAACCTCGCTGGGGAGCATCAGTGGTAAACACAATTTGCATCGGAACTGCCCAGGCGGCAAGCGTCCAAGTGTCGCGTACACCTGGTGTCATAACTGATTTACAATGATCCATTCATATAATTTTCATTACTATCTTGATTTTAAGCCCGATGGAATCTGTTTCGGCAGATACTGGGCCCGATTATTCTGGGCCCGATTATTATGTCTACTTTTCTGAGGTAGCTATTCCAAATATCGGCACCCCCAGACGCCGATCCCCGGTGACAGGTTACTGAGTTCGTATTACCTATCCTGTACCTGGAAGAACTTTGATCCGGTCAGTTTTAAACTTGACGGTGAATGATACTGAGGTTCCATTATATTAACGACTCACGCGACTGATATATACCACGTGTCCCTCTCCCGTGATCTCGCGACATCGCCTGACGGTGGTCAAAAACATGTTTTGATATTGTCCGAGATAACGATATAAACTATGGGTGACTACACCAACGATATATAACGGTACATTAAAGGTACAAAGGACAAACTAGGAAAACGGTCATTTTTGACACACGGAATTTACAAATAGAGCAAACATTTAGAAATTGTTATGAAAGTTATCAGATATGTTCATATGAACATATGAAAGTTATCAGAAATGAACTCAACATTTGTTCATTTCAACAATTCCATGTTTACGACTTATTAAAACACTAAATGCTTAGGTAAGTATAAAATGGGTCGAAAAAAGGCAAATTTTACAGCCTTTCATGCAGCGTTTTTCTAATATTTGAACATGAGCAAGTCTTTGACCCAAACTGATTTTCATAGGTGATGTACATACAATCATTACAAACATACAATGGTAAATTGTTACATTTGGTCACGGACTTTCTCGTACTGAGAATTTTATTTGAAGGTGTATTTCGCCATGTCCGAAGTCCACAACTTGCAAGTGTGAAGAAGAAAACAGGTAAGTCGGCAGTCATTTTGAACATAACTGGTAATTTTCATGCCAATATTACAAAGTTTTCTTACATTTCCAGTGGACCAAAAGGGCCTTTATACTACCCCATCTTTTACGTTTCATGCTGTCTCCAGAGTTTCAGATAACCTGCGTATTTGCGTAATGTACGATTTGACCTAATTAAGAGACATACCATACAGGTGCTCGTGGGCTTCACCAAAGTGGCAAACGTATAAGACTTTCATCACCTCTGGATTTCTCCAACATTATACTGACAAACCGTGATATAAGTGGAATACTGTTTAACTTACTCACCCACTTACTAACTGCCCACGACCCCTGAAGATCCGGGTAGAGAATGGGTCTTCAGCAACAAATGCTTTTAAGAGGCGACTAACGGGATCTGGTGGTCAGACTCTCTGACTTGGTTGATGCATGTCATCGTATCATAGTTGCGTGGATCGATGCTCATGAAGTCAATCACTGGATTGGCTGGTCAGACTCGATTATTTAGAAACCGCCGTAATATATCGAATATTGCTGAGTGCGGTGTTAAACAACAAACAAACACATGCTTACTGCATACAAGTCGGTCTCCATACGATATGCTGTAGTTAAGGCGTGTAACAGTATATTAACCGTTCCTATCGACCTGCAGCTGCCATGACTTATTCATTTCCAATACTTGCGCATGTCAGAAAACACATCTAAATTAGTAATAAAACTATTTTAATAAAGTTCTTCGTTTTACATTGACCCTGCAACTTTAATAATCACAGTATGTGATCTCGGTGACCCACATAAGGATGTGACCCAGAAATAGATAAGCGCGTCTTCTCTATCTTGTATACAAGCTCCCGAAGGAAGGACTAGGTCCCAGAGCTCGATCTTGTTACATGGAATATTGACTGTGTACCACCGAGACAAACCGCTGAGACAAGAATGTTGCTGAAAGTGATATGTTTGGTGGCAGCATTGGGGGTGGTCGTTCCCACCCTAAGGGCGACCCCCCTCGACGACTACGTGAATAAGGCCGACCCCCACTACAACTACACGGTGTTGGAGTGGAAGTACCGGGGTCCAGACTTCACGCTATACCTCATCAATATGACGTCACAGCAATGGCTGACGGGTGAGAAACTGTGTTTACATTTGACTGACATTATTTAGCGAGGATGTTAGGGCATTTCACTGTGGTGGCATTGGTACTCCAGTGTTGAAGGCTCCGCAAATCGCTGAGCAGAGTTGTGCCCCTTGTGTGTGCCTGAATCCGCTGGTCGTTTGTTCGAGTCCCATATTCCCAAAGATTATGATATTTGTTTGTCAGCACCATTAAAACCCTAGTTTTGGGGTTTCAACAACTGTTGAGGTGAGGCGAGTACGAAAGAAGTGGTACCCCCATCAATGTTGCAAAACACATACATGTCTTCAGGACCCGTGAAGATCCGGGGTATAGAATAGGTCTTCAGCAACCCATGCTTGCCGTAAAAGGCGACTATGCTTGTCGGGTGAGGCGGCTAACGGGATTGGGTGGTCACACTCCCTGACTTGGTTGATGCATGTCATCGTATCCCAATTGTGTGGATCGATGCTCATGTTGTCAATCACTGGATTATTTGCAGACCGCCGTCATATAGCTTGAATATTGATGAGTGCGGCGTTAAACAACAAACCAACAAACAAATCATGTCTTCAGGCATAAGTTCAAGCGCTTGACGTATTCCTAACGTTACCAGTATGACAGAATAGATACAGTATCGCCGTGAGAGGCTTGACACAGTATATCTAACAGCGAAAAGGGCACTTTAGGGGTACGTCTGTTCCAGATGCTGCAACTCGTTGTTCAGATCGAGTTTTCTCCCTGTGGGTTCGAATCCGCGATTATGATTCTTGGTCTCTGAGTACAATGCAAGTGCACTTACTCATCAAAGTGGTAAACGTTTTCGACCGGAGTCTATTTGGGCTTTCCTTCCACATTACACTGGCAGGCGGTGATATGTGTTCAACCCAACTCACCTAATGCCTTAAAGTCTGATCATCACGACTCAATGTAAGAATAGCTTTAACTTGAATACCTTACAATTAGGTTTCAGTGTGTACCTGTCGACGCTCATCAGCTGGTGAAGACAAAGGATCACGCGAAGACATTTCTGGTTGTGGTTTCTATATACTGTCATTTGTTCACGTTATACGATCAGCTGTTCCGTATGTCACTTCCGGGGGGTACGGGGCGAGCCGGTGTAAACGCCAGCAGGATTTACAACACACGTCTACAGTTCATGTTAGCTAAACGTCAAGAAATATTTTTGAATCCTATGCACATTGTTGCCTGGGATGCTTACTTCAAATATGAATATCTGCTTTCTCTAAAAGTGAAATTTGAACAGGAACGTTTCTGGTTTCTAAAACGGCTACCAGTTTCCCTGCTACGGTGATGGCGACGGCTACGGCTACAGCTACAGCTGTTTCTGCTTGAGCATCCACCACACCCTCTGCAACTATAGTAGTACAACTTGTCTTAGTCTGTCTCACAGTCCCGAGCCATATTATGTTCTCTTTCGCCCAGCCCTTACTGTAATTCTATAGCCCTAAATAAAGCAAGTGTTGATTTTCCCCAGTTTCAGGATCTCCCATCTCACTGGGGTTCTTTTTAAATTTAAATTGAGTTATTTGTCTCTATCAAAATGATATATTTTCAGAGACTAAGCATTAGTCTAAACTTGTCCTTCCCCTAATACCACCACTACTACTACTTCACTAACTTGCTGGAATATTGTAAAAAGCGGCGTAAAACTGTACTCACTCACTACTGCTAGTACAACTACTACTACTTCTATTACCTCGGCAAGTCAGGAAATGCGGCTCAATGCTGGCAGTGTTGGCTGTACCGTCTGGACAGTGATGGTGTGGCTGTATAAGTGTTAGCGTAGCCATACTTGCTAGGGGAATCGATGCCAATACCCACAAGGTGTTAAAGTACCATGCAGCTAGACCACATCACATACTGCTGACCGCCACAACACCGTTTGTATAGTTGACAGGATGGTCGAGGTGAAGCACTTACACCAAGTATATCTTTCGCAACTTTGATCACCGATCAACCTACTAAAACTTGTTAAAGAGGTTGACAAAATTAATGCAATCCGTTTTGCTTGTTGGTCCGCTGAGAATATGCCCTCTTCTTTCTTCCCACGGATCTATAACTATAGCGAGTGTAAATGTAAGTGTAGATGTGAGTGTGAGGTTAAGTGCGATTGTGAGTGTGTGAGTATACGCGTGGGCGTAAATGTAAGTGTGGATATGAGTCTAAGTAAGAAGTGACTGCCTGCTCCAAGACTTATGATACACAATAGATATTTGCTCCACAATCGGATTCTTATTTATGACATCTATACTCAACGCAGACGTGTCACATAGGCCGATTGACTTGCCATTGTTGTGTCTACCACAGCACTACACAATGTGACCAATGCAAATAAATCTGATGATGCGCAAGAAAGAAAGATTGCTTGCTATTACTCCGTCTCCCGTCACAGACTGTTACTTCTACCACGTACAGTTGAGCTCATAAACTCCAGAAAGACGGGAGATACATATCCACAAGAATGTTAAGTCACGATGGAATCATGTCCACCAAATCTAAGTCGATGCCTAAACCTACAAATTTCCTCACAAAACCCTTCCCCGGAACAACGCCTTCCGTGCTCTGTTTAGTGACAGCCTGATAAACATCTATATGACGGAAGTTAACGAATGCGTTGAATAACCCGCCCGTCTTCAGCGACAGCATATACATCTGATACACGTCGAAGTGTGGTAGTCACGTCGTTATTGTTCGATGAACTGATTACAGCGTCAATAAAACGTCGTGTAACTTGTATGGAGCATGGAGCATGCAACGTTTGTACGCCGTGGTAAAGAAATGATCGTAAAACACCAGTTCCAAGATTGATGGATGAGGCGATCGAAGAATCTGTTACCCTTATATAAGCATCAAGGTTGTCTTTTAAAGTCTGGTTATATCTTGGATGTTGTTTTTGCGATTGATGGATAACGCCAAAGACGTAACGCGCGTAGCTGGGTTGTCTCACAAGCTCCAACACGCAGCATTATCGTCGATACTGTAATGGTCTGAATACTAATAACACCCATGTTACATATTGGTTTTTAGAACATTTATTATATTCTTCATCCATATTTTCACTAGTCAACACGACATATCTTAATTAAAATTAAACGAATTGATGAGTTTAATAGCTTCTCACGCGCATAGTTTGGTAAACACTTCACTCAGTGTTCAAGGACGATACATTTCGCATTTGTATTTGTCAGGCGTAAGGTAATGAAAGATGAAATGCGGTAATTCTCTGTTGCGTGACGTCATCGACGCCAGAAAGACCTATCCTAAAGTTACAAAAGTCTTATTTAAAGCTACTCTACTATAAAACCGTAATAAAACACTAAAAGAAATATGCCGACCGATTAACGAGTAAAAGTTTGTGTGTGCGAGTGAACGTGTATTGCGTCTGTTTAGAATAGTACCTGTTCTACGTTCTCTGAAGGTTTTAATGAATTATGCCATGGAAAATCACGAGGGTAAGATGGTGACTTAATAGTGATGTAATCGTTTTGGTGAAAAGGTATCTGACGTAAATGATGGTTCTGTTGATGAAGAATAATTGTGATGATGATTGTGGCGATGTTTGGTTATATTTATGCTGGTGTTTGCGAGGATAGCAGTGATGGCGTTAGCAATGCTGTTGGGTGATAGTGAGTTGATGTTGGTGTTGATGCCGCTTTGAAGTATTCTTATTGTATAACGGCGTGTCAGCTTAATGTGTGAGGAAAGCCGGAGTGATGTCTCAGACGTTTACCACGGTTGGTGAAACCCACGAGCGCGGGTTTAGTACTGACAAACATAGAAACATAATTTGTGAGGTGAGGTGATATGGGTTATTTAACGTCGCGTCCAATATTATTGCACTTTTATAGCAACGTGCATGTGTGTGTGTGGCTGCTTGTACTAGTCCGGACTGATGCAGATTTATAGTGCTAGCTCACTGAGATACCATGCCGCAGTATAACATGAATACCCTACTCAGACACAGTATGCTGACTCCGAGCCGACCAGTCCTTGTCTTAGCCCCTTAATGCCGAGAGCCAGACAGGATAACAAGTACCATCTTTTAACGTTTTTTTGGTACGACGCGACCGGGGATCAAACCCCGGACCTTCCGCTCTCCGGGACGCTCTACCACTAGACCACAGAAACACAATTGGAGCGAACCGGGATTCGAACCCACAATCATAGGTTTCTGCTGTGCCCAATGAACGCAACGCTGCACAGCGAATTGCGGCGCCTTAGACGACTGGGTCAGCCATGTTTGCGACGATGTTAGGTGTCAGTGGTGTACAATAAACTATGGTGACAGTTATCATATGTAAGTAATGTTAGTGGTGGTAGAAACTGGTGTAAATGTATTTGTAGTAATTTGCAGAAGATGATTGTACTACCAGCCAAGGGGTGTCAAGTGCTGTCGTAGCCAGATTTGGACAGCGGTCGACAGCGGCAAGTCGAACATAATAGTTTTGTACTAGAAATAGAGTTATCTGCCCTTGTTGTGTACATAAACATGGCGGGATTGAAAGTACTAGAAGTTTCGGGATGAGACAGTTTCTAAAAGGCAGGCGACAAGATTTGTTTGTTTGTTTGTTTGTTGTTTAACGCCACACTCAGCAATATTCAAGCTATATGATGGCAGTCGGTAAGTAATACCAGACAGTCCAGTGGTTGACAACATGACCATCGATCCACGTGATTGGGATACCATGACATGCATTAACCAAGTCAGCGAGTCTGACCACCCGATCCCGTTAGTCGCCTCTTACGGCAAGCATGGGTTGCTGAAGACCTATTCTAACCGGGATCGTCACGGGCCTAGCGACAAGAGAGCGTTTCGAGGCATTTCCGACCTGATTTGCTTCAAATTTACTTCCCAGGCACAGTTTTGCTGCTGTCACTTATTTGAACCATTGTATTGCCTTATGATTTTGTGCTTTAATATAGTTTATTGATTATTCATTGATAGTCATTTACTGATTTCACAGTGTAGTTCGAATTTTTGTGTCAAGCTCTGTGTTTGAATTTGAAAATCCCCTCGTAACACAGTACTGGTTATAACGCCTTAGTGATGCAGCTGTTTCGGAAATATGTTATTGTTTAGTGGTCCAAGCTGGAACGGCAGTGTCAAACACTCCGGCTAATGGCTAACATGCATGTTGTTGAATATTCAGAGGTGGAGGTGGAGCACCCTATCTGGTGGCACTACATGATCGTGGCGGTGCCAGACTACCTGACTCGGCCAGACGGTGGCTGTCTGTATATCTCCTACGGCAGCAACGGTTACGGCAGGTGAGAACGGTATTTACCCGCGCAACGAACTCACTGTATGTTGGTTTAACGTAATATACCTCATCGGTATAAGCAGAAAAATATATATCAACAATAACAGTGCCAATATAACCATGTTAGATTTTCTTCACATGGATATGTAATATTTCACGCTAATTAGATGCTAGTTAAATATAGTGCTTGAGTCACACAGTGAATATCACACATGGGCAAAACGTGTGTAACGATGCACAAGGGTCATGGAGTAAAGAGAGGTTTTGTATAGAACGTAGAACTCATGTTTTTGAAGTATTAAGTTAAGGATTTAAAGCCAAGAATCAGCAGTATTACAGTTATATCACAGAGGCATGGAAATGATAGAGTTCGGGTCCAACAAACCAGTGGTTGATAGCAAGAACTATCCGGTACGAAAGTATCCGATACCGGCAAGGGTCCCGTTCCATAAAGCGTTGTTATCTATCGGGTGAAATGTGAGTGACGATCTTTAATAGCGCCAAGATAAATTTGTGGAACGGGGCCCTGTTTAGTGGGCTCTCGGACAAGTATGGGCTCACTTTCTATCCAGCTTACCATATCTAAAGCTGGTGAAACAAATTACTTCTCTTATAGTTCACCATTATAATAAAATGCGCTACTGCCCCAAATGTAGAAAAAGTTGTCATTTTACTTTTCATGACTATTATTAGAATCTACTTCCAGTCTAGTTCCAGTGGAATCTTTCAGATTTATGTAGGTCCCGGACTACAATAGTGGCGGGGCCTAGCTGGATGAGACGTTAACGTGATAAAACGTTTCAACTCGTATGCCTGACAACTTGTCCTTTTTCCAGTTTCACTCCCGACGTGGGGGACGAGTTTGTCAGTTTCATTGCTCTGATGGCGGTCAGTACGGGAACCATATGTGCCAATCTTAGACAAGTCCCCAACCAGCCTGTTGTATTCAAGGTACATTTTATGCCCGTCACAATGACTATTTGCGCTACATCTGCCAGTCTGTTAAAGATATTGAACATTCCCAGATTCCGGTAATACCAATCAGTGGACGTCCTTGCAGATCATGCACGAGATTACTCAGGTTGATTCTATTTTCCTGGTAAAGTACCTCATAAAACATGTCCCTACGACGAAGGGTTCAATTTAAGGCTGGTAAAGAGATGCAACAAGGAAAGAGTGATTTTACGGACAAGTTGACAGTAGAAAAAGTTCGCATCATCGAAACGCCAGTTAAATCTTAAACAGCTGTTGATCAAATGTACCATTTGAAAAGGCGCTTCTATAGCTAGTTCCATTAACTGGACTCGTTTTTACAGTGTCGATGCGGTAGTGCGCATGTTTAACAAATTTCACTGCCGGAGGGACATCTGCGCAAATTACTCCGTGAATGTTTTCCAGCAGATAACGGGCACAGTAGCATAATGTTTCACACTCTAAATAGGTGTAAAGTAAGTGAAATGTATGTAATTAGCTGGATCACTTGACATTTGCAGAATAACCTAACTGATCTTCATTCACATAATTAGACATTTTTGTAACCCGCGATCGAGTGACTTAGTCACTCGTTGTCGGACTCGCTGGATGTACAGAAAAACCCGATGCTTTCAGAGATCATGAGTATTTTACGAACGTTTCTACTTGTTCGGCTGGCCGATTTGCAGTTTTCTTTAACGTTAATGGCAAATCAATATCTTCTCAAATTGCCCGTGTCAATTTTAAATAGAATGGATCAATCTTCAAACCCAAAATGAACAGTGAGATCTAAAAATTGAAAGTTCGAATGCTATGCATCACTTGTATTACAATTCATGGCGCTGTGGGGGACACCATGAACTTAGTAGTCTTCAGTGTGGGGGGCCAACACACGTGTACCCCTTCTGCCATGTCCCTATTTTTACAACTAGAGGTCATTCAGTGCATAAGCATTACGTATAACCTTGGGGAAAATAGTAGAAAGATGATTTTTTTCTGGAGACCTTCAGAAAATCACACCTATGCCCTGAGCACAAAGTTCCCCAAGTTCCACCTGGTGGCATCTTCAAAATGTTCAGTGTTATTGTATTGTTCATGTGCTGCTGCAAAGTAGTTAAAAGTTGTGTTATTTTTTGTCTAATGATTTTGGCCTATTTGATTATTTTTGTTTTCCAGAACGATCCCAGCAGGGCGAGTCGGTCCGAGGATGCTGTGATAGCGTGGACGTGGAAGGTGTTTGTGCAGGACCACCCCGACAGACCCGAGTGGTTGCTTCGGTTGCCAATGACGAAGGTACACACTGCAACCTCGTTAATCCGGACAGTTTCCGGACTAACATTCGGTGAAAAGGTATTGATTTAACTTCGCGTTGAACAGGACTCCAATTATGTCACGGCGTGTCAATTAATGTGTAAGAAAACCCAAGGTGATGCATGTGAAACTCGCGAGCTGGGATATAGAATTTACAAACTTTAGTTCATAATCAGGGCGAATCTTAGATCTGACCCCAAGATCACCGGATCCTGGCACTACTAAGGGACGCGACTCTCTACGGCGAATTTGTACTACTTGACTACAATACCGTTTCCCGTTCCAATCAATAAATCAATAAGGTCCAATCAATAAAACCCTTTCCATAACAATAAGCAATCCCTCTAAAGGCAGAGTCCGTTGTGCGATTACGTCGACATCATTAGCATGCGTTGATGAATCACTATCAATTAGTGATGGTATCAAGAGTTCGCGAAAAGGTTAGCCTATCCTGCTCCTGCGGTGAGGCTGCCAACCTTTTTTGTACGCGGGATACGGGGGTCTATTTTGAGGGTATTCGGGACTCAGCACTGGGTACGCGGGATTTAAAAAAATATAAATGGTGTATTTCCGTTATATATTTTAATTTTTCGATATTTGTTCAGCAATTTAATTTCAAATAACACCCTTTTCTCAATGCTTTTGAGATTTGTGTTAAGTAGTATTAGGGACTCAGTGGTAAGCAATGAGAATCAAAAGTGCAAAATATAAGATGGTATTCGGCATTCCGGTTCCCCCAGCGGTTGCACCCCCCACAAAAGCAAGAAATGGCCGTCCAGCGTGTATTAATTATAGCAATACCTGGCGTTTTCTGTGTTTATGTAGGCAGCTGTGCGGGCTATGGACACAATGACCGACTTCGGCAAGAAGATCAACCCCCAGTCTAACATTCAGAAGTTCATGGTGTGCGGGGAGTCCAAGGTAGGATACGTATATTCCGAAATTTGAGAATCCATAATGGTATCCACCATAGAATCTAAAATGCTAAAATATAATGATTTTTCCTGTTTCCTATACACGAGAAGCCTAAAGACACTGATTGGTCCATCTAGGCTGATTGTATGTAGGTTATAATACTTGACGTCGTTACAGCGAGGGTGGACGACGTGGACAACGGCAGCGGTAGACAAGAGAGTCGTCGCCATAGCTCCAATCGTCATGGATCTACTCAATGTACAAGAGGTGCGTATCTAACAGAGTGAGTGAGTTAATGTTCCACCGCAATAGCACAGTTGCAGACGTATCACAGTGGGTGACACGAAAAAATTGGTTTCACAAGAAAAAATAATATTGATGTTCGATGGCCATAGCTATCACACGTTATGCCATATTAGAGGTGATGGGTTAGCCTACTGAATGATGTTGTTGCCTCATCACGCACGGGATCCGGGTTCAAGCCTTCATGTTGGCGTGCCTAGATGTTTGGTAAATGCAAGATTTACACTGGTACAGACACATCCACACAAAGTCCTAACCCTCACGTTCTTATTCAAGCCACAAATTAACCTTCTCTCTCACAAACGCACTACCACTCGCCTGACCCTGACGTCCTCATTCGAAGTCACAAATTAACCCTCTCCCTTACGCACGTTCCTACTCTCACCTACCCCTCACATTGCTCCTCAGCTAATAATCACTTTCGTGCTCTCACACCATTCAACACACAGTTTTCTCACTGCCAATCTCACATTCGGTTGTTTGTTGTTTCACGCCGCACTCAGCAATATTCCAGCTATATGACGGCAGTCTGTAAGTCTGGACAAGGCAATACAGTGTTTCAGATCATGAGCATCAATCCACGCAATTGGCATACGATGACATGTATTATTAACAAAGTCAGCTAGCCTGACCACCCGATCCCGTTCGTCGCCTTTCACGACAAGCGTAGTCACCTCTTACGGCAAGCATGGGTTGCCGAAGACCTATTCTGTACCCTGATCTTCAAGGGTTGCCAATCTCACACATCAACCTTTTTGTCCTACCTTGCCTTCAACGGCTCTTCAGGTGTAACGAAAACTTTAAGTTTGTATATCCGTGTACTTCCACTATGTACCACGAGGCATCTCACCTTGCTTCTGACAGAATCTTCACCATCACTACCGGTCGCTAGGAGGGTGGACGTTTGCATTCAGCGACTACTACAGCCTCAACTTCACCAGGCAGCTTGATAACCCCAACACTAAACGCATGTGCGACATCGTCGACCCTTATTGTGAGATATTGAACGTTTAATTCTTTATCACACAATTAGTTAAATTCCTTTCTTTTCGAAGATAGATTACATGGCTGATGCGATATCAAGATGGTAAGTGCACTTTTAGCTCACCCAAACTAAGACTCATATGAGATAGTGTCATGATGGGTTGCCATTATAGAGGTTGATATATTAGAGTGAGTGAGTGGGTTGCTTTTATCGCCGCTTTGAACTGTATTCCAATCATATCACGGCGTGTCAGCTTTATGTGAGAAGAAAGCCCAAAGTATGCAGGTCTTTTCGCGAACACCTGGTATCATTACTATTTGATAGTGATTCATAAACACAAACTCGTAATATAGATGGAATCATACAATCGACTCTGCTTTCTGCAGAGATTTCTATTGGATATGGAAAGGGTTTTGTCGCTTTATTTATTTGTATACCACTTTGGTGAAACCCACAAGAATGGTTATGAATTTATATTTTGGGCTTTTGTCCATTTAATTTAAATCAGACCTTAATTCTCGCGACCGCCAAACAAAAGTCCCAGGACATCCCATTACAGGTAATGTCAGAACGAACTTTGACCGACCATTGAAGTGACTAACAAGAAGCAAACATTACCCGGGCTTAACGGCACTTCAAATTGGCGATTTTCATTCCATGCCACACTCTAATTTTTTTTTGACAATGTTCTCGATTCGAAATTTGAAAACTGAATAAATAAAAATTCTGCAATGTCTAAACGGCCAATATTGTATGACAGTACTTCAGACGGGCTTTGGACAGTCTCCTCCGTTTCGAATGTATATTCCATTGAGCGAGAGATAGACGATGATTTGGACAGAATCAGTCATACATCCTGTAACTGTCGTTCGGAATATCCCGTGTTAAGCTTTTCGAAGATGCATGATTAGAAAACACATTCCGACTGTCACTTTTCCGCTCTGATTTGGTCGGTTGAAAGGTCGTTCTGACGTGACCCGTAATTGGATATCTTCAGATCTTTGTTAAGTGGAAGTGAGAACTATGATCTCATTTTAATAAGATTGGGTTTTTGTATGGTTAGACTTTGGCATGACACAAAAACGGTTGATTTTATTAAAAAAGTAGATGGCATTTTGAGTAGAAGAGTAACTTTTCGTAGGAATCTATGGGCATCATTGCCTTGTATTGAGAAGAGCTCAGAAAATTCCATTCTGATTCGCTTACATGGTAATTTGTTTCCTGCTTCCATTTCTTCCTTCATGTAACAACTCCCTCTAAATTTTGATAAACGCAACTTGATAATTATTATTTCTATGACATCTTTTATAAAACAAACAAAGGGTATTAAGGCCATGTTCACCACATATTGCAATTAATTGGTTTTTACACTATTGTTGATACCTCTGGTAATGCTTTCATATTCCAGAAGTATAACTGCTTCATATGAAGTAGTGTAAATGTTATGTTATTGAAAATAACAACATAATATTTGGTCATTTGTCTGATTAATGTTCTACCATAACAAATTCATTGACAAACCCCATACCTGGTACCAGGAGACAGAGCAGCACGTCCTAAAAGGGGGGTGGTGTAACAACTCAATTAACAATGTCAATATCGGGTGTTGCCACCATTTGCGTTGATGCGGCGGTGCATTGAAGACACCACAGGATTGAAACAGCCACGTGCAACAGGTCGGCGGGCATTATCCTGCTGCAATGTGACGTTACGTTCCTGTATTTTCTCAAAGGGTAGGACGTTATGTTGTCCAGGTAGCGTACGCCATTTAAATTGCCATTAACAATGATGAGCTGTGTTCTCCCATGAGTTGTGAGGCCACTCATACCATTACACGTTCATCCCAAACTGACGACGTTGAGTAACGCAAGCGCCGCTAAAACGTTCTCCTAGACGCCTCAAGACCCTTACACAACCATCAGAGATGTCCAGATAAAACCTGAAATCATCTGTGAACAGTATACTGTCCCAGTCTTGTCTTCTGATCCTTAGATGTTGTCTACAACAAGCTAGTCGTGCCTGACGTTGACGCTGGTCGTCTGGGCCGGATGTTGTGCTCCCCCAACTATCTGGTTGCCTACGGTTCTGTCACTAATTGGTCTCAATCCAGGACATTTCCGAGCTGTGGCAGTTTGGTATCGATCCGTATATGCTCCAACCGAATATGATTGTCTTGTTGACTTGACGTCATACGTGGACGGTAACGTCTCCAAAGAGATGATATTGTGTTTCGATCAACATTAAAATATCTGGCTATTTCCCTTTGCACCATTCCTGTTTGAAGCATACCCACGGCGCGTAGACGTGATTTTCAGCAAGTCGGGGGCATTTAGTAAGCGGTATTTACGGTTAAACAAAAATGTTTTTATGAGCACCTTATAGCTGAACAATCATCGTGTGCTGAACACATTAAATAACCACGTGTGCTGAACACATTAAATAACCACGGGTGTGAGTATCATGCTCCTAACAAACACAAATATCCAAACTGTACGCCGTGAATTAACATGCACGTGCGAATTGCGAATCTCGAACTTAAAGTCGAGATGCGAATATGAATTGAAATTTGAAAGATGCATTATTTAATTTCAGAATAAATGTGTTTTTCCTGAACTATATATGAAGCACAGCTACTTTGCCGTTAGTTTATTTGAATTAAACGTCGAAACGAAATCAATAGTTTCCCCAACATATCGATATAACATGGACTTTGCTTGTATTAACCTTTAAACCTGAGAAAGATGCACATTTGTCAAGCGTTTGCATGGTACATGTACTTGGATAACAAGCCTGCCTTCCATCTAATATTAGAGTTGTATCGTATGCAAATAGCGAAAATAGATATTTGGTATTGCCAAATGTAATATCCTTATATTTTGAAGCATAATTGTTTGTACTTCAGCGCATATCGAAAATATATATCATGACAGAATTCACCCTGCCTGTAGCCTCTTGTTATTTTGAAGACACCAGAAGCACATCCATTCACTGGAACACCTGAACTAATTTGACAGTAACACGTTTTGACCCAGTTTTACAATGATTCCCTGAAGTTAAAAAGTCATTAGCGTTTCTTGTATGGAATCGCAGTCGACAGAATCAAAGGTTCATCAGTAATTCTCCTGGAATGTTCATGTATTCTGTACATTCCATTAAGTCAAATATAGCCCAGTACAATCACCCATGTTTTTCACTGTGTCTATTTGGCCATAAAACTCTTTTGATCTTCACTAATAATTGTAGGCAGTATCGCTTTTATTGTTTGCGATAGTCCGTTTTTATACAATACATTACTAGGGAGGTTGATCTCCAGTGTTTCAGAAACTGCAAAGGTTTATCTTTGTTCGGAATACGTAAAGAAACGCAAGTTGTACATAAAATTCGGATAACGTTATGACCATAAAAGATTGGTGGTAATATTAAGAAATGATAACAGGGAAGGCATTTGATAACAAATGGGCGTTGGTTGTTTGATGACAACCGTCCCTGTTTATTGAAAACAGGGGACACCACTAAAAGATAAATGACAAGTGTCAGTCGTGTCGATCAATAGCGTGTGTGGTCTCGTTACCTGAGAGTCTACAGGTCTTTGGAAGAAGGCTTGAGGAATCCTGTTGCATTCCCTCTCCAAAAAGGCTTCAGTTTCTGAAGTGTATGTGGCTGCCTTGCAGCCTAAAGACGTCTCCCAATCTCGTCCCGGAATGCTCAATTGGCGCAAAGAATGTTATTCACTCTGAGGTCCTTAGAAACCCCTGCTGTATGGGGACAAGCGTTGTCATGCTGAAAGGCCTGGAGTTGAGGTTGACTCAGGAAGAGAGGTCTGACGTGATTACGAAGAACATCATCCCTGTACACGACAACAGTCCCGCGCTGACGGAACCCGTGTAGAGGGGTCTCGTAATGATAACTGAGGCCTCCCCACACCATGATGCTTCCTTCTCCCCACCGGTCGGCCATCGCTGTGAGAAAAGTTAAACCTTGATTCGTCTGAGAAGACAACTTGTTGTCACTATTGATGTCGCCAACGCAGGTGCTGTTGGGCCCACTGCAGACGTTGTTGGCGGTGACGTATGGGGGCCGACGTAAGGACTACGACATTTGATTCCCGCCGCTCTTAGACGACAAACTGTGCCGGCTGACACGGGATGACAGGATGACGTGGACCTTGAATGTTTGCAGCTGTCTGTGTTGCTCGTCCATGTCGGTCACGCAGATGTGTCACCCTGATGTAACGGCCCTGCGCTAGAGTAGTGACCCTCGGACTCTGCATGTATGTTGATGCCTTGCGACCAATATGGTGATGGTAGACACATGACATCCAAAGTGCCTTGCCAATGCAGTTAACGTTGATCCGGCCTGTAGCATCCCATTGGCAACGCCTCGCTGGAGTTCAGTTAATTGAACCATGTTTCCTGTTTTCTTTTTCAAAGTAGAGTGTGAAATGCTCTATGGTTTTATTAATATGGTGGCTTATAAAAGACGGACAAGGGGGGAAATGCACGCATTTTTTTGCATGTGATTTGCGCTTCGAAACGACTGCGTTCCTGCGACGTGCTCAAAATGAATGATGTAAACAGTGTATCTTCAATGCGTCTCTTGAAGTTTGTATGCATTTTCTTTTCTGTCGAAAGAAGTTGATATTTTTGTTCCTTTTCAACGTAATGGACAGTGCAGAAGATAATATTTAATATTAATAGTTTTTTAAATATCTATATAGAGATTATAGTCTCATCTTATCTTTTTAGTCCGGTGTAAAACATGGAATTTTAGGAAAACGAAAAGGGGTGTCATCTACTATAATAATAGCATCATGGACATCAAAACATTGACATTCTTTATTTGACATACATATATAGAGAGATATAGATATATAACAATACATCTGTTTCAGCATACATAGACCGATTGACAATGCCCAAGTACATCATTACCACGGGAGGAGACGAGTTCTTCCTTCCGGACGACGCTAAGTTCTACCTCAACGATCTGAAGGGAGACACATATCTCAGGTACACCAAGGATTCTGCAGCACGACACAATTCTTGGAAACTTCCCTTAATCATTCAATAATGAGTATGGTCTTACGCCGCTTGGAGCAATATTCCAGCAATTACGTTGGGGGACAACAGAAATGGGCTTCACACATTGTACCCATGTTGGGATTCGAACGTTTCGGCGTTAAGAGCGAACGCTTTAATCACTAGGTTAAACCACGTCCCTAATCATTCATCAGTTTTGCTTTATATGTATCAAGCTCATGGAAATGACTGAAGTTTCTAAAAAAAAACATTTTCAAGACCGAACACTCGAAACACAGAAATGTAATGGGTTTCCTATTTAATCAACATAATCTGTTTATTGTTTCTGAAGGAGAATTCCCAACGCCGAGCATAGTCTAACGTTCCATCGTATCTCACTCTTCTTCGGCATACAGAGCTTCTTCCAGAGCGTGCTCGAGGTGAGGAACTAATTGTATCTGTGGAAGTGTACTATAACTTTTAGTAAAACTCAGAACAGAAAGAAATCTAATTCAGGGATGCATTTTCTCATTCCGACCTCTTGGTCGTTTCATTTTTACAAATATTTATTTGTTGTTTATTTTATTATTTCTGGTATTTGAGGGCTGCGTAAAGAGAAAGGCTGTTATTGGAATACCCAGAATTGATTTACAGCTTCAACGAAGTCGTCAAGGCAACATATTAGTTACATTTGAATAACTGACGTTTTCAGCCTTTTCTTTAAATCTCAAGACATGGTTTCACAGATTTTTTACGATAACATATTGTGTACGAGTTTCTCATGAAAAGGATCTAAGCTTTAAAGGCAACTGTAGTGGGAGATGCGTGTAGTTGGCTACGATGTACAGTTGCGTGCAGCGACATGAAGCTGCATTAAAGTTTATAACACGTTACTTTGAACAGGTGCGTGTATTCTGATACTGCCCTGTTTCAGGACACACCACGGCCTCAGTTGCGCTGGGAGAAAAACTATGTAAGTTGTTGAGATTTTATTGTGCTTTCTTTAAGTTGTTGACAATGTCCATGAAACTTTCACAAACATGTACACGATATTTACATTATATCATTTGAAGACATCTCTTGCTATTTGAATAATGAAATTATAAAATGTTCATATAGAAACAATTCATATAATATATTTGTATTTGTTTAGACCGCCGATGGTGGAATCCTGACATTTTATACCAATGTTAAGCCCTTAACTATTGGAGTGCAGCATACCCGTACGGTCGGGCCTTACAGGTAGGTGTTTAGAACACTCGCACTGTCGAGCTGTACATGGTACGTGTCTGACATACCCACACGATCGGACTATACAAGGTAGGTGTCTAAAATGCCCGCACGATCGGACCGTACAGATGGGTGTTTAGAATACTCGCACTGTCGAACTATACATGGAACGTGTCTGACATACCCGTACGATCGGACCTACAAGGTAGGTGTTTATCATACGCTCACGATCGGAACTTACAGGCAGGTGTCCAACATGCCCGCAGGATCGGACTATACAAGGTTGGTGTTAATCATACGCTCACGATCGGAACTTACAGGCAGGTGTCCAACATGCCCGCAGGATCGGCCTGTACAGGTAGGTGTCCAACATGTTTGCACGAACAGACCTTGCATGTGGGCGTCGAGCACCAAGAGCGTTATGGGCTACAAGGGGATCATATGTAACAGGTTCTAAATTAACTCTTTCCATTTTGACGCGCTTCCTTGAATGACAATGCGTTTTCAGCGCAAGATTAACTATGCGTTGCGGTCTTTAAGAATACCTCTTGTTTGCACTTTAATGACAGGGACCCCCCAGAAATTTACTTGATAGTATATACTATTTTACAGATTGGTTGATACATTGATACGTTCAGTTCTTATAACATGATTTATAGCAAGCGTAACCGTGGTTTGTTTTCGTTCACTGTAGACGCGACTTCCGGTTGGCGACAGCGGACCCAAATAACCCGGATGGATTCCTTCCTCAGCTTGTCGTGTGGATAAGGGATGATGTGGAATTTATGGTACGTTGCCTAGGCTTCCTGTATATACTCCCTGGAATCACGGCTCGTGAAGTGTACAAACAGGCTAACACATCTATATGGTGTTGATTAAGAGCAGGCCTTCACATTTACATGCTGTTGAACAACGAACATGCCCCAGATATTTACAGGTCTAAAGTCGACGTCCTTACGTTTTTAAAGTAGTAAAATAGTTTAGATTTAAAAAGATACTCTTCAGATGTTTTATGTGTTTGTTGCAGGGAGAGTGGGTGTATCGGGCTACGTTTCAGAATCCTCCTGAAGGTTGGCTGGCCTTCTATATGGAAGTAAGTCAAAACATGTTCCATCTGCAGTGCTTGAATGAGTGAGTTTTATTTTACGCCGCTTTGAACAGTATTTCTTATATATCACGGCGTGTCAGCTTAATGTTTGAGGAATACCTGATGTTACCTATATAGCCCCTAGAAGACAAAGGGGGCTTGCACGTGATCCTTTGGCGGATGACGATGTGGGATTCTAAACCACTGTCAGCGGATCCGATCTATACGAAGAGACGCAACCCTGCAAAAATCATTACAGTAACTTAAGCCCTGAATTATCCGCGAAACGTTCCTGGTTATAACTGATATTATTTGAACGGTACACATACTTAACATATTTGTGTAAACAGAAGCATGATGCATCGAGATTTTATTCCGGCCAAGATGTACACGAGTGTACATGCCAGAAGTCATTCCAGTTTGTGTTTATCATTTTCAGGCAACATTCCCAGGGCCGGGTGTGACAAACTTTGAGTTCTGTTCCGAGACGATGATCATCCCTAATATCTACCCCTTCCCAGAATGCCACGGGGAGGAGTGTCTGGGAACACTGGTCTAACTGTACATTTCCTGTACAGCATTGATTCGCAGATGCAGAAAAAAACCATATTCTGTGACAGTGTACAATTTCTTCTTTAAGGCAATGTTATTACTCTTGTGTAGCACAGTTTTTCATACCTAAAATATTACAAACCGCTCGAGTCTTCATTTCAAAAGAGATTGAGTGATTTTCCTCTTTACCCTTGTGGTCTTTGCATTGTAAATGTGGAAATAAATAACAAACGAATTGAAATTTGTTTTTCGTTCTTATTTTTGAATCACTCAAAGACGAAAAGAAGAAAATTAGTTCAGATATTGTATGGAAACGATCTGCACTCATTTCTCACATGTGTATCACCTTATGGGCAGAAACTGACTGCTCGTTATGGCGTGTTGAATTACCTTTGACCCACTTATCATCGATCAATGTAATCTTATAATAGTTTATCTGGCATTTATATTCGCATACCTCGAAATCAGTGTAGTCCTGTCGATATATGTTGGATGGTCTCCGAAATATTACCTAAACCCCATATCGCATAATGGATGGTGCAAAAAATCCATTCACTTCAAACGTTCAACTTAGGTCTGTTCCCTCAATGATGTAACGTGACACTGTTCGTATAAGTTGGTGTTTTATTAAGTTATATACAATCCAACTACAAAACCCCTTACTGATAAGTATTCGATACATCTGTGGCTTATGAAATATAAAATCGGCTCGTACCTCGCACCATATGAATCGGCGTGCGTGCGCGTATTAGTCCGGACGTGAGCCGGTTTTATAGTGCTAGCTCACTATGCCATGCCATGCCGCAACATGTAGATCCTACACAGACTACACTGACTCCGAGCCGACTACTCCTTGTTTTAGCCCCTTAATGCTGAGCGCCAGGCAGGGTAGCAGCAAGTACTATTTTTTAACGTCTTTTGGCAGGGGATGAACCACAGACCTTTAGTTCTCTGGGCAGACGCCCAATCCAAACAAATATGGTTGGTTGGTTGGTTGTCTAACGCCTCACTCAGCAATATTCCGGCTATATGACGTCGGTCTTTAAATAATCGAGTCTGGACCAGACAATCCAGTGATTGATCTCATGAGCATCGATCCACGCTATTGGGATCGATGACATGCATCAAGCAAGTCAGCGAACCTGACCACCCAATCCCGTTAGTCGCCTCTTACGACAAGCATAGTCGCCATGATAATTGTTGTATGAAATGAAAACTGTTATTAAATCTAAAAACAAAATAGTTGTTTTTGGTAGTGGAAATATTAAGAATAATAAATTCTCCCAGTACGGCAATAGATGAAACGTCAAATAGAAACGATGGACTCGTATGTTTATCTCGGCATCAAATCTTATAAAAATAATTGAACACATGCTCACGCAGTTAAAACTTCGTTTTGGGATGCTTAAAGGACTTCATGTTGTTACTGAAAAAAGCAAGAACTATTAACCTACCAATCGATTGTCTGATTAGAGGTTTGTGATGTGATAATTTCACCTATTCTACTGTATGTGGGGGTTTGGGTGTTCTAACGTTATAGAGAGAGTACAGTTTAAGTTTCTTAATCTTGTCTCTGGGCTAAAATCTTCATGGTATATGGTGAACTGGGGAGAGTACATCTAAGTATCCAAACTTCAAAGAGAATGACCAAGTACTGGCATGAAATTGCAATAGAAAGTTAACTCGGAAAAACGTCAAACGTGTTATGCAACCTAATGATGGCTAATCGTGATGCAACTCGACTTTGTACCCTTTGCTCAACTGTATAGAGCAGTTACTTAATAATTGCGGCTTGCCCGAAGTATTTCTCGTACCCCAATATTTTCATACGATTGATTGTCGTAACTCTTGAAGGGGTGCTAAACGATGTATTATATAAAAAATGGAAAAGCGATATTTTAGCTAGTTCGAGCGGTAATCACTCTAAATTTATTAAACAACTTCCTTCTCTCGGGAATTAATTACTGTGCCCAACTGCGATGTCTTACCATATTTTAAAATACATAACTACTAAAATTAGACCCGTGAAGATTCGGGGTAGAATAGGTCTTCAGCAACCCATTCTTGCCGTAAGCATGGCAATTCGAAAGAGGCGACTAACAGGATCGGGTGGTCATACTTGCTAACTTGATGCATGTCGTGGTATCCCAATCACGTATATTGATGCTCATGATATCAATTACTGTATTGTCTGATACAGACTCGAGTATTTACAGACCGCCGTCATATAGCTGGAATATTGCTGAGTGCGGCGTTAAACAACAAACAAACTAACTGTCAATATCTACCTGTTGAAACAAGCCGCTGGCACGGGATCCCAAGAGAACACTAAACTCATACATCAATTAAATCACCAGACCACGAATTCCATTATATTTTTCGTTGAGGTATTCAGAAATTTGTACTTGTCTAACAAGTACTTATGTTGGCCTATTTTGTACATCCAAACTGAAAGAAAATGAATCTAAACCACCGCTGGTCGTACAAGAGCAATGAACAACATATTTCACATATTATATTGACAACAAGATGGCTTTAATTCCGTAGATCTTATTTTCGACCATGTAATTGATATAATTTTAGATACAGTTAGGGAGAAATATATAGTTTTGAACTTCTGATACGGAGTAAATATTTGAGTTAAGAGGCTTCACTGTCTTTGCACCAACTGTACTGTGTATATTTGATTTGCAAAAAGAGATTTACAACCATAAATGTTTATACCTCATCTACCAATCTGTAATTACATGAGATGAAGCTTACAGACGACCTCAGCTGACACTACAACTGCCTTTCTACGGTAACTGGGGTATCATTGGGTGTGGACAGCACCCGCAACTCATTCTTACACTTCACCATGAATGCGGAAGGTTATACTTTCCCCGCTACTCGGAACATTCTGACCAGCAAAATACACCCTTATATCTACTGACCACATTCTTCACAGGGAAAGTCCAGCATAACATGGCTTTCTCAGAATGGAGCCCACGTGACCACGGACAGTTGTAATGTGAAACCCATGGCCAGGCACCTCGGTCGTCTAGGGTATAACTTATTATTTTCAAATACCGTGGCTATCCAATGTATATAGGGTTAATGTTCCATTAGTACCTTAAAATAATCTGCCGAGATCATACAACTGTATTGCCTATGGGTATATGTATGATCAAGGTGATAAAGATTGAATGAATGAGGAATCACCTGAGTAGCCTGTTGTGCCAGTTAATGTTAAGACCCAACATCTGTTTCCTAAACTGCACACACATCTCATGTTATTTATGACTCGTTAGGGGTTAATATGATGATATTGCTTTTGTGTCCGCTTTGGTTTATATTTTTTAAGCGGCAACTGATGTTTGGAATGCTAGTGACAGCAATAGTTTATCGAAAAGCTGGTATTGGTTGGATCACATGTTATTGTCAATATACCAGAGGATTAGTGTTACGGTGACAACTTTCCACATGTGGTTATTCTTCCCCGCCCTTAAGGCGGGGAAGTATACGGGAGAGGTTAAATTTGTAGCATGTAAGTCGACATGTTGGTTTCTTTGAAATTTCAAGCCACACAGTTACCGAAACGAAACATACAAATCATGTGAAATGTGCGTGAAATGTTGATGTTTATCTTTTCCAGCAATAAGAGATACTTCAAAATCTTCTTGCTATTCTGAGACTTAGTCACTTTTCGTAATGCTGATAACCCATGAAATTTGTTCATTTTGTTTTTAAAAGAGCTAAAAATGATCCCATTTCGCTAAAGTTAACCGGTCTATATTTTGTAAGAATAAACTATTGCGCATTGAGCGATTATCTCCTTTAGCTATAGGCGTAGTATAGAAGTGATAAATTCTCGCACTGACCTTGCATTGCTGTAAATCGTGCCTTATTCAAGCTGTATCACTGAGAGTGAGTGATTATCTCCCTTACCCGACTAGCTCAATTGCGCACTACCTTTGCAATGTATCGTATGTTATTCAGGCAGCCATCGAGAAACGTTCCAGGAAGGAATTTAGGCCAAGCCTGTCACGCGCACTCAATTTTCACACTGCTTTTGCAACATATTTTTCAACACATTTAAATAACAGGCTTCTATAAAGTATGACTTTGTTCAATAAACAACACATGTAAAACAACGGGTTTGATATGAGAATTTTTTTATTAGTTGTCTTCATAATCACATGTATGGCGCTTGCTGTGCATAGTTGAGCACAGCATTGTTTTTAATACTTCACTGTATGTAATGTATGGTACATACTATTTCATGCGGCGGTTTACGTTTCTGCATGGTTTATTGCTTGGACAAAAAAAACAAAAAAAATTCCAGCAGAGATCATACACCCGTATATGTTCTTTGCTTCTGGATACATAGGACAGGTTGGTCTGTAGTTTGCAATTATTTTCCAAAAAGATAATACGGTTGCATGATATCTCCACGATGTTTGGGTTGAACATAGTAACATTCTTCTAAACAAATTTCAAATTTAAGCCGGAAGCAATCACAACACAAACCCAGTTAACCAAACGGAACCATACACAAGAGTGAGTGAGGTAGTTGGGTTTAACGCCGTCTTGAATAGTATTCCGTGTCAGCTTGATGTGGGAGGAAAGTCTGAAGTGATGCAGGTCTTAGACGTTCACCACTTTGGTGAAACCAACGAACAAGGGTTTTGTGCTGACAACAAAATCGGAGCGAACCGAGATTCAAACACACTGTCATAGGTTTCTGGCGTGCCCAAGGGACACAACTCTGCATAGCGAATTGCAGCGGCTTTGGCGACTGGGCCAACAATGCCCCGTAAGCAACTGTAAGAAACTATTATACAACAAAGATGTTTTAGATGAGGTATGTATTGCGGAACATTCCATGAAGAAACAGTGGCTATATTACACAATCACAAACTACAAAATACATGCACAATAAACGACAATTAAAAAACACAGTAACATTCAACATTCCAAAGAGCTACATTATAACAATTTTATTTGTAAAACAAGTGTATTATAATGATATGGAAACAATATGGGAAGTGAGCAAAACTATGGTAATGTTGTACATACATGTGCAAGGAATTTGTTTGTAATTGTTGATATGTTAACAGATCTTGGAAGTTGTTTCTGGATAACTGTTGGTAAACTTATTAAGAATCTGCACCTTTTAACAGAGTGTACTAAATTCTTTATCATGATTGGGGATTATTTGTGATTCTCTTTCTTGGTTGTATTATGTAAGACAATGCGTAATGTTGTTCATCTTCTGAGACATCACATGTTTCACAGACGTTGTTCAAATGTTGTTGGGTTTGTTTTTTTATATCTACAATTTTTTCAATTTTTAGTTTGTGATTACTTAAACGAAGTTTTGAGAAAAGTGACCTATGTCCTTTGTTTTTACAATATGTAAGATAATCCTCAATATTTATAGATAACGTGACCAAACTGTATGTTCCTAACTTGCTGCTAGATAAATGGGAATCCATTAATGATTGCGTGAATTTTTACATTTGAACTGAAGTCTATTGAGTATATAATGAGTGGATTCATTACATTTTTTGTGTTCACTATTTTAAAAGTTTGCTTTATTTAACCCAACCAACATTTTGACCAGAAATATTAATATTTGCTGCAAAAGCATGCTTTAGAATGACATTTGTTTCGTTATCTATATAGGATTTTTTTTATTGGTACTAATAATGGGTATATATCAAGTTTTGCCTGACAGGCCCAGTTTTCTTGTCTGGATTTTCTTTGTGCTGACCAATTAAAGACACTGTTTCTTTTATTGTGCTTTCCAAAGATAAGTACATTAATAACAACCAACTTGTACTGAACATAAATTCTCTCCTCCCATAGCTTACACTTATTTCCTCTGCACATAGCATTATATTGCGGGGAGCTATTGATGCTCTGCAGCAATCTCTACTTGTTATGCTACACGCAAGGTACACTAGTATGTCCAGAAACTGCGATTTCTCGCCCTTTGAGAAAAAACAGCCATTGATTTTGCACAGCACGGTATGTGTTGTATATTACGGTCGTATCAACAACAATCGCAATACTTCTCTAGAGCAATGGGAAAATGTATTTCATATGTTTTCAGTCATTAGCGAAAATTTAACGTTGTCGCCTTCAATCAGAGGAATCCAAGCTGCATGACTGAAGTGAAAGATCGATATTCAACTGTATTGAAGATTTCTATAAGTGTATATGTATTTCTATCATTTACTAGTATATTATACAATATTGTTAGATTAGGATTGTTGTGTACTTTGTTGAGTGTTTATTTCTCCATGTCGACGTAGTTATTGTTTGCGACATGTATATCTGTTTTATTGTCACACGATAGTTAAAACGATGGATTCACATAAAACATAATCACCACTACTTTTCCCATTATTGGACGGGAGTAGGTGTTAACGTACTAGAGCCTGTGTCTGAATTAGAGTAAGAGATACCATTCTGTTTTTCAAAGAATCGGGTTGTAACTTGTGGAATAAATCAAACTCCATCGAAACACCTTTTGAAAGTGCACACACCACCAGAAGTACATACTTATTATAGGTCACATCGTGTGTAGTTAATATTTATTTTGACTTGTATTAATGCCGTGCAACTGTACTGCAACATATGAACTGAAATTTAGGTTTACTCATAGCTGTGGGGGGATACAGAAGACGTTGATACAGAAAGTATTTACTTTTAACTCTCAACACTCAAATTATTAAGGAAGCCTCGCAATATTAACCGCATCCACCCGACCATCATATAATATTCACTCTGTTACATTCAAAATGTCTTCCACGAGCATCACTTTCTAAGAAATATCAGAGCCCAAACATGTTTCATAAAGCATTCGGCTAATGAATAAGCTAACTGTAAACATGGGATATGTAAATATTTGTTTTGTGTATGTTTGAGATCTAAAGAATAAAAAAGGTCCCGAAGGAAAGCTATGTATCATCTTATAATTGTTCATAAATAGGCACGGAAGACAATGCAGCTTGCACGTTGACTTTCGATACAACAAATAGGTGACACCTGATTTTAATGTCCACTCAGCACATGATACTTCACCTTTAATAATATTTGATTAATTTTGATGAGTACACAATAAGCTCACATGTCAAAGTAGTGTAGTGTATCGGTGTCAGTCGTAACACGCGACTGTAGCTATTTCATATTTTGCTACCTACTAATGAATGATAAATCTTCAGCCGTTTGTTACCAAACAACCTAATGTCAAAATAATGTAGGGTAAAAGCTTGTTTGTAGCTATTTCATGTTTTGCTCATTACTAATGAATGATAAACCGTCGGATGTGTTAACGCACTTTTCTCATTGATTCTTACCAAACAACCTACCACAAACTATATATATAGAACTGAACGCCGCAATTCGTCAATAAACGCGCTTGACTTACTCAATTCAGTTTGTACCTGAAACTCAAAAAGAACCTTACTGTATGGTGGATTCAAAGTTGTGTGGAATGAAATCTCACGTGAGTTTATGGGGCATATACTTATTCACTTTGGTCCATTTATAACTTCATAAATGTGTTACCTCTACTGCGATCCTGACATGCATTCTTCTCAGATTTGGTTTGGTTGGTTTGTTGTTTAACGCCGCACTCAACAATATTACAGCTATATGACGGCGGTCTGTAAATAATCGAGTCTGGACCAGACAATCCAGTGACTGATATCATGATAATCAATCCACGCAATTGGGGTCGATGACATGCATCAAACAATGCAGCGAACCTGACCACCCGATCCCGTTAGTCGCCTCTTACGACAAGCATAGTCGCCTTTTACGGCAAGCATGGGTTGCTGAAGACCTATTCTACCCCAGATCTTTACGAGCATTCTTCTCAGAATATTACTTGCCAAACAAACTTGGCCAGGTCTTGTATATCTGTGAGGAGAATGGTGATACACCGCTTTTAGCAATATTCAATATCACGGCAGGAAACAACAAGGGTGAGCTTCATGTGCACGTGGGAGTGAACTCTCCAGCCACGGGGCTACTCCATCGTCATTATTAGTGATGCAAACAGCAGCAAATACATTCTTACTCATATCCCCGGGGCACTGCTGTTCCGAAATGTTCAACTACAAACAGATTGGTTAATCATATATTCCTTCACTTACCTTGTTCTTTACCTTTTTTCTCGTACACCGGAACAGGCCAAGAAATCACGGTGAAAATTCGCTTCTTCTTGGATAGCATTCATAATGAACATCACAAATTATCTTTTCCCGAAACCGTCATTGTAGTGTGTAAATAGTAGAAACATCAATACTGTCTGCAAGCTCATGTTCATGTCCATTAACAATCTAATCTCACAGATTTTTGCAATTAATTTGACATGCAGTTGTCAAATATTCCTCGTCTGCTTCCATTCGCGGCGTCTGGAATTAACGCGCATGGAAAAAACTCGTGCAACGGAAGTGAGCCGTGATTGGTTGAACTCGTTCCCATGACATCACGTGACAATGCTCGCGATCATCTGGGTGAAATAAACAAGGCCTCAAACTTGTCTTGATACATATTTGTCCAGAGACCATAAAATAGGTCTCTGGTAAGTCGTAACGACAAAGCCAACATTGCAGAGTAAGTAGGTCGGTCGGGTAGCCCAGTGGTTAAAAGCGTTGGTTCGTAAAGGCGAAAGACCGGGTTCGATTCCCAACATGGGTACACAGTGTGAAGCCCATCAATGGCGTCTCCACACATATGGTTGTATTAATGTCAAAGGCGGCGATAAATCTAACTCACTTTGAAAGGTTCTATGTTCAACGGCCATTTCCAGTCTAGGTCTAGACGTTGAAATTTGCTAGTACCTTGTGTGAACAATCATTGTAACTTCCGTACTGTTGACGTCATTGTAAGGTTGTTCTCATGCAGACATTGTGATAATGTACTTTGAGTTAGCAGACAAACATTTTCTTTAAATGACTTTGAAAATACTTCTTGACAGGCGCGATCTGGCTCCGCGAATTCATGAACATATATGAATCATTACAGCATTGATATCAATTTAGTATGACCCAAAACAATATGTTTACTATATGTGTTTATTGTATTTACGATGCTGTAATGTCCTGGTTCGACACGGAATATTTCTCAACGCTGTCACTCTTTAACTGACTGAATTGGATTCGGTTACAACTGCCTAAAACTCATTGAAGATTAATGCATTTATCGTGTGTCCACTACGTGATTAAAAATTGCAAAAATGATTGCATTCTCCAAAACAACAAAATATAACTTCGAATTCAAGCTAGGTTGGACAACATGGGCAGTGGTAAACAAGAGTCGTTGCCATAGCGCCCATCTTCATGGATGTACTCAGTGTGCAACAGGGAGAGTTTGACTTTTGCATTGAGATTGAGCACCCGAAAAAACGTTTCGTATAAAAACTGAAACACTCTTAAGGACAAATACCATTTTGCCAGGTGGGGGTTCGGGTTAGAATTTGCAACTTAATGGATATGGTGGTCAGGCTTGGTTTATTGTGTGTCATCAGATCTCGGCGTGAATCGTCGCTCATAAGATTAATCACTGGTTTGTGCGGTCCAGACTGGATTTTGTTTGTTTGTTGTTTAACGCCGCACTCAGCAATATTCCAGCTATATGACGGCGGTCTGCATTGTCACCTTTTACAGCAAGCATGGGTTGCTGAAGACCTATTCTACCCTGGATCTTCACGGGCCTCCAGACTGGATTAGAGGCGACTGTGCTTGTCGCAAGAGTCGACTACCGGATCGGGTGTTCAGGCTTGCTGACTTAGTTGATGCATGTCATTGTATCCTTGTTGCGTGGATCGATGCTCATGAAGTCAATCAATTTACAGACCACCGTCATATTGCTGGAATATTGCTGAGTGCCGCGTTAAACAAACAGAAATATGGTGACTGCAGATTAATTAAATATGAGCTTGGGTGTGTTATTACGTAACTTCGACTACTTCCGTATTTCATTCTTTGGGGGACCTGGTTGGAATATATAATACACACACAATCTTACTTGTCCATTCCTCGAAGATTACCATACCAAAATAGATTGATGTCAACAAAAACGTTGATTTAGAAAACGTGGAGTTCTGCATGGAGATGGAATATCAAATCCTCACCAGATTGTGAGACATAGAGAATCTCACCCGAGTGTCTTTTGATATCAAATATATCAACGAGTGATATTTGATATCAAAACACACGAGGGTGAGATTTTATTGATCATTCTTCCAACATTTTCAGTTTGTAGACAGTAATAAGCAGTGTCTTAAGTGTAAAAAGTACTGCTAACAGCTTCAGTTGCAGAGCCATTAGTGATGTCATTTAATTGTGACGTCACAATGGTCTGCAAAGCATTGTGATGCAACTTCATTGCAGCAATATCTACGCTGTAGATATCGCTTGATCTCACTCAATACAAGTGATATCTCCCGTGGGAGCCAGTTTTGGATGATAAATTTTATTGTACTAACTCCGGCCCATATACAAAACAAGAATACAAAGTTTCAGTGAGTACAACACAGCTACAGAGATGTGCTGTATAAATACATTTGTGTCGATGAAGTAGGCGATTATGTTACGAAGTGATGTCACAATGCAATACTACTGACCCCGACACAGCACATGGTGAACAAAAAGTGTTTACCTAAGAATTGTTTTATCATCCTTAGAGTGTAAC
The DNA here is from genome assembly GCF_023055435.1 of Haliotis rufescens. Taxonomy (NCBI): domain Eukaryota; kingdom Metazoa; phylum Mollusca; class Gastropoda; order Lepetellida; family Haliotidae; genus Haliotis; species Haliotis rufescens. The sequence continues at coordinate 408,676 of NW_025963924.1, forward strand.
AGATATTTACATGTATACAAATTTTGTAATGCAGGTGGAATATATGCTTCCTTAACCTGTACAAACATATGAAATTCATCCTCTATACAAGTTGGTGGAAAGGACACAATCTTATTGGTTTCAGTATAGAAGGCTGTTTTATTATAATGTATATACATATGAATGAAATACTGAATTCATCCAAAACTGGCTCCCACAGGAGATATCGCTCTCGTTGATAAAAGTGGCAAAAATCCTCGGCAAGCCTCGAAATTTTTCCACTTTTATCAACTCGTGTTGATATATTTGATATCAGAAGACACTTGGGTGAGATTCTCTATATCTTGACTGGATCGGTTTGAAGAAAGTCAAACACCATTGTTCCACAGTCTAGAATACTTTGTACATGTATACATTAATTTTATTTTTCTGCACATGGAATTATATTTTTCACACGTTTATTCCAGTTTTACTTGTCTAGCAAATTGATTAATATCATACAGATTTGACCACAGGTTGGCAACATGATTTGCCTGTAAGTAAAAAATTGCCCCAACAATCTTTGAGAAGAGACCCCTAAAGATTCGGGCAACCCATGCTTTTGATATTGGGATTTTCTCAAGTTAACATTACATTCAGTGGAACAATTAAGAAATATAACATGTTCTCTTTTATTGGTCCTGTTATCAGTGAAATAACCTCTGCTATGACATGAAACTCGTGAAGATCCGGGTTAGAATGATGCATGTCATTGTATCCCATTTGCGTAGATCCATGCTCATGTCAATCACTGGATTGTCTGGTCCAGAATCGATTATTTACAGATCGCTGTCATATTGTTATGTGCGGTGTTACAACAAACAATGACATGAATTGGGAAATATTTAATTCCAATTTCAGATTTTTGAACTGACAGCTGCTGCAGCTTCTGAGCAGGTAAAGTCCTGATCAGCCAACCCTCGTCAAACAGTGAAACAGGAACTGTTTGGATGCAGCAGTATTAACAACAAACACAGAGCTAACAAGGTCATGTGAATTTATTCGTACAGTCAGAGACTATTAGTTTTACAATTGTGAAAGAAAGAAAGTTAGCTTTTGCTTGTCATAATATTCTGGACGGACTAACACAAAAAACCTGTACACTTGCAAGCTTTAGTCTATTTACAGATAAATACAAATAACATTATTATACAAGTACTTCAGGATGCACATTTCGACTTCTTCATGGAATGTAACAGATGAAGATGTTGAGGTCTTTTGCTGACTTGTAAAAAAACTGGCTTAAACATTATTTTCATTCTTAAAACTGAATAAATAAAAAGGTCAATCATGAGCATAAAAACTCCCAACAATCTCATTAAAACATCCTCACGTCAAAGTTCTTGATTTCAGTTTAAAATATATTTTGTATGTTGATATGTTTGGTCATGACATTTCAACAGTTAAAATCAAAGACATCAATAAAGCATGTGTGCCTTGGACAATCCTTTACGTAGCAGAGTACTGAATATCAACAAAACCTAGATTGTCTGCAACACGCTCATTTCAAAAAGATCAATTTCACAAATTCTGTAAACCAAATGTTCTACAAAATTCACATAATTAAATATCACCTTTACAGAAGCTTGGTCATCAATCCCCAAACCATAGAAATTTCAAAGACGTTAAAATAATCCAGTAACTCGAGGGTGATGTGAGAAGCAAATGAGTATAGTTGCGATGAAATGTGATGAAACTTCTGTCTATCGGGTGGTGGTGTTGAACTGCATGAAGTAGGCAGCTGTGGGAGGGTTGGTGTACACTTCCTTGTAGAGGTAGTCCTTGTGGGCCTTCTGCTCCTGAGACAAGCGCCGATTCTCGTCAGCCATCTGCCTGTCCATATCCTGCTTCTTTCGTGCCATCTCACGTTCTAGCAGCAGTGCTGCACGAGCATTGGCCACTTGCTGGCGTTCCCATTCCTTGTCTTTTAGTTCCTCTTCCTGCTTAAGACGCTAGAAGAACAAAGATCATAAGTGAAACTTCTTACATCTCACTTTACATCTTCACTTTGGACTAATATCGAGTTTTGGACAAGCTGCCGAAGTTGTAGACTGCTACTGGAACAATTAAATACTTCAAAACAACAGTCAAGTCTCGTTAATCCGACACTCGTTAATCCAACAATCAGCTTTATCCAACACTCATGATGGGAACCGATTAAATCAGTGCTATTTAGACCCGTTAATCCGACAGTCTTGCACTCCGACCCCGACACAGCTAATTTGCAACGAATTACCGAGATCACTCAATAATCAGTCTCGTTAATCCGACACAGTGATCAGCGTACGCCGTGGTCATCTGCCCGCGAGTACACATCCCGTGTTTTGATGTGAGATGAATCAGCTGGTAGCTGCATATTACAACGGCTGCAGAGATAAACTTGCTTAACCATAAACAATTAATGCTTTAAATAAAGAAAACAGAATTTATTACATGCTTAGATTACCCCAATTTCATTGAAATCAGATACAAGTTCTGGCTATCACTGAGGACATCCCATTACAGGTCACCTCAGAACAACATTTCGTGAACTATGACCTACCAATGAAATGACTAACAGAAAGTCAACTTTAGCCACTTAGAAAGCAGTTTTACTTAAGCTTTGCGGAACCAGTTTCAAACTTGCAACTTCCATTCCAGACTTTGCTTTTTAAAGTACTTTGCATAAGTCATACAGTCTGTAACAGTCGTTTTGTGTTTAAACTTTAGAGGTTGCATGATTAGAAAACATATTCCGCCAACAATGTAACATAATAATATGAATATTTATTTTTTATTACGTGTTTGAATCGGTATCTATTGCGAAGCTGTCTGATTTTCGATCACAAACGTGGATACTACTTAATTTCCTTTATCCGACATACTCGTTAATCCGACATAATCATATGCAACCATCGATGTCGGAGTAACGGGACTTGACTGTATTTGGGGAATACTTTAACGACAATTCCTTTTGTAGTTACGATCTACTTATGAATACCGAGCCCTAACATTACTAGTTCAGAGAAATATCAGAAAAATCAGCTTACATCTAGCTCCATCCTCTGGAGGTCCTGTTGTTTGCGTATCGCCTCCAACTGTGCAGGGGACATGCCCTTCCACCGGTCGGGGATCACGCGATGGGGGCCGAATGCACTCTGAGCTACAGAGGGGTTCTCTGTCAGGATGTCACCATATATGTGGTTGGCGATCTCCGTGGCGTTGTCATCAAGCTGCTGCTGACGAGACAGAGCCTCCTTCTCCTTCCTGTCACGATCCTGGAAATTACAATAATAATTCACTGTCTGATTATCAAAAGGATTCCATCAATTTGCTATACCCCGGTATTTGTTTTTGGTTTGAGAAAGTTACATGGCGATGAGAAATAGCTTTAAAGATGTAAACAAACTTTTGAAGGAAACTTTATCTTTGTCTCACATATGTATAAAGATTTGCATAAATATGATTTAAATAAAAAGTTATGAATTTTCATTTTAAAACATTCCTAATTGTAAGTTATTACACTAAACATGTTCTGTCCTAGACTGGTTTACCTGCCCTAGACTGCTTGCGCTCCTCTCCTGCAGTTGCTAGGAAGCAAATGGCAGGGTACCAGTCTAGCTCTATCTGACCTATTTCCCCATACAGCATTTCGCTGTGGTGAAATGGGGACAGGCCCACACACAAACCCACCCATGTTATACATATTATTGACAAAACCATCAGCATTTTTTAATCCCTATTGATGTAGTACAATCTCAGGGCAAACAATTGCAATACATCAATAGTTTCATATGTCGGTACCCCCTACTTACAAGTGCAGCATTAAAGTCCTTTGTAGAATGGTTGATAGCTCTACGGCACTGTTCCTCTGCGTCCTGCAGCTCCAATGCTCTCTGGTCCAGCTCACGCATCTTCAGCTCATACAGTCTGTCTGCCATATCCTGATTGCGCTTGGCTTGGTCTCGCTCATTCATTTGCTGTGTATGCCACTCGCGTAGCTGTTCCTGTTGGAACTTGTTCCTAGCCTTGTTGTTCAGATCCTCGCCATCAAACTTCTGAATGCTGGAGATGCCACACCTAGGGTCATCATCGCACACACGGGCAGGTTTATCCTTCTTCAGCGCCTCTGGGTCGTACAAATCCCACTCTCGTCGGTTTCCTGGCTGCTGGTGTAATGCTCTGAAATCATTCTCTGCCTTGTTGAGCTCCCGGATATCCTGCTCCTGTCTTTGTTCAAGCAGCTGTGCAATCAGATCGTTGCGGACAGCATCAGAGGCTGAAATAATCAAAACAGTTTCAATAATAATGAGTGAGTATGGTTTAACACTGCTTTTAGCAATATCCCAGCTATATGACGGTGGTCTGTAAATAATCGAGTCTGGACCAGACAATCCAATGATTGACATCCTTAGTTTAGGCATCCAATGCAGTTGTGGAAAATGTAAAACAAGAGTTGTTTGTTTGTTGTTTACCGTCACACTCGGAAATATTCCAGCTATTTGACGGCAGTCTGTAAATAATCAAGTCTGGACCAGGCAATCCAGTGATTGATGTCATGAGCATCAACCCACGCAATTGGAATCCCATGACATGCAAAGTTAGCTTGCTTGACCACCCAATCCTGTGAGTCGCAAGTATGGGCTGCTGAAGTCCTATTCTACACAGGGCAAATCAAGAGTTAAAGCCTCTTTCATTTCATAATGTTTATTGCACAATTTAGGAAATGCACAGTATATTTATTATTTTGTTCTTCTGGATTTCAGACAATTAAAGGATTCTGATTGCTACAAGACATGGGCCTCTCACCAATTCAATGTTTGTTTTTAAAAGACACTTCATTTATGAGCTAAATCATGACGATTTTGAGTTTAGTATCAACATCACACCAAATTTTCTGCAATCAACATGGTGTCATGGTAATTACTTGTAATAATGCATGGATATGATGTCATGTTGCTACTTGACACTTTGCTTACAGTTAACACAATAGGCATGAAGTAGTCAATCTGCATTAAGCAAGGTCACATTTCTCAGTGAGAAGTACCAAAACAGTGCTGCAGGATGTCCTGTAGTCACTGTCCCTGTTATTCAGCTGAATCATAGGCATTAGGAAATAATTTGTTGAAAAATAAGTTGACAGCTCAAAACCTGTCAATACCATCCTCCTGAGGCAAGGACTGACTATAAAAGTCCAGTTTACACCCTTGCTAAACTAGGCTGGAATTCCGGAGTTACGTTTTGGCTGGACTAGTGAGTTTATGTATAGTCCAATCAAAATTGCATAACGAACAAGACATCTGGTTTGTAAACATGGATCTACATGCAGACTACGGTCGACTGCAAGACTTGCTAAGCACCAACTAAGCGTTGACAGATATCTTGCAAAATCTTTTCATGTTTTTAATGAGGTGCTCAAATGATTTGATGCACTTTGCATGGTAAGACCTGTTTTATTACACTATAGATCTTCATTATCGATCAGGCCTCGTCTTGACTGGGTGCCACCCTTTTGTTTGAAGAAAATGCAAGCGATATGAGAGGTGGAATCTGATTGGTCAATAGGAGGAACAAAGAAGGGACATAACACATAATAGCCACTGGTGGCGCTAAGATTGAGCCTGGAAATTCCAGCCTAGTTCAGCAAGGGTGGAAACTGGACTTTTATAGTCAGATAACGCCCTTGCCTCAGGCAGATATGTGAATACTAGTTTGGGGCTAATGAGTGATAAAAAGTTGTTTGATGCCACAGACAGCAACATCACAGTCATATCGTGGCAGCCTGTAAATAATAAAGTCTGTCCAAGATAAACCAGTGACAACGACTCCACACTATTGTGACACAATTCTTGGTGCTGAGGGCCTATTCTGCACTGGAGTACTCATTGGTGTTCTGTTATGATGACTCACATCAGCTGTTACCAAGGGGGAAGATGTTTTAAAAGATTGCAAATATGCCCACTTTTTCATCGTTACATCACTTACCTCCAAATGTCAACGTTATTTTTTAAAAATGTCAACTTTGGACATCAGTTCAAAAACAGAAACTGACAGCACATTTGGGGATCTACATTACACAACCAACATCACATGAACAAATTGGCATAATGTTTTGTCACACCTTATCCCATAGCCATAATAGTCCCATGTAACATAAGGAACAGATAATAGAAGAGAGGAATGAGATGAGGGGATGTTGTAAGCCCATGTCTAATACATCATGTACATTGTAAAGGAAACAAGCCTCACCAAATGCTTCATGCCTTCTTCGTTCATACTCTTCCTGCTCCTGTTTATCACGTGCCTGTTGCTCGAGAGCCTGAGGGTCAATCTGCCATAGAACATTTAAAAGTGGCTGAGATTCTTATAAACCATGTGATAAAACACAACATAAAAAATGGAAAAAACTGAATCAATTTGTCCACAGTCTGTGCCAAAGCCATTTAGCATTATTTTCAGCATATTCTAGTGTTAGTAAATGGACCACTATATAAAGCTTTTCTTACTGGACCAGATTTGCTAGACTCAGGATTCGGACAAGTGGCTAATATCACAGATTTGTATACCTAATCAAAACAACTGTTAAGGAATTCAACGGATCTGATGTGTCTTATGTATCAAGATCTGTTTAAACTTTAAAGGTATTTTGACATATGCAGCTCAATGTCAATTTTTGTGAACATCCTGGGACCAGTTACCAAGGTAACACAGATATAAACTCTCTGAAAGTATGTTTAGCTTAGTCTGTTCGGATCCGTCTGCTCGAGGTGAAATTTTGAAAACAAATAATAAAAACACTTGCCTAAGTCGCAAAACACATATGATAGTTTCGAAAATACTGTTGACTGTAACCAAAAGGTGTAATGTCGTCTTGATTAATGTGATGTGAAAAAAGGCACGAGCAAAATAAACATGACTATTCCCTAGTGCACATGCCATTTTGTAAGAAAACTGTAGGCTAGACATTCTTACCCCAATGGTCCTAACTCGGGCATTGAATATTCTGGATTTACGTTGCTCTTCGACATTTCGCCGCCTTTCTATGGCTGATGCCTCCTTATAATCAACAGGCAGGTCTAGTTTGTACATTTTTGTTGAAGATTTCGACGACCTTCCTCCGGGCAAATATTCACAACATCTGACAAGACCTCTCGCTTGTTGCTAAGTTTATGGCGTTGTTAGGCAGGCAAAGAGGGCTTCTCATTGGCTAAAAATAAATAATTGTAAAGACACACGAAAAATGTGAACGTGATATATACTGCATTTATTCGCCATATTGTTCGATAATAATTTTGGATTTTAATTTTCTTGGTTTCTTTAATATACAAAATACAATATTTTTAACGAATCAAACAAACCCGATTCAGAAATGCTGGTCTCGCGAGAACGTTCGATTATCTCGTACGAAGCGCCATCTATTCGCGCTAAAATTTGTCGTCCATGATAATGGCGTACTTTTGGATGACTTTGTTTACATTTTGACTTCTACACATAAATAATAGCTGCGATTGCAGATAATCTCATATTCGGTGGCTTCCTACCATTACAATAAAAATGCCTGGATTCCTGAAATACATTGAAGCGGATAATTTCAAGTCCTATAAGGGATTACAACGCATCGGTCCCTTCAAGCGGTTCAGTGCAATCATTGGACCAAATGGATCAGGTTTGTGATCGTACCTGTTGTTTGCGTCTCAATTATAAATTTCGTTCTTAATCGATTGCAAATTGACAGATGCACTTCTCTGTTAATCTTATTTTTAATTATAGACACCCGATTTTGCGCATTTTATGGGAATGGACGAAGAACTATCACTTTGACATGATGTAAACAAACATTGTTTTCACCGAGTAGTTAGTTGTGATTTGAGATCTTTTGACCTAGAATGTTGTGAACATGTTCTAATTAGAGGTGCGTTTGTGGTATGTCGTCATTAGTTTGCGTATTGGGTGTTTAGATTTTTTGATCGATAACATTAGCAACCAGCGATGCTGGAGATCATATGAATTGTCCCCTCCCACTTTTGGTTCACAACACCGCAGATCCGGGGTAGAATAGGTCTTCAACAAACCATGCTTGCCGTAAAATGCAACTATGCTTTTCGTAAGAGGCGGCTTACGGGATCGGGTGGTCAGACTTGCTGACTTGATTGATGCATGTATCCAAATTGGGTGGGTCGATGCTCATGAAGTCAATCACTGGATTGTCTGGTCCAGACTCGATTATTTACAGACTGAATATTGCTGAGTGCGGCATTAAACAAATAAACACAATACTGCAAGAATGAGTAGGAGATAAACATAGTGATTTCAATGTAGAGCTAATTTACCTGTAGATTTGACTGCGCTAAATTTATCATTCCACAAACTCATACTGCGCGTTCGGCTCCAAATTCAATTGAGCGTGGTTAAATCTACAGGTAAACATACCAAATTCTACATTGAAAACAGTTTGTTTATCTCCATTCTACCATGACTAAATAAAATGTGAACTCTTTGGTGTTTGCAAATATTTTGAGCATTGTTGAGTGAAGAGGCATGGGTTGATTCCAGTGTTTTGAGTGGGTTGTCGATGAGAATTTACGGAATCACTGACAATAGTGTTTAAACAAAGTATAATGATCTATGTGCTCAAGCAGTTTGTTTACACCGTAATACTCCACACAAACTTATGACAGTCACTGAAAGCATGTAGCAGGGCAACCTCTAGCTAGCATGATGCGGGCATCCCTAAAGCAAACTAAGCAAGCCGTGCAAAGATTTTATTCTGCCAAACAGCAAGCTCTCTGTTGTCCTTAAAACTTGAAATACTGTATACGTTCTCTTTGCAGATTTCTATCATGTTTGTATTGCCACACATCCCTTGAATATTGTAGTGACGGCAAATTTGCATTTTGTATAATTGTACATTTCATTATTTAAATATGCCCAATGACAGTGACTGTAAGTGAAGTATAAATCTAAAAATATTAGCTTCTGCGGTGATGCGGCCATCAAATCGGCTGTTTCAATCAGAGTTTTTTGTGTTATTTCATACCTCTGATTGACAAATCACAATTGAGTAGTTTCCAATTCATGGTAGATTTGGAGAATTAATCTCATAATTTAATATAATAATAATGATTGGTATTCAATCAATCATATTTTTTTCATAAACAGCTTGAACCATGTTGAACATTGACCCATGATCTTGATAATGTTTACTGTTACAACTTACATACAACAAATTGGATAGAGCTTGACCATATATTACTGGCCTATCCATGTTGGCAAAAGATTGAAGTATATGTTTTACAGAGTGGTGTTAAGTGTTAATATTACTGGCAGACAATATCAGCAAATTAAGCTGTGCTTTTATCACTTGTTTGATCTAATTTTCCTGAACAATAACAGATTAATGTCAAAAGTAACCTTCGATTTCTACATATATATCCTTGCATCATGTGCATACTGTGTTTTCTAGCCCCATAGGGAATATTTCTGATTATGTGTCCAATAACAATCCCAGTACACTGAAATTAAGTCTTATCTTTTAGAACATTTATTTCTGTTAACATAGTTAGATGGTCAAATGACCATGTCTTGTTAATTTTATAGTGACAATGCCTCGCCCGAGAGAGATGAGTTGATCAGGTGAGATCTTGTTATTGTCACATGATTTCCAGCCCTCCATTACCGCCTCCGTGGTCTTGTGGTAGAGCGTCCGCCCGGAGAGCGGAAGGTCCGGGGTTCGATCCCCGGCCGCGTCATTTAAAAAGACGTTAAAAGATTGTACTTGTTGTTACCCTGTCTGGCGCTCGACATTAAGGGGCTAAAACAAGGTCTGGTCGGCTCGGAGTCAGTATACTGTGTCTGAGTGGGGTATTCATGTTAAACTGCGGCATGGTATCTCAGTGAGCTAGCACTATAAATCGGCATCAGTCCGGACTAGTACAAGCAGCTACACACACACATACACGTGCATGCACGTCGCTATATAAGTGCAATAATCTTGGACGTGACGTTAAACCCAATTTCACCTCACCTCCAGCCGTCCATTACAGTCAAGTTAAAAATAGATGCACTACATCATGTACATATTCTTTTCCTTTCTTTCTTTTCTTTTAACGCTACGCTCAGCAATGTTCCAGCTATATGACAGCGGTCTGTAAATTATCAAGTCTGGACCAGACAATCCAGTGATTGAAATCATGAGCATCGATCCACACAATTGGGATTGATGACATGTATCAACCAAGTCAGCGAGCCTGACCACCCGATCCTGTTAGTCGCCTTTTCTGACAAGCATAGTCGCCTTTTACGGCAAGTATGGGTTGCTGACTTGGTTGATGCATGTCATTGATCCCAATCGCATGGATCAATGCTCATGATGTCAATCACTGGATTGTCTGGTCCAGACTCGATTATTTACAGACTGCCATCATATAGCTGGAATACTGCTGAGTGCAACCAAACAAGCATGCATCAGAGTGCTTAACATGCTTAAGGCATGTGGCGTATTCACTCCCTGTCTTTAGTGGTGTCTTCAGTGATGAGGATTGAAAACATGTGATGATGGGATAAACACAGTCCATGCATTTGTTGCTGATTTGACCCATGATAGTGTACATATTAAAAGTGACTTGTTTCTTTGATAATAATACTGAGATGATAATATTCATTAATCAGAATAATACTGAACACATTAATTGTACTATAGAACTAGAAGGAACTTTGCTTGAGAAAATTGGCAAATGTGTATTCATGGGGTTCTTTTTCTAGGACATCGGCAAATATTCTGAAGATATTTTTCAAGTTTGGTAATGAATTTATACATAACTTATCAGAAGGTGACAATGATGATAATATCATGTCCAATGTGTCTGGCATTCTCATTACTGAAGTCAGTCAAAACACACTTTGGTTAGGTCATGTTGGTTTCAAACATAGGATTACAATGTCTAGACCTGAGAACTGGATATGGTTACCAGGCTGTGTGGCATAGTACCTCTTTAAAATTTGATATTAACAATTTCCTGATAATGTTTTTCGACTTCAAGACCAAAGTTCTAATTCCGTTTTTGAAATTATTGGTGATGGGGTGGTGTGTGTCTGTGTCTGTTTGTATCCTTCCACATGTTCCAGTTTGATCCTATTGTATCTGAATCCAGGAACCCCCCAAAACATCCGAAAAACTTATGCTGATGTGTGATGACTTGTGTTTATATCTGCAGGGAAATCCAACTTGATGGATGCCATCAGCTTTGTGCTTGGTGAAAAAACTTCCAATCTGAGAGTCAAGAGGCTTGGGGTAAGACTTAAGAGCATAATATTAGGACTTAGGAGAAAATATCTGATGATGATCATCATGATCATGATCATGACAAACTATTTCTCTACATGTCCTAGATTTATCCAGACTTGCCTAGGCTAAAGCAGCGTTAGAAATTGGCACTAGTCCTATAGTCCTTGCTAAACTGCCCAATAGTTGAGGTATCCTAAGGACTAGTAGAAATTGGCCCATTTTTTAGGGTTTTGCTATATGTTATCATTATAAGGACTAGTGGACTAAAACTGTTAGTTTCTAACCCTGTAAAGGCTAATATTTAGCCCCAAGTCTGCAGCAGACAATAGTTAAAAATTACAAATTGTTATAGCTATGAAAGAGATGTTAAAGCTTAGTTGATTGCAATGTTGAAATACCCCAGAATTTAAGAAAAGAAGTTTAAAAAATCCCAGTTTTGATCAAAACAATGATTTTTTCCTAATTTTTCTGCCAAGGGCTCTTAGTTTGGAACCCTAGATAAATTCCCGCCCTATATATGCTGGAACCTCATCCATCTGTTCAGTGTTGTGCTGTGTAACATTTTTATTTGAGTAGAAGGTAAACACTGACTAGATGTTCAGGTGTGACAGCCTCTCGGCAAGCTGTTGTACTGTAAGTAAGGGTAGGAAGGACCCATGAGCATGATATTCAGGTTGACAAGCATGACTTTACTTATAGATATATAACTTAGTGGACTAGTCATGCTAGTATTTGCTAACTGTACCATGTGCAGTCGCAGACGTAACGTGTACGTGTGACGGCTCTGCCGTCTCTTGTATGCGAGACGGGTGCGGTCCGCAGTACTCAGTGAAGCGCTTGATACTAATTAATTCAAACACCGTGGCTGTCCTGTCACCCGCGACCTCCGCGAAATTAATTTAAGCGCTATGTAAAATCATCCACTGCCGAGAGGGACCACAACAATCCACCCAAGGTCGTGACTGGCGGGTCGCGTGTGCATCGGGGCATCCGCCTTCCTATTTTCACATACCCTATTTTCGAACAGTTAAAACATGTCAACATGTCATTCTGGACTGGATACACTTGAAAGTGTACACGTCGAAGCTAGTGACCAGTTATCGCCATTTTTACATGTTATTTCTGCATATTCCGTGTAAACTCTGACCTCGTGGTACCGCGGCATTCATCGTATTCACGCGGAACGCGCCTTTTAGCGGGTGTCTGTTAATGACAATCAGTAACCAGGAAGTGCTCGCTCCGTAAACAATTTCAATTTCCTCGGAATGTTCCGTCTGCTGCAAGTTAGGGGTCATTATCGCATTGATACTTACTTCTGGTATCTTTTTATTTTTTTTATTATTGCCTTACCCCCATCTGTCAATGGACAGCCATATGACCGGCAGTTTCCCAAATAAACTTTCTCTCTCGACCTGAACTAGCTCATCTACATATTCATGGCGACTAATAAGGTAACGGAAGTTACGTAGCCCGCACATTTTCCCGCGACATTTTTTTCATGTCATTCGATAACTAGTAGAATGATCAATAACTGTACTTAATTTTGTTTTATTATTTTCACAAATAACGCTTGTAGAGACATTTTTGTGCAACATGCAGAAATCCATGGTCCACTGACAGGCCGTCACGCATACGAGTGACCCCCTCTCAAGTGGTCACTTGTACGCGAGACGGGAGAGCCGTCTCGCGTACACGTTACGTCCTCTACTGATGTGTACTGGCCAGAAAGAAATTGTGTTTTACTATGCTCAGGTTCTGGACTGGCAGCTAATGTCACAGCCTGAACTCCAATATCTGTGAACATTTGCTATTGGCTTGCTATAGTCCACTGATATCGGTAATGCTGGCGTAAACATGATAATATTGATGCCTAACTGTCTGGGTACTGCAGGATCTCATCCATGGTGCGCCGATCGGCCAGCCCGCATCAAACCGTGCTAGTGTGATGGCAGTGTACTATGACCCCGACCAGGATAAGGAGACCAGCTTCACAAGAATTATACATGGGAACTCGTCAGATCACAAGATCAATGGAAAGGTAAGGAACCTTGACATGTATTATCAATTTGCTTTAGCATGTTTAGACAGGGAAGTACCTTTCCGAATATTGACAACAGACAGCCAAAAGGGAAACTATTAATTTGATTGAGAATAGGACACTTGTACATGTTGAACTTATTGAACATGTTGAATAGGTCCATTAATTCTCTTTCAGATTAAATCCTCCTTGGGGCACTTAATGCATTTTCCTGGCTCAAGAAAATCTACATGACATAGTTGTCACCATTTTCCTTAATAAAAAATGTTACCACACAAAAAACTTCGTTTTTGTATGATATACGAACACCCTTACGGTGCCTCACCCTCCACGGCACGTCACGTGAGGGGAAGCAACTCTCACACAAATCACTTCCCTTATGTCATCTGACTAAGACAGACGTGCCTGTTTTTTTCAAGACAAACAAAAGTACAAGATTATCGTTCGAACAAGAACCATGGCTGACCAAACTGTATGTTTGGTACATTTCTTTCATGCAAAGGCGTAAAACCTCGTTATAGAGTTGTAATTATACGATTCATGTACGGTACCATTCGCGGGGCCGGGAACCCATCGGGTTCCCATTAGTGCCCGAAGTGCCCGAAGTGCCCCCGGCGGACCCATGGTCGCAAGTTATCGAAACTGTCTCAAGCCGGGGTCCACTGCCTCAAGCCGAATGTCCCCGTAGGCGGCCGACTGGCTCTATTCCTGAAGGAATGGGAGACAGTCACATCCAATCCCTGGACCCTGTCCATTCCAAGGGATGGCAATTTGCCTCGGTGGAAACATCATCCGTCCCCCTTCTCCGGGATAAAGCACACTCCGGTGCCTGCTACCCGAGAGAAGGCGGAATTCCTCCGTGCCGAGGTCGACGCACTTCTTATGAAGGCTGCGATTGAACCGGTTCCCGTGGGACAGGAAAGCGAGGTCTTCTACTCGACATATTTCCTAGTCACCAAAAAAGACGGAGGGTTCAGGCCTATTCTCAATCTGAGAAGGCTGAACAAACTCATAGAGGTACCGTCCTTCAGGATGGAGACACTGCGCTCGGTGATCTCAGCTGTCGAGACAGGAGAATGGCTAACGTCAATAGACCTAAAAGACGCGTATCTCCACGTACCCATACACCCCGAGTTCAAGAAATACCTGAGGTTTTCTTTCGACGGGAGGTGTTATCAGTTCAGGGTTCTACCATTTGGGATCTCCACGGCCTCGAGGGTGTTCACCAAGCTGATATTGATTCCTGCACAAGTGGCCAGGTCAAAAGGTCGGTTCTGCCATCCGTACCTCGACGACTGGTTACTAAGAGCTCTATCGCAATCCCTGAGTCAGATAGCTACACAAGACGTGATAGACATTCTGATCACTCTAGGGTGGATAGTCAATCTCAAGAAGTCAGATCTGAGCCCTACTCAGAATCTAGTCTTCCTAGGGGCGAATTTCGACACGGTGAGTGGACTTGTATCTCTGCCACAAGATCGCATTTCCAAGGTCAGATGTGTTACTTCCCAGTTTTTTCTGTCCGCCAGTCACACTGCTCGTACATGGCTCCAGTTACTGGGCAACATGGCGGCGACAGTGGATGTGGTTTGCCGGGCGCCCTTGAGAATGAGACCCATTCAACAAGCGCTCTGTCGACTTTGGGTGAACTCGGAAGATCTCGAGACTCCGCAGTGGCTCATTGCACACCTTCAGTGGTGAACTGAGGTCGGGAATCTGTCCCGGGGGCTCCCCCTTGACACCCCCGTTCCATCTCTCACAGTTCAAACAGACGCGTCACTCTCCGGCTGGGGAGGCATTCTGAGCGATCACACTGCCTCGGGACTATGGGAACTACCTGCTCTTTCACAGCCTAACTCGTCGGGGACCACTACAAGACATGCTCATGTCTTGGATGTCCGCAGGACCATCAAGGCCTATATCAGCAGAACTAAGGGTATCCGTAAGGATAATCAACTATTTTTCTGTTATGGCGTTAGGAAGGCTGGCTCACCTGCGAGCAAACAAACTATCTCCAGGTGGATAGTGTCTACTATTTGTACTTCGTACACCCTTCAAGGCAGGGACCCCCCTACCAAGTTGAAGGCTCATTCGGTTAGAGCAGTGGCTACGTCACGAGCGTACGCCGCGGCTCTGCCCATTGAGGAGATCTGCTCCGCGGCTATTTGGAGCCAGCTGAGCACATTCATCAAACATTACCAACTCGACAAACACTCAAGCGAGCATGCTCGGTTTGGTCAGTCAGTTCTCCGAACTGGGCAAAGTTCTGCATCTCTAACTGATTGACTTCGAGAATTTAAACCGCCCTCCGGTTATACTGCTCAGTAACGGTCCGGATTATATCTTCTGCGGTCGATAAAAAATACCAGTCCTTACTACTCGATAATAATTGTATTTGCACACGCACTCCTTCGATTCACGGGGATCTTCTGGCCTAGCTCTGCGCGGGTTTATAGTCTCTCGTGATTTACGCCCCTATATCACTTGTTAAAAAAAGTCGGGGGGTGTCTCGAGTTCTCAATATGATAAGCCACAAATAATGGCTCTTTTCATTGTATATGGTTGACCACACGCCCTGTCTCTAGCCTCCGCCTTTCGACGGTGGTGCCTCACGATAAGGTTGGTTCCATTTATTGTTTATTCATTGAAATAATCAAAATACGATGTATTTATGCACGCTTGTTGCTGACGGATGCCACTTCCTAGATTGATCTTTAGGAGTCTATCTTGATGCAATAAGTGCCCCAAGGAGGATTTAATCTGAAAGAGAATTTTACAAACCTGTAGAGGTTATGAATTCTCTGATGAAATCCTCCTTGGGGCACGGCCACCCACCTCCCCACATTCCGTCAGCATTAGACATATGGAAAGGGATTTGTGTGAGAGTTGCTTCCCCTGGCGTGACGCGCCGTGGAGGGTGAGGCTCCGTAAGGGTGGTCGTATATCATACAAAAACGAAGTTTTTTGTGTGGTAACATTTTTTATTAAGGAAAATGGTTACAGCTATGTCATGTAGATTTTCTTGAGCCAGGAAAATGCAATAAGTGGCCCAAGGAGGATTTCATCAGAGAATTCATAACCTCTACAGGTTTGTAAAAAGATTTAATCCTGTTAGTGTCAGAAGGCATCAAAAGTAAATTTATGGGTATTTGCAAATGGACAATGGAAGAGTTTTCACAACAGAGACCCATGAAGATCCGGGTTAGAATAGGTCTTCAGCAACCCATGTTTTACTGTAACAGGCGACCATGCTTGTTGTAACAGGTGACTAACAGGATGGGGTTGTCAGACTCGCTGACTTGTATGATGCATGTTATGCTATCCCAACTGCGTGGACCGATGCACATGATGTCAATCACTGGATTGTCAGGTCCAGACACAATTATTTACAGACCGCTGTCATATGGCGATATAGCTGATATATTGCTGAGTGCAACCAAACGAGCCTGCATTAGAGTGCTTTAGGCATGTGGTGTATTCACTCCCTGTCCATCAGTTTGACTTGATCATAATACACTGTGAACAACACACAATACATTTTAAGACATTTACTGGTGGTTAACATCATTATACATGCTGATAGGGATAGTCCTAGCACAGCCCACTGTGGGGATTCTGGGTTGGAATTTGCCCCAATAGCCTCAGTTTGTCATATGAGACACTTTATCAAGTTGGCAGTCTCAATGATTTGGTTCATTGTGTGTCATTTAACCCTGACGACATGGATGATGTTTCATAATATTAGACTTCAGGTTTTCCACCCACATCAAGCTGACATGCTGTGATACAACTGAAATACTGTTCGAAGCAGCGTTAAACATACACATTCACTTGTAATATTAAACACTGTATTGTCTTGATTATTTTCAGGCATCTGTCAATATTGCTTTGTGTGGTGTTAAACAACAAAGACTGCACAATGCACTTCAATTGTGATTATATGAATCAAGTACATGGATGATGCTGACCCATTCCTTGCCTGTTGTTTTCAGACTGTGTCAGGTCAGGAGTACGCTTCGGCGCTGGGTAAGATAGGCGTGTTGGTAAAGTCCAAGAACTTCCTGGTTTTCCAGGGGACTGTGGAGAGCATAGCCATGAAGAACGCCAAGGAAAGAACGCAGATGTTCGAGGAAATAAGCAGGTTCGTGTCTTAGATATGTTGATGTATTACTTTACCATTGTTGTGAAAGGTTAATTATTGGAGGTGTGCAGTATTACCAGCTAATGGATATGTATCACAATACAAAGGGAAATACTGGTATATTGTGTTTTAAGAATATGCATATTTTCATCTTTTTGGCAAAGTATACATAAGAGACAAGTCAGATTAAAATTATAAATTTGAGAAATTAGCCACTGATTTTGTAGATCGAAAATGCAAAACTATTTGCGACCAGCTTCCTGTTGTGACCATAGCAACATCCAACAAAATAGGGGACGATAACCAAAATTGTCAAAAATGTGTATGGGTTCATTTTTATCCCCCCAGCTTATAATGTGGGGGGAAATGGGCAACATCTTGTCTGTCTGTCTGTCGTCCGTCCGTCCGTCAGTAATCATTTCATTTCTGGAGTGTAACTTGAAGACGAAAAAATTGGCAGATACATCAAACAGATCCTGAAATGGTGCTTTTTGCAATTTGTGGATATTTGGCTTTTTTCTTTTTCTTGGAAACATGGAAACAATTTGTACTTAGTCTCAAAAGAGTGAGGTAGGTGTTTCCGGAGCACAACTTGAAAACTGTGATAAACTTTTCATCCAAACCTGGTACATGAATTAAACAAGGGCTGAAGTGGTTCCTTTTTCTATTTATGAACTTTTCAAAATTTGATTTTTCCTGTTTCTATGGAAACAAGTTAGACTTTGACTCATAATGGTTCACAATGGTGTGTTTGTCCAGACCATATCTCTAAAACTAATAGGTATTCCTTCATGACACTTTGCACACACAAAGACCAGGTTGTAAGAGGGTGAGTTTGCTGTTTAGGGATGTTTAGAATGTATATTTTTTTCCTGTTTCCATGACAACAAGTTTGACTTTGACTCTGTTCATTGTAGTGTGTTTGTCTGGACCATATCTCTAAAACTAATAGGTAGTATTTCTTGAAACTTTGCACATGCAGACCAGGTTGTCAACTGGTGCTGTTTGCTGTAAGCGATTTTTGGAGAAATTTTTTTTTTTCAGTTTCCATGGCAATATGTTTTATTTTGACTGTGTCCATAGTGGTGTGTACCTGACATGGAAATATACGTCAGATACATATTGTGTCGTGACCTGTGTACCATGATACATATCGTATCATGACCTTGCTGTATCGTTTCACCCCTTGAAAATCAGGCCAATAACCATCACTATTAATTAGTGTGTTTCTTTTGATAAAATGTGAGAATTGTGTCCAGTGTATGGGAAAGTGAAGGATGAAGTGACTGAATCATTTCTGTTTGCTTGCCACTCCAGGTCTGGTGAGTTGAAGGAAGATTATGACAGAGCCAAGGCAGAAATGTTGAAGGCTGAAGAAGACACTCAGTTCAACTACCACAAGAAGAAGGGGATTGCAGCAGAGAAGAAGGAAGCCAAGATGGAGAAGGATGAAGCTGAGAGATACCAGAGACTGAAGGACCAGTTGGTGAGTCTTGTTTCTGTATATACATACTGTATATCAGTAATGAGGAAGGCAAACATGCCAGGCACTTAAAAGCTTCGAACACATGTGAAGATGCAGGTTAGAATTGATCTTCATCAACTCAAGCTAGCTGTAGAAGGCAACTAACATGATCGGGCTCTCAGACTCGCTGACTTGGTTGATGCATGTCATCGTATCCCAATTCTGTAGATCGATGCTCATGATGTCAATCGCTGGATTGTCTTGTCCAGACTTGATTAATTACATACCGCTGTCATATAGCTGGAATATTGCTGAGTGCGGCGGTAAACAACAAACTATACATGGGACATGGATGGCCCAGTCTTTAACATGTTTAAGTGCTGTGCAGCATGGTGCAGAGAGGCGCCCTTTAGTTGTGTTAGAAGCTGACAATCATGGGTTTCAATCACAGCTTTTAAGCAATCTCAGCAATCACAGCAATCTAAGACTGATTGTGACCACCATACCCAAATAGATTTTGCCAAACTGTTCAGAACTTGTATCACTTTTGACTGCATTCAGATGTCATGCTGACAGGTCATCAATAGGCATGAATTACTGTTCAAAGGGGCATTAAATCAACTCATCCATTAATTATTTCATAATAATCAATGTTATTTTATCCCCAAACCTTTTTAGCCTGACAGTTTTTGATTGAAACCTTACCATCCTACTGTGAAGAGTTGCCTCCCTTGGTTGTCAGAATCTGCTGGGTGGGGATCCGAATCTCATTGATACCCAGATAAGTTCTTTTAAGTTCAGAATTCTTCCATCCATTCACTAACCAATTGACATTTTTTATGCAGGTAGAGAAACAGCTGGAACTTCAGCTTTTCAAGTTGTACCATAATGAACGGGACATTGATGAAATCTCTGATGAGTTGACCAAGAAGACACATGCACTTGAGAAGGAGAACCGCAAACGGGATCGGATTGAGGATGAAGTCAAAGAAAAAAAGAAAGAGCAGGGGAAACTCAGCCGTGAGCTCACCAAGATTGACCAGCAGATGAAGGAATCTGTAAGAGATAGATTTTAACATTTTAAGATCTAAAATAATATTTAACATAACAAGAATCATTTTGTTTTATTCTCTCGGTTTCATTTTGATCAGTCAAAAATGATATCAGCATACATTTGTATGTAAATTAATGTAAAGCTTTGAATTGTTTTTATATATGTTGTTGGGTCTGTAATGATACATGTTAATGATTACCAATGTCACAGGAAGTTGAATTGAACAAGAAACGTCCCCAGTATATCAAGTCAAAGGAAAAGACAGCTCACATGATCAAGAAACTGGAAGGCGCTAAGTATGTGATGTTAAGAAAATGGTTTAGATAATTCACTGTACCATCGTGAGAGGCATGTGTTAGATTTTGGTCACTTTTGAGGTATCTTTGTTACTGTTAAAGCTATTACCTTGAGAACATTTATGTGTATGAAAATGTTTTACTTTCCTAAATTTTGCTCCTGACACAATCAGCATGATCAGATATTTGTATGTTTCTTCTTGTTTTGGTTCTATTGATTCTCCCTGATTAGGTTTATGGGTTTTTGACCCACCTTCATGCTCATAGGTATCAAATGTTGTGGTAAAAGTCTCAGTATATACAGCTGCTTGAGTTTTCCTCCCACATCAAGCTGACATGCAGTGATATAGCAGAAATACTGTTCAAGGCAGCGTTATACCAAACTCAGTTACCATGAAATCAAGAGTTGATAGGATGATTTTGAAATGCACACATTATTAAGATCAGACCCGTGAAGATCTGGGTTAGAATTGGTCTTCAGAAACCCATGCTTGCTGTAACTGGCAAATATACTTGTCATAAGTTGTGAGTGTGTGGTCAGGCTCGCTGGCTTGGTTGCTGCATGTCATCGTATCCCAATTGTATCGATCGATGCTCATGATCTCAATCACTTGAATGTCTGATCCAGACTTGAATATTTACAGACCACTGTCCTATGGCTGGAATATTGCTGAGTGCAGCATTAAGAACAAACAAACAAACAAATACTAAAATCATCCTTTTTCTTTTAGGAAATCTCTCAAGTCCGCTAGAAAAACTCATGACAACCATGAACAGGAGGTGAGTATTCCAGTTATTTGACTTGAATCACATGCTTCAATATTTCTATACTATTCAATGGTTTAGAAATCCTGTTTCCTGTGGAAGAAATGAAGACATTTACCATGTTGACAGTTTATTGTGAAGAAACACGTTATTCGATAATCAGGGACGGGTATGATGAGACTTTGTTTTGCTTTAGATCAATGCACTGGAAGAAGAGCTGAATGAAATTGAGAAAAAGAAACAAGAATTCGAAGATCAAATCCTAGAAGAATCTCAGTCTCAAGGGAGATCACTCCAGTTAGAAGATGCACAGGTAAGTACCAAGACAGTGACATCTCTTTGAGGGACAGGAAGTCTTTTGACAAGATATGGAATAAAAAGAAATTAGCATATCTGAAATTATTACAAACAGTTGAGATTCTCAAAGGCTATGTGAGTACAAAGCTCATAAAAGAGAGGAAAGGGTTAATTATTGTCTCTGTTGTGTAATAATATCAATGTCTGATTAGTATTTTGTTTATATCAGGTGTTTTTTTTAAGGTAGAATATTTTTTCATGATTTGGGTTAGCATATTTGGTAACTACAGATCTGATGATATTTGGGTGTTAAGTTAAGGGTGTCTCCGCTTTTGAAGTACAGAAATAGATTTGTATGGAGTGATGACTGAATGACATTGCCTCATCATTGGTGGTATGCTGTTGAACCTGTTCAGGTTAGTGAATACCACCGGTTGAAAGAGGAGGCTGGGAAGCGGGCTGCACGAGCTATGCAGGAACTGGAGTCCATCAACAGAGAACAGAAGTCGGATCAGGACAAATATGACAACGAGGTCCGTCGGAAGAATGAGATGGAGTCCCAGATCAAGCAGAAGGAGCAGGAGATGGAAGAGAACAGGAAGAGAGTCGACAAGCTCTCTGAATACATCAGGTGGGGACTGACAGGAGATACTACAGTTGCGTGGATCGATGTTCATGATATCAATCACTGGATTGTCTGGTCCAGACTCGATTATTTACAGACCGCTGTCATATAGCTGGAATATTGCTGAGTGCGACGTAAAACAACCAACCAACCAACCAACCAAAACTTCCACTTATCTGTGATCTAGCGGGACTATGCTTGAATACAGCCAAAATTAACAAATCCTATCAAATCCTATCAAACTGTTGCAGAATGTTGTTAAGGTAACATCCTATCATTAGCTGAGATATTTCAAAGTGGTATTTTAAATTTTTTTACAATATGATAGAATAAGCATCCCAATATTGCTGACGTTAACCCTTGATCTGTTGTGGCCCAGAACCAGCACACAGGCTGTGGCCGAGCAGCGCCGGGTGGAGCAGGAGCTGTCGGAGGAAGTTGATGGTGCCAACATCCGTATTGCCGAGATCAATGATGACTTAGCGCAGATCATGCAGGAGCTAGGAGAGGCGAAGGTAAGCAGGCTGCACAGATTGAAGACACAACATATTCAGTCCGAATCCAGTCTTCATGTCATTGGAGGAAATTTTCAAGCTCTTGTTAGTTGAATCATTCTTTAATGAAATTGAGGTACATGCCATATGTATTTACCTATGATATCTCTTTTTGTAATAGAAAAAACAAACATTACAAAAGTTGTATCATTGCATAAATTATTTCCCCTCACAGGTGGATAAACACGAGTCTGCCCGAGCCATCAAGAAGGCAGAGCTGAAGGAGAATCTCAAACGCCTGTTCCCGGGAGTGGTAAGGAAAACATTCACTATTGCAGTACCTGAAGTGGTTAGCCTTTATTTGTGGAAGACACAATGCAGTAAATGTGTGAACGTTTTTAGCTTTTGACTGATACGAAACACTTTACAAAGCTTCAGAAGATAAACACAGGGTCAGGGTAATCACAGTTAAGTTTCATTAAATGTGGAGGCGAGGGGAAATGGGGTTAACTTTTATTTGCTTTAACTAGTCCAGACTTATGCTGCTTTATCATGTTTATAACTCTAGAGCACTGAGATACCATGCCATAGTTTAACATGGATACCCTACTTTAAGACACATTGTACAGGCTATGAGAAGACCACTCCTTGTTTTATCCCCTGAATGACAACCTGAATGTTGAGCGCCAGTCAGGGTAACAAGAAGTATCATCTTTGAATTATTTTTTGTATGGCACGTCAAGGGGATCGAAACCTTCGGCTCTTCTGTTCCATGGTTTGCCTGGAAACCCCACCTTCTTGATGTCCAGATTCCAGATTCATCAGTCTTTGTGATAAATGTAAATAGTTCAGGATATCTAGAACTGTTCTCTTTGCTGTTCCAGCATGGCCGACTGATCGATCTCTGTGAACCGAGTCACAAGAAGTACCAGGTGGCCATCACTAAGGTGCTGGGGAAGTACATGGATGCCATCGTCTGTGACACGGAGAAGACGGCCAAGGACTGTATCCAGTACATGAAAGAGCAGCGTATTGACCCAGAAACATTCCTGCCCCTCGACTACCTGGATGTCAAACCTGTCAATGAGAAACTCAGGTAACCGTTTTGGGATTCTGGGTTAGAATTGGCCCCAGCAACCTATGCTTGTCAATCTCTTCTAAATCCTTACTGTGATTTTGGTCTTGGAAAGGGAAACCCAAATATATTAGGGAAAAGTTTATCTGAGATAACATAAATGTTATTTTGGAATGAAATCTAACCTAGATTTGCAGATTTATATCATCCTGGGAGTTGCAATTCTAACTTCCAGTTTGTTAACTATTCTCCAGAGATATTCGTGAACCGAAGAATGTGAAGCTGATCATTGATGTGATCCGGTTTGACCCACCGGCTATAAAGAAGGCCCTTCAGTTTGCCTGTGGAAACGCTCTGGTTGCTGAGACAGTAGATGATGCCAGGAGAGTTGCCTTTGGTGGACAGGAGAGACACAAGGTGTGTAGAAGTCATGCGGTGCAAGTCAGGGATCTTCTTAGACGTGTTAGATGCTGACTTCAGTTTACTGAGTAAAATATATGAAGATGTAGCATATGTCATATTTTAGTGGTTTATCTTCTTCTCAAAACTTACTTACTTTCTTCTTGATTGTGTTTCAGTCAGTGGCGTTGGATGGAACATTGTTTCAGAAGTCTGGTATCATCTCTGGTGGTGCAAGGTAAAGGGATTTTATTATCTGCCAGGTGTACACCTGTCATATGAACAATAATACATACTTGGACGCAAATAGGCCAATAACCTGCCTAATTAATTATTAAGCCATTCAGTGTCTGTACTGTCAAATATTTTGGGTTAATCATCAGCAAATTTCCAAAAATCAGGTGGTAGGGTGGTGGGGTAGCCAAGTAGTTAAAGCATTCACTCATCATGCTGAAGACCCGGGTTCGATTCCCCACATGGGTACAATGTGTGACCCCCCCCCAAAAAAGTGAATTTGCTGGAATATTACTAAAAGCAGCGTAAAACCATACTCACTCACTCACTTTTTGGGGTTCTTTCTTTAGATATGTAAACATTTTGTGACATTTTATCAAATCATGAAATGGTCAATGTTGCCACTGTTGATGACATGAGCTTGTCCTCACAGTGACCTACGAGCCAAGGCTCGGCGGTGGGATGAAAAAATGCTGAATCAGCTGAAGTCTCGCAAGGAGAAGCTGTCGGAGGAGCTGAAGGAGCACATCAAGAGGAAGAGGAAGGAGTCGGAGCTGAACACCATCAGGTCCCAGATCAAGGGCCTAGAGACCAGGCTGAAATACTCCATCACTGACAGGGACAACACGGTCAGTTCAAGCACAGCACAAGCTGGGGGTTTCTTTAGCAAAGAGAATGTTTGGCATTGGGGATTCTGGGTTAAGATTGGTCCATGGCAATCTCTTCTTGTCATTAGAGGCTTGCTAAATGGATTGAGTGGTCAGACTTGGTGGGATGGTTGATTCTGTGTCAACATGCCCTGAAGGTGTGCATTGTTCCTTATTTTATCAAAATATGGATTGCCTGGTCCAGATTTGATTATTTACAGGCCACGGTATTCAGACAACAGTGTCAACTCTCATTCCAATAAAATACTCCGTTGTTGTAAAATTGAAGCATTGTGTTTTGATTCATTGTGAAATATAACAAGTATTTATGTCCCCAGTATTTCTAGTTAAGAAACCTGTGAAGATCTGAGCTAGAAAAGGTCTTCAGCAACCCATGCTTGCTGTAAAAGGCGACTGTGCTTGTCGTAAGAGGCGACTAATAGGATCGGGTGGTCACACTGGCTGACTTCGTTGATGAATGTCATGGTATCCTACGTAGATCGATGCTCATGATTTCAATCACTGGATTGTCTGGCCCAGACTTGATTATTCACAGACCGCCATCATATAGCTGGAATATTGCTGAGTGTGGCGTTAATTACATTAAGTAATACGTTACCACTGTTATACCGAGGCTGTTGTCCCCCACAACTGCTCTTATAGCGAAATCTTCCACAGAGATCTCAATCACCTCATGCAGCACGTGCGTAGCAACCTAGCTGCCATGTAACACCCATCACTCTTGTCTCTTGCGCTTGCCATAGCGAGACGTGTATCGACTGCTCTGCTTGCGTTCTACGGTTTTCCGCCTCCTGCCTATCCTTGGTGATATTTATTACTGTTCCTAGTCCTAAGTAAACTGTAAAATACGGGGCGTTCGTTATACGGCGCTTAGAAAATGTTCCCGCCTAAATTTTCTCGCCTTTTTTCGCTACTAATGGGGTGTGGCGTCGGCACTTTTTATCTTCCGTCCACCTTTAGTGGTATATCATGGTGTGTTTTTTGCCATATCTATATATGTATTTTATGTATTCGCTAATATCGTTTGTTTTTCTTCGGAAAATCTACGTTTGTGAATATGTTTGGTGTGTGTGTTGTAACCATGTTTTGTTTTTGTTCAAAGAACAATGTCGGACATGGAAATGGATCTTTTGTCCAGCACCCCGGCTACTCCTGTTAACAGGTGCTGTGGCGCCTGTCAGAAGTTTTTGTCTTCTGGGGATCCTCACAATCGTTGCCCGCTGTGCATGGTCCCTTGCGAGGACACCCGGTGCACCCTGTGCGAGGGTCTGGGGCCGGAGGACTTTGCGCGATACAGGCGTTACGTGCGCTCTGCTATCACCCCTGAGGTGGCTGGTTCGTCCGGTCGGGCGCCCATTGCGGGCACTACCTCCTCGACAGCGGATCCCTTGGCGGCCCTTGGGCTGTCCGGGGATTCCGTCGCAGCTTTGTTGTCTCAACTGGTGGACTCCAAACTGGCAAGCCCCGTTTCATTGGTTCCTGTTTTGTTTGTTTTTCAGCAAACCAAACTGTTGCAGCATATTGAGAAGGATCTGGCAAAAGTGCAGCAAAATCTGCAAGGATTTGATGTAAGTGTTTCACTCCATTGCTCTGTTGTTGTAATGAGACTATGATGGATAGAGTGAATGTACAGTCTTCTAATCTGGTAAGTTTCACAGGCCATAGAATGCCATGAGTTAACAAGTTTTGTATCATGTATATCATAGCAACCTTACTGGCAAAATATGTATCAAAAACTAAATGTAGCGTTACAACCCTAAAATTTACTTGTCACTTTAAGTGATTATTGAGCACAGATAGGTATTTGACTGGTCAGTATTATTTCAATAAAGACTCCCCGATATGTTGAGCATATCACCTAATGGCATTCAGTGAAGACTTCCATGAAGCTGAAGACAATGTGACAAGTCTACACCTTGTTTCTAACACTAGTACATTTGAGAATATAATTACCCTACATAATTACTGATTCAAGTGCTGTGGTTTCTTACTGGAGAGGGGACACGGGTGTCCAAGTCGTCTAAGGCGCTGCGATTCGCTGTGCAGAGTTGCATCCCTTGGGCATGCCAGAAACCTATGATTGTGGGTTCGAATCCCGGTTCGCCCGATTATGTTTCTTCTTTGTCAGCACCATACCCCTGCTCGTGGGTTTCACAGCATTGGTAAACGTCTGAGACCTGCATCACTTCGGGCTTTTCCTCCCACATTAAGCTGGCACACTGCGATATAACTGGAATACTGTTAAAAGCGGCGTTAAACCCAACTCACTCACTCACTTACTCTTACTGGAGATTTCTGTGTTAGGTGCGCATGTCAGAGATCGATCGCAGGATGGGGGAGCGAGGGGATCACATCAAGCAGCTGAAGGACAAGATGAATCGTGTGGAGGATGAAGTGTTTGCTGTTTTCTGTCAACAGATTGGAGTTGCCAATATCAGGTAGGTAACAAGGCAGTTCAGGATATTTGGGATTCATGGCAAAACACATAGGTAGACAGGTCTCCAGCTCGCTCGCTCGCTCGCTCGCTCGCTCGCTCGCTCACTCACTCACTCACTCACTCACTCACTCACTCACTCACTCACTCACTCACTCACTCACTCACTCACTCACTCACTCACTCCTTGCCATGATGTTGTTTTCATGTTGGTTGCGAACCTTGAGTAAAGTTGGCCCCATGAAATAAATTTTGATGAATTAACATCTGACATAGTAGTAATGTAAGTCTCTATAATGCAGACAGTACGAGGAGCGCGAACTGAGAGTACAGCAGGATCGAGCCAAGAAGAAGCTGGAGTTTGAGAACCAGCGTTTCCGGCTGACCAATCAGATTGACTTTGAGAGGTCCAGAGACACATGGGGTGAGTCAGTGTTCTTGTCTGTCAGAGGGAGTAGTATCTGGTAATTATTCTGAAAATCGTAGCTGCATTTCATGCTCAGTTTTAAATTAATGTATGTGGAATTTATGGTTTGTGAAATTAGAATGAGATTTCTTTTTGAAAACAATGTAGCTTTGATTGTTCTATGAATTAGTGTTAGATGTGTCAAGTACAGTGAAGTTGGATATCTTGAAAGTCATGGTATTCCAATTGTTGTGTAGCAGTCATTCTCTTGTTCAACAGTGAATTTTGGATTGGTTTCATTATAAGAAGGACCCTTGGACTTCGAACAGTGTTCCGTCATAAAGGAGCTTCCAATTTCCTAGATCATGGGATCATATCACACTTTGCAAGGTTCAGTTCATTGCTTTCATGATTCTCCAATACGATTGCCGATGAAGCCATATTGGTAATGAATATTGATGTTGTAACAGAGAATGTGCTGAAGTGGGAGAAGACGGTGCAGCAGGACGAGAAGGAGCTGGACAAGGTGAAGAATGAAGAGAACAAACACATGAAGGTAGGTCCCAGGCTCCCAGCTTCAGCCTTTCACTTCTATGTCTGTTGATGTCTGTTTAGAGAGACTGCAAGTCCATATCAGGTTTTAATAAGTCACTTTTTTCTTAGCCTTATGTTGCAGTGATATTATTATGTATATGTATGGGTGATTATCTAGGTGCCTGAGGGTTATGAATTGCTATGATTTGTTGTACAGAGTTATGTCCCTTATTCGTAACCAGGAACTACTGATTGCTGGTATGTATCCAAGATTTAACCTGATCATGATCCCTAGTTGCATGGCAACATGCACATGCTATTTCACCATTGTAATAACCGTCTGCCCTCATCACTAGGGGCTTTCCTTCCAAGATAAGCTGGGATATTACTGAAATACTTTTCAAACCCAACTCACTCATCCCTTTTCTGTTGATGTGGTTGTCATATAGATAATAAAAATATGTTGTGCATGTTGTAGGTTATTGATGAGGAGATGCAGAACATGGAGCGTTTAAAGCAGCAGCGCCTGACCGTGAAGTCTGAGGTGGACGACATTGAGGGTGTTGTGTCGGACATCAAGAAACGCATGACGAACCAGAACAAGGAGATCAACACAGTCCAGAAGTCCATCACTGTGATGGAGACCAAGCTAGAACAGAAGAGAGCTGACCGCCACAGTCTCCTCAAGTCTTGCAAGGTAATCACTGATAATGTCTGTTAATTTGGCTTCATTGACAAACTTAAATATGGTGTCTTTGACTTTAGGTTAGTTGAATCCCATAAATGTTGTTCTGAATGCCTATGGTATAACTTGTGCTTTCACGAAGCTTTCAACTTTGAGTTGACTCATAGCATGACCTTTGCCTCTGTGGAGAGATGGTAGTGGGACCGTGTGGCTTCAGCAATAGGCACCTTCCTGAGGCAAGGGAGTTAACCGACTTTAAAAGACCAGTTTTCACCCTTGTGGTTCGATCATAGCACCAGCAGTGGCTATTACGAGCTATGTCCCTTCTATGTCTCTCCTATTGCCCAATCAGATTCCACCTATCATATTACTTGAAATGCAGCAAATTACTAGAGCACCTTGTAAATATTTAAACCATGAAAAGTTTTGAATAATATCTGTTGACGCCCAGTTGACAGTACAAATTCTTTTCAAATCCTGCTATTGACCTAAATCTGCACAGCAGTTTATGAACTGGATGTTGATTTGGTTTTGCTATTTTAATTGGACTGTGCATAGATTCCTTAGTCCAGCCAAACCATAACTTAAAACTTGCAGCCTATTTCAGCAAGGGTGGAAACTCCCTTGCCTCGGGAAGATGACAATAGGTTGCTGTGCCAGACAGTGGTTTTATTCCCTTCACAGATATCAGATATGGAACTGATCACTAGTTGACCCCTTTATTGTCTGGTCCGGCTGAATGTCTCACGGTCATCCCTGACTATGACACAAAAGAACATTCACTCACTCATACATTGAGGCTGTATATGATACATTTCTTGCTGGTAGGGCTGCAATATAATAAGCAGTAAGGTACATGAAAACCTAATACTTGATATGTTCCATGGAAATAAACAGTAGCCCAACTAAGACATATATAGTACAATTTACCAAAAGACCAAAATTTGAAGCCTCCTACGTACAAGTAGAGTCGACGAAAATTAATTACGATATTTGGTCATCAGTGTCTGAAATAAATGCCTGCCCGTGGCTGGTTACTTTTCTGTCAGGCTGCATGAAATCTTTCTCCACCTGCCCGACTGTGTGGCAGATAATTTTAAGACGACTTGTGTGTTCAGTTTTGTTATAAACTCCTCATAGATTCTCAAGTAATTGTTTGCATTGTTTCAACTGAATCAAAACATGATTTGTCTCTTATTTTGCATGATGTGTCAATGTTTTTATTGTCTGAATGCCGGCAGGCAACTTTGAAGATGGGCAGGCAACATTTATGGGTCACCTGTCCGACTGTCTTGTTGGGTTTTATATTGAGAATCTCACCCTCGCGTGTCTTTTGATATCAAATATATCAATGAGTGTTGATATATTTGATATCAAAAGACATGAGGGTGAGATTTTATTTATCATCCAACATCATCCTTCCAACTTTTCAATTTGTAGACAGTAATAATCAGTGTCTAAAGTGTAAAAAGTACTGCTAACAGCTTCAGTAGCAGAGCCATTAGTGATGTCATTTGATTGTGATGTCATGGTAACCAATGACATCATAATGGTCTGCAAAGCATTGGGATGCAATTTCATTGCAACGATATCTACAATGTAGATATCGCTTGATCTCACCCACACCATATCTCCTGTGGGAGCTAGTTTTGGATGATAAAATTGTTTCAAACATTGATGGTCATACTGTTTTATGCGTCCTTGTGTTGTTTATCAATGCATATAATCATAAGATCGCATGAGTAATCTGGTTGTGTGATTTCTAACCATCATAATAAATGTCATATTTTTTCATGTAGATGGATGCTGTCCGGATTCCAATGCGTCGAGGTACAATGGATGATATCAGCCAGGAGAATGACCCGTCCAATCAACCTAGCCAGGAATCTGCCACAGATAGCAACAGTAGTCGGGGCGCTCGGGCAATATACGAGAGGGAGGCTCGGATAGAGATCGACTACTCTCAGCTAGATGATGAACATAGAGAGGTGGGTGGAGTTGAATAACCTCCTTCGTACAATCTTGTCACTGCAAGCCATGGTGGTACAATTTACTCAAGGAAAGATAACTCTTCAATTAAAATCCAGACAGTTTTGACATTTATAAAAGTAGTCTCAAAACCGGATATCACTAAAAGTGATTGATCTTCCCTAAGAACAATTGATAGATGTGCTAGTTTTAAATTACCAGCGTGATACTGAGAAATTCATAGCCTTAGCTGTATCCTTTGACATTACGGGGATGATCTCTGAGTAAGGTTAAAAGCAGGCAATAATTGGCAAGGAAGTGTGCCTTGGAAGGTCTGCCACAGATAATAGATCTGTAAAATAAAAACTTGTGACATCTCTGTTACTCCTGTGGTAGACTTAGTATTGATTGGTGGTATTTTGTTTCAGCTTGATCATCCTGATGATGTCAAAAAGGGCTTAGAGCAATTAACAAAGGCGTGTTCCGATATGAATGCAACATTACAGAGGATAAATGCTCCCAATATGAAGGCTATGGAAAAGTGAGTATACCATGTGTCATGATGCATTAGACTGCCCCGTTGTCAGGGGTTTGAACATAACAGCCTTTGGGGATTCCAGGCCAGCACCTCGGGAGCCTACTGACATATGGATGGAGTGCACAGTGTGTGATCTGGTTGAACATGTCATGGTTACCATGCTAATAGGCATGCATGGTGTGCCTTGCTAGGTTGTGTTTATTTATAGGCTGCTGTGGTATAGCTACATAACTTATCAATACCAGTCATTCACTTGACAGGTAGCGAGCTGATTAAATTCGCACTCTCACCCTCTCACTGTTCCCTGATAGTAACCATGGTAATGAAATAAGGAGAAAAACGAATGCATATGCATCATAATCATGGTGATAGTTCCCCATAAGTTTCCCACTAGTGCATATTCTCTTTCTGATTAAATCCTCCTTGGGGCACTTATTGCATTTTCCTTGCTCAAGAAAATCTATATGACATAGTTGTAACCATTTTCCTTAATAAAAAATGTTACCACACAAAAAACTTCGTTTTTGTATGATATACGACCACCCTTACGGGGCCTCACCCCCAACGGCGCCTCACGCCAGGGGGAGCAACTCTCACCCAAATCACTTTCCTTATGTCATCTGTAAGAGACAGACGTGTTGATTTTTCACACAAGACAAAAAACGGTACCTTTGAATTCAAATGGCCGTAATGGCGTCCATATTGTAGTTCCACGGGCTGATACATGTAACACCAAGGCCATTAAGAAACGGCTTGGGGTTTTGTTATATCATACAGCATTGGTCTACAATTTTTTCCTTTACAAAACCCAAGGTGGTGTGTTAATTCATAAACTACACTTACCTTTTTTACGGGTTTTTACACCTTAGCGCGTAACACGCCCCTTTGGTGTTATAATTATACTACACATTGGCTATTAGTATCGCGTTACAAATCGCATTCTACATTACGCCTTTGCTTCTAGTTTCACAATTTATGCACGTTTCTTTCCGATCTTTATATCGCACTGATACACGTTGATACCCTTCCCGCCCACCTCAGAAATTACGGTCTTGTTTACAAGACCTTCAAACTGTGTACGGGTTGTTCTAAGACAGGCACGAACGCTGCCGAATATGTCTGGCGGAGGACATTGCCTTTACCCCCCGGGGCCCCCAAAAGAGACAAGTTGACTTGTTCCACTTTAAAGAGGTCTATTAAAGGCGGGGGTAGATATCAGATCTACTAAGACATCCCCCCCTCCCCATCTAAAAAGGGTAAAAAAGCTGCCGAGATTGTCTCCCCCGCTCCCTCTCCGGGGGCCGGGGGGAGAAGGCTCGAGGGTCCCCGTAGTAAGCACTGCACCCTCTCCTGCACTGTCTTTGGCAGACTTTTCTGCGTTACTTAAGTCGCAGATGGCGTCGATGATGGAGGAGGTAAAGTCTCAGCTCCGAGAGGAGATGCGGACCGAGCCTTCCCCGTTGTCGGCGCCGGACGCGGCTTCGAGACCTTGTGATATGCCCGGCGTCGGCCGAGGCAGGCAACTTGGTCTCGGGGACGATCTCAGACCGGGCTTCGGCGCCGGCTCGAGGTCGCTCCCAAGCGGAGGGGTGGCGGGCGCCGGCCCGTGCACTACCGACGCACAATTTTTCCCTAGCGGAGCCAGACGCCTCTTCCGAGGCCGAGGCTTTCACTAGTGGATTCGTAGCCCGGAGCCAGGGGGGTTCCCTTGGTCTCGGGGACGATCCGAGACCGAGCTTCGGCTCCGGCTCGAGGTCGCTCCCCAGCGTAGTGGTGGCGGGCACCGGCCCGTGCACTACCGACGCACAATTTTCCCTAGCAGAGCCAGACGCCTCTTCCGAGGCCGAGGCGTCCACTAGTGGATACCTAGCCCGGAGCCAGGTTGGTTCCCTTTGTCTCGGGGACAATCCGAGACCGAGCTTCGGCTCCGGCTCGAGGTCGCTCCCCAGCGTAGTGGTGGCGGGCACCGGCCCGTGCACTACCGACGCACAATTTTCCCTAGCGGAGCCAGACGCCTCTTCCGAGGCCGAGGCGTCCACTAGTGGATACCTAGCCCGGAGCCAGGTTGGTTCCCTTTGTCTCGGGGACGATCCGAGACCGAGCTTCGGCTCCGGCTCGAGGTCGCTCCCCAGCGTAGTGGTGGCGGGCACCGGCCCGTGCACTACCGACGCACAATTTACCCTAGCGGAGCCAGACGCCTCTTCCGAGGCCAAGGCTTTCACTAGTGGATACCTAGCCCAGTGCCAGGTGGGGTCCCTTGAACCTCCGGCACCTCGGCACCGGGACTCGGCCTCGGGCCGGGTGCAGAGACACGTGCGGGACAGGATTGTCCATGTACTGCCTCAGGTTGCTGCGCCCATGCCAGAGTCGGAGACACCCAACTTGACTAAGGTCAAGCAGGGCCGGCGGTTGCCCCCCCTTTCCCGTGTGCGGTGCGGAGTTGAAGGCTGCTTACATATGCTTCGAGGAGCAATATCATAATGCATGCCAACAGCTCCGTGTGTCCGTACACTCCGCGTATCTGTCGGCTGTACAGAGGGAGTTAGCGGGAGAGGGGCCGGCCGACTCTTCGGAGTTGGCCGCGCAACTAACATTATCTTGCGCGGGACGCTATTCGTAGCTGTGCATCGCAGATGATGTGCGCTGTTATGTGCATGCGCATGCGGTGGATGTCGGTATCTAAATACTCGACTTACACACGCCAAGACCTACTTGCTTTGCCGTATAAGAGGGTGCCACCCTCTTCCCTGGGGCTCAGCAGGCGGTCCGAGAGGCTGCTCAATTGTATACTTCCATCAAAGACTCATAAGGCCTTGTTGGAGGTACCAAGCGTTAAAACCGCGTAAGCGGGCCTCTCCAATTGTCCCCTCCTACGCTAACGCACGGGTCAGACGTCCACACCTGCTTGGAAGCCGCCGCTTCCTTCAGGTATAAGGGCGCCGTGAGGAGCAAGAGAGGCACGGGCCGGGGCAAGGCAGCTGGTCGAGGCCAACAGCTTTTTCGCGGGGCTGGGAACGATGGGTTCCCATTAGCGCCCGAAGAGCCCCGGGTGAACCCATAGTCGCAAGTTATCGGGAAAACTCATACCTTTGAATTCAAATGGCCGTAATGGCGTCCATATTGTAGTTCCACGGGCTGATACATGTAACACCAAGGCCATTAAGAAACGGCTTGGGGTTTTGTTATATCATACAGCATTGGTCTACAATTTTTTCCTTTACAAAACCCAAGGTGGTGTGTTAATTCATAAACTACACTTACCTTTTTTACGGGTTTTTACACCTTAGCGCGTAACACGCCCCTTTGGTGTTATAATTATACTACACATTGGCTATTAGTATCGCGTTACAAATCGCATTCTACATTACGCCTTTGCTTCTAGTTTCACAATTTATGCACGTTTCTTTCCGATCTTTATATCGCACTGATACACGTTGATACCCTTCCCGCCCACCTCAGAAATTACGGTCTTGTTTACAAGACCTTCAAACTGTGTACGGGTTGTTCTAAGACAGGCACGAACGCTGCCGAATATGTCTGGCGGAGGACATTGCCTTTACCCCCCGGGGCCCCCAAAAGAGACAAGTTGACTTGTTCCACTTTAAAGAGGTCTATTAAAGGCGGGGGTAGATATCAGATCTACTAAGACATCCCCCCCTCCCCATCTAAAAAGGGTAAAAAAGCTGCCGAGATTGTCTCCCCCGCTCCCTCTCCGGGGGCCGGGGGGAGAAGGCTCGAGGGTCCCCGTAGTAAGCACTGCACCCTCTCCTGCACTGTCTTTGGCAGACTTTTCTGCGTTACTTAAGTCGCAGATGGCGTCGATGATGGAGGAGGTAAAGTCTCAGCTCCGAGAGGAGATGCGGACCGAGCCTTCCCCGTTGTCGGCGCCGGACGCGGCTTCGAGACCTTGTGATATGCCCGGCGTCGGCCGAGGCAGGCAACTTGGTCTCGGGGACGATCTCAGACCGGGCTTCGGCGCCGGCTCGAGGTCGCTCCCCAGCGGAGGGGTGGCGGGCGCCGGCCCGTGCACTACCGACGCACAATTTTTCCCTAGCGGAGCCAGACGCCTCTTCCGAGGCCGAGGCTTTCACTAGTGGATTCGTAGCCCGGAGCCAGGGGGGTTCCCTTGGTCTCGGGGACGATCCGAGACCGAGCTTCGGCTCCGGCTCGAGGTCGCTCCCCAGCGTAGTGGTGGCGGGCACCGGCCCGTGCACTACCGACGCACAATTTTCCCTAGCAGAGCCAGACGCCTCTTCCGAGGCCGAGGCGTCCACTAGTGGATACCTAGCCCGGAGCCAGGTTGGTTCCCTTTGTCTCGGGGACAATCCGAGACCGAGCTTCGGCTCCGGCTCGAGGTCGCTCCCCAGCGTAGTGGTGGCGGGCACCGGCCCGTGCACTACCGACGCACAATTTTCCCTAGCGGAGCCAGACGCCTCTTCCGAGGCCGAGGCGTCCACTAGTGGATACCTAGCCCGGAGCCAGGTTGGTTCCCTTTGTCTCGGGGACGATCCGAGACCGAGCTTCGGCTCCGGCTCGAGGTCGCTCCCCAGCGTAGTGGTGGCGGGCACCGGCCCGTGCACTACCGACGCACAATTTACCCTAGCGGAGCCAGACGCCTCTTCCGAGGCCAAGGCTTTCACTAGTGGATACCTAGCCCAGTGCCAGGTGGGGTCCCTTGAACCTCCGGCACCTCGGCACCGGGACTCGGCCTCGGGCCGGGTGCAGAGACACGTGCGGGACAGGATTGTCCATGTACTGCCTCAGGTTGCTGCGCCCATGCCAGAGTCGGAGACACCCAACTTGACTAAGGTCAAGCAGGGCCGGCGGTTGCCCCCCCTTTCCCGTGTGCGGTGCGGAGTTGAAGGCTGCTTACATATGCTTCGAGGAGCAATATCATAATGCATGCCAACAGCTCCGTGTGTCCGTACACTCCACGTATCTGTCGGCTGTACAGAGGGAGTTAGCGGGAGAGGGGCCGGCCGACTCTTCGGAGTTGGCCGCGCAACTAACATTATCTTGCGCGGGACGCTATTCGTAGCTGTGCATCGCAGATGATGTGCGCTGTTATGTGCATGCGCATGCGGTGGATGTCGGTATCTAAATACTCGACTTACACACGCCAAGACCTACTTGCTTTGCCGTATAAGAGGGTGCCACCCTCTTCCCTGGGGCTCAGCAGGCGGTCCGAGAGGCTGCTCAATTGTATACTTCCATCAAAGACTCATAAGGCCTTGTTGGAGGTACCAAGCGTTAAAACCGCGTAAGCGGGCCTCTCCAATTGTCCCCTCCTACGCTAACGCACGGGTCAGACGTCCACACCTGCTTGGAAGCCGCCACTTCCTTCAGGTATAAGGGCGCCGTGAGGAGCAAGAGAGGCACGGGCCGGGGCAAGGCAGCTGGTCGAGGCCAACAGCTTTTTCGCGGGGCTGGGAACGATGGGTTCCCATTAGCGCCCGAAGAGCCCCGGGTGAACCCATAGTCGCAAGTTATCGGGAAAACTCATCCGCTCCTCCACTTTTCCGGGATAAAGCACACACCGGTGCCTGCTACCCGAGAGAAGGCGGAATTCCTCCGTGCCGAGGTCGACGCACTTCTTATGAAAGCTGCGATCGAACCGGGTCCCGAGGGACAGGAAAGCGAGGGCTTCTACTCGACTTGTTTCCTAGTCACCAAACAGTGATCTCAACTGTCGAGACAGGAGAATGGCTAACGTCAATAGACTTAAAATACGCCTATCTCCACATACCAATACATCCAGAGTTCAAGAAATACCTGAGGTTTTCTTTCGACGGGAGGTGTTATCAGTTCAGGGTTCTACCATTCGGGATCTCCACGGCCCCGAGGGTGTTCACCAAGCTGATGTTGATTCCCGCCCAAGTGGCCAGGTCAAAAGGTCGGTTCTGCCATCCGTACCTCGACGACTAGGTTACTAAGAGCTCTATTGCAATCCCTGAGTCAGATAGCTACACAACAAGTGATAGATATTCTGATCACTCTAGGGTGGATGGTCAATCTCAAGAAGTCAGATCTGAGCCCCACTCAGAATCTAGTCTTCCTAGTGGCTAATTTCAACACGGTGAGAGGACGTGTATCTCTGTCACAAGATATCAAGTCCCTTAAGCGCAAGTCACACTGCTCGTACATGGCTCCAGTTACTGGACAACATGGCGGCGACAGTGGATTTGGTCTGGCGGGCGCGCTTGAGAATGAGTCCCATTCAACAAGCACTCCGTCGACTTTGGGCGAACTCGGAAGATCTCGAGACTCCGTAGTGGCTCATTACACACCTCCAGTGGTGGACCGAGGTCGGGAATCACTCCCGTTCCGTCTCTCACAGTTCAAACAGACGCGTCACTCTCCGGCTGGGGAGGCGTTCTGAATGATCACACTGCCTCGGGACTATGGTCCCAGCAGGAGATCAAACTGCATATCAATGTGCTAGAACTGAGAGCGGTCAGGTTGGTGTTCCAACGCTTCCCGGATCTGCTTCGTGGCCAAGTGGTTCGTCTAGAGATGGACAACCAAACGGCGATGACTTACATCCGGAAGCAGGGGGGAACGGCGTCTCCGTCGCTTCGACGAAAGACGTGGCAGTTCCTACTATAGTGCGACTCTCACGATATCAGGGTGCTACCTGTTTATCTCCCGGGGGTGGACAACGTCCGTGCGGACGCTCTGTCTTGCCGGATCCTCGCTCCTCACGAGTGGAGGCTCGACCCGGGGATATTCGGGATTTTCTCCCTGTTATACAGGTCGTTACAGGTGGATCTGTTTGCGTCTGGGTTAAATAACCAGACACCAACGTTCTGCTCCCGAGTCCACGACCCGAGGCCGGTGGCACCGGACGCCTTTCAGCTAGATTGGACGGACAGTTCTGTGGGCATTCTCCCCAGTACCTCTGATTTCCAAGGTCCTGTCTCAGCTAGGCACTCAGCCTGCGCGACTAATTGTGCTCCTGGCACCTCTTTAGTCGGCGCAGAGTGGGTTTCCAGTAATACTCAGGTTTCTGGCTCAGCCTCCTGTTATATTACCTTTACGACCGGACCTCCTATCCCAGAACGGGGCCCTCCACCCGAATCTCAGGATTCAATGGGTGGCTTGGCCACTGTCAGGAATCGCCTCCAGAAGAGCGGTATTCCTGCACGAGTTGCAGACACAATACTGGCTTCGCGGAGGGATTCGACAAACGTTCAGTACGATAGATAGGCCTGCTATGCGCCCAGGTGTGTCGATAGAGGGATTGCAGATCTTTTTTCTGCAGATCTCGTATCCGTGCTTGAGTTTCTCCAGTCGCGACTAGATGACGGCCTGGCCGCATCAACAGTCCGAGGGTACTCTACAGCTATCGCAGCTTTTCACGTCCCTGTCGACGGGGCACTTCTGGGTGCACACCCATTAGTGCAGCGCTTTTTAGCAGGTGTGGACAGGATCCGACCGCCAGTCCGGCGGATCAGTCCCCCTTGGGACTTGTCAATCATTCTAGATTGGCTGTCCGGTCCTTCCTTTCGGGATCTGTCGTCTCTCTCTCTTCAGCTGTTGAGCTGGGAGACGGCGTTCCTTGTGGTGGTAACGTCCGGCAGACGGGTAGGCGACATTCGTGTTATGTCAGCCGATCCCAAAATAACTGTCTTCCATGGGGTCGATAAATATCACCGGGACAGTCAGTTTTCGTCTACCGGACTATTACCGTCCTAGGGTTGCACACGATTCCACGTGAACGGCTCCTATTGAGCTACCCGCTCTTTCACAGCCTTCCTCGTCGGGGACCACTGCAAGACATGCTCATGTCTTGGATGTCCGCACGACTCTCAAGGCCTATATCAGCAGAAATATGGGTGTCCGTAAGGATAACCAACTATTTTGCTGTTACTGCGGTAGGAAGGTTGGCTCACCTGCGAGTAAACAATCTATCTCGAGGTGGATAGTTTCAAACATTTGTACAGCGTATACGCTTACAGGCAGGGACCCCCCTACCAGGTTGAAGGCTCATTAGGTTAGAGCAGTGGCTGCGTCAAAAGCGTACGCCGCGGCTCTGCCCATTGAGCAGATCTGCTCCGCGGCTATTTGGAGCCAGCCGAGCACGATTCATCAAACCTTACCAACTCGACAAACACTCAAGCGAGCGTACTCGGTTTGGTCAGTCAGTTCTCCGAACTGGGCAAAGTTCTAATCTCTAGCTGATTGAGCATTCGAGATTTTAGACAGTCTTCCGGTTATACTGCTCAGTAATGGTCCGGATTTTATCTTCTGCGGTCGATAAATATCAGTCCTTACTACTCGATAATACTCGTATTTTGCGCACGCACTCCTTCGATCCTCGGGGACCCTCTGGCCTAGCTCAGCGCTGGTTATGGTCTCTCGTGATCTACGCCCTTATATCACTTGTTCAAAAAAGTGTGGGGGGGTGGGAGGTGTTTCGAGTTCTCAACTTATGACAAGCCGCAAAAACAGGCTTTATCATAATATATGGTCGACCACGCCCTGTCTCTAGCCCCCGCCTTTCGACGGTGGTGCCTCACGATAAGGTTGGTTCCATTTATTGAACTCAATATTTTATTCTGTTGAATAATCAAATACGATGTATTTATTTACGCCTGTTGCTGACGGATGCCACTTCCTAGATTATCTTTGGGAGTCTGTCTTGATGCAATAAGTGCCCCAAGGAGGATTTAATCAGAAAGAGAATTTTACAAAC
Source organism: Haliotis rufescens (assembly GCF_023055435.1). Lineage (NCBI taxonomy): Eukaryota > Metazoa > Mollusca > Gastropoda > Lepetellida > Haliotidae > Haliotis > Haliotis rufescens. The sequence goes on from NW_025963924.1 coordinate 448,768, forward strand.
CTGTAGAGGTTATGAATTCTCTGATGAAATCCTCCTTGGGGCACGGCCACCCACCTCCCCACATTCCGTCAGCATTTGACATATGGAAAGTGATTTGGGTGAGAGTTGCTCCCCCTGGCGTGAGGCGCCGTTGGGGGTGAGGCCCCGTAAGGGTGGTCGTATATCATACAAAAACGAAGTTTTTTGTGTGGTAACATTTTTTATTAAGGAAAATGGTTACAACTATGTCATATAGATTTTCTTGAGCAAGGAAAATGCAATAAGTGCCCCAAGGAGGATTTCATCAGAGAATTCATAACCTCTACAGGTTTGTAAAATTTTTTGTAAAGATGGTAACAATGTCTTTTCAATATTGATAGTACCAGTACTTTGATGGGTCAACATCTATGGAGATAAAACCACTGACCGACTCTTTCTTTGTGTTTGAAGCTCCTAAACAATATTGTCTCCATTTTCAGTGATTGGTAAGTTTCATTTTAAACTATTTTCCCTTGTGTGTTTCAGGTTAGATGGTGTCAAGGAAAGATTAGTTTTAACATCAGAAGAATTTGAAAATGCAAGAAAACGTGCAAAGAAAGCAAAACAAGTATTTGAAAAAATTCGTAAAGAGCGATACGACAGATTCATGACATGTTTTGATCATGTTGCAACAAGAATAGATGAAATCTACAAGGTAAAGAGATACCTGTCATCATTAGATGTTAATAGTTTGCAGCATGTATAGACAAACAGTAAATACACACAGTAGGACAAATACTTACTTATTATTAACAATATATTCTGCTTTACATGTCAGTGCATGTTGACATGAAAACCTAGTTGCACCTGCTCCCATATATTTATAAAAGTTGAAACATAGGCACCTCACTGCCAGTGTCCCATATGTCATGACGCATTGCTGTAAAATGTAATAGGAACATGTGCTCATAACCTTGACGTACCTCCAGTTGGATGACATCCAGCCCAAGAAAGCATGACAAAGTACACTTTACACAGGGATTAGTGATGTAGACATGAACATGAAATTATTCAATAACAGGTTGCACTTGTGCATGTTTTATGCAGCTATCTATCCTACGTTGGCATGATGTCTTGTGTGTCATTGTAGAAGTATCTGTTAATTCAGACATAGCACTGTCTTACAAAACATGATCAAGTGTCAGTGTTGGTATATGACACCATTACATGATCAGATTGAATAAGCCACTAGTCTGAAGCCTAAGTCTAGTAAAATTCTGTTTCATCCATTAAGCTCATTTAATATTATAACAGTCTATATGATAACACTAAACTCCAATAAAAATGATGCTTACAGTCTTATTTGGGCAGTCAGACTATAACTGCTATGATGAAAGTTTTAAATTGAATCCAAATAGATTCAGCCTTTCAACATGGCTTAGTGTGAATATTTATCTAAGTCTGTCCACCAGATTCTTAATGTGTCTACTTTATGACATTACTTCATGATGTGCATAAATGAGTGTGACTTGTCCGTGTCCAGTCTCTAGCCCGGAATCAGAGTGCCCAGGCTTTCCTTGGTCCAGAGAACCCAGAGGAGCCCTACCTTGATGGCATTAACTACAACTGTGTTGCTCCAGGCAAGCGTTTCCGACCCATGGACAACCTGTCTGGTGGAGAGAAGACTGTTGCGGCGCTTGCTCTGCTCTTTGCAATTCATAGGTAAGCTTCATAGGAAGAGTGTCTTCAAATCCTGTGTTCTATGAATAAAAATGTTATATAATGAGTGTACTACTGGTAGATTACCTTCTTTTTAAACAGGGGGCACGAGTGACCCAGTGCCACAAGTTCACTGTGTGTCCCTTGGGCAGGCGAGAAACCTATCATTGTAGGTTGGAATCCAAGTTCGCCTCAATTATGTTCCTATGTTTGTCAACACCATACCTGTGGTCGTGGGTTTCACCAAAGTGGTAAACGTCTGAGACCTGTGCCACTTTGGGCTTTCCTCCAACAGGAAGCTGATACACCGTGATGTAACTGAAATACTGTTCAAAGCGGCGTTAACACCAACTCACTCTCTTTGTAAACAACACATTAATGATATTTCAGTTAATCCACACTTCTCTGTATGAATAAGTTAACATAAGGTACAGTATGTATCAAAACTGTAGAAGTCCTTGGAATGTTGAATACCAATAAATATACTGAAAACAAACTCAAAGAATTGTCTGTGGTATTTCATTTAAATAAAGGAACATTTAACATGTTTAACAGTTTTCACAATTGACTGAAAACCATCTCAGTTTACATGTACTTGTACAAGTATTCAATCAAACAAATATTCTTTTTGCAGCTTCCAGCCCGCCCCTTTCTTTGTGCTGGATGAGATTGATGCTGCCTTAGACAACACCAACATTGGCAAGGTACACACCAGGACATTCTTTAGTCAGTAATGCTGTAAATGTAGATGTTTTTTCAAGAATACCAGGGTAAGGCGCATTGTGTACACATGAATTTGATGCTCTTTAAATCGGATTGTCTCTTTGAAAAAAGTCAAATTCTCAATCATATAATGACGTTGATAATAGGTGTTGATAAAATGTATTGCAATGTTTAAATGTTTTTCTTGTTTCTTAGATTTTCTTGGCCCGAAAGGCCTACTCACACCTTCTCCTAGCTGTATTAAGAAATCCCTTTGTTCCCTGTGTTTTCACTTGACTGTGTTCCAGTGTTTTCACTTGACTGTGTTCCAGTGTTTTCACTTGACTGTGTTCCAGTGTTTTCACTTGACTGTGTTCCAGTGTTTTCACTTGATTGTGTTCTCAGTGTTTTCACTTGACTGTGTTCCAGTGTTTTCACTTGATTGTGTTCTCAGTGTTCTCACTTGACTGTGTTCCAGTGTTTTCACTTGACTGTGTTCCAGTGTTTTCACTTGACTGTGTTCCAGTGTTTTCACTTGACTGTGTTCCAGTGTTTTCACTTGACTGTGTTCCAGTGTTTCCACTTGACTGTGTTCTCAGTGTTTTCACTTGACTGTGTTCCCAGTGTTTTCACTTGACTGTGTTCCCAGTGTTTTCACTTGACTGTGTTCCCAGTGTTTTCACTTGACTGTGTTCCAGTGTTTTCACTTGACTGTGTTCTCAGTGTTCTCAGTGTTCTCACTTGACTGTGTTCCATTGTTTTCACTTGACTGTGTTCCAGTGTTTTCACTTGACTGTGTTCCAGTGTTTTCACTTGACTGTGTTCCAGTGTTTCCACTTGACTGTGTTCTCAGTGTTTTCACTTGACTGTGTTCCCAGTGTTTTCACTTGACTGTGTTCCCAGTGTTTTCACTTGACTGTGTTCCAGTGTTTTCACTTGACTGTGTTCTCAGTGTTCTCACTTGACTGTGTTCCAGTGTTTTCACTTGACTGTGTTCCAGTGTTTTCACTTGACTGTGTTCCAGTGTTTTCACTTGACTGTGTTCCAGTTTTTTCACTTGACTGTGTTCCAGTGTTTCCACTTGACTGTGTTCTCAGTGTTTTCACTTGACTGTGTTCTCAGTGTTCTCACTTGAGTGTTCCCAGTGTTTTCACTTGACTGTGTTCTCAGTGTTCTCACTTGAGTGTTCCCAGTGTTCTCACTTGACTGTGTTCCAGTGTTTTCACTTGACTGTGTTCCAGTGTTTTCACTTGACTGTGTTCCAGTGTTTTCACTTGACTGTGTTCCAGTTTTTTCACTTGACTGTGTTCCAGTGTTTCCACTTGACTGTGTTCTCAGTGTTTTCACTTGACTGTGTTCTCAGTGTTCTCACTTGAGTGTTCCCAGTGTTTTCACTTGACTGTGTTCTCAGTGTTCTCACTTGAGTGTTCCCAGTGTTCTCACTTGACTATGTTCTCAGTGTTCTCACTTGACTGTTCTCAGTGTTTTCACTTGAGTGTTCCCAGTGTTTTCACTTGACTGTGTTCCGAGTGTTCTCACTTGACTGTTCCCAGTGTTCTCACTTGACTGTGTTCTCAGTGTTCTCACTTGACTGTGTTCCCAGTGTTTTCACTTGACTGTTCCCAGTGTTTTCACTTGACTGTGTTCTCAGTGTTCTCACTTGAGTGTTCCCAGTGTTCTCACTTGACTATGTTCTCAGTGTTCTCACTTGACTGTTCTCAGTGTTTTCACTTGACTGTTCCCAGTGTTTTCACTTGACTGTGTTCCGAGTGTTCTCACTTGACTGTGTTCTCAGTGTTCTCACTTGACTGTGTTCCCAGTGTTTTCACTTGACTGTTCCCAGTGTTCTCACTTGACTGTGTTCCCAGTGTTTTCACTTGACTGTTCCCAGTGTTCTCACTTGACTGTGTTCTCAGTGTTTTCACTTGACTGTGTTCCCAGTGTTTTCACTTGACTGTTCCCAGTGTTCTCACTTGAATGTATTCCCAGTGTTCTCACTTGACTGTGTTCTCAGTGTTCTCACTTGACTGTGTTCCCAGTGTTTTCACCTGACTGTGTTCCCAGGTTGCCGCATACATCCAGGAGCAGTCAGAGACCCACTTCCAGTGCATCGTCATCTCCCTGAAGGAGGAGTTCTACAACCGGGCTGATGCCCTCATTGGCATATACCCAGTAGTAAGTTAGCTAATCATCAAAAACACTCAAAACTTAGCCAATCTAGTTGCCCTCTCTGTAGTCACTGTACAACAAGCTGATCTAGTTGCCCTCTCTGCAGTCACTGTACAATAGGCTGATCTAGTTGCCCTCTCTGCAGTCACTGTACATTAAGCCGATCTCGTTGCCTTCTCTGCAGTCACTGTACAATAAGCTAATCTAGTTGCCCTCTCTGCAGTCACTGTACAATAAGCCGATCTAGTTGCCTTCTCTGCAGTCACTGTACAATAAGCCGATCTAGTTGCCCTCTCTGCAGTCACTGTACAATAAGCTGATCTAGTTGCCCTCATTGCAGTCACTGAACCTTAAGCCAATCTAGTTGCCCTCTCTGTAGTCACTGTACAACAAGCTGATCTAGTTGCCCTCTCTGCAGTCACTGTACAATAGGCTGATCTAGTTGCCCTCTCTGCAGTCACTGTACAATAAGCTGATCTAGTTGCCCTCTCTGCAGTCACTGTACAATAAGCCGATCTAGTTGCCTCCTCTGCAGTCACTGTACAATAAGCCGATATAGTTGCCTTCTCTGCAGTCACTGTACAATAAGCTGATCTAGTTGCCCTCTCTGCAGTCACTGTACAATAAGCCGATCTAGTTGCCTTCTCTGCAGTCACTGTACAATAGGCTGATCTAGTTTTCCTCTCTGCAGTCACTGAACCTTAAGCCAATCTAGTTGCCCTCTCTGCAGTCACTGTACAATAGGCTGATCTAGTTGCCCTCTCTGCAGTCACTGAACATCCAGATTACCATTGTATTTGGCCCCTTCGATTAGATGGTTGTCATGCTTAATGCAGTCCGTGACATTTGCAACTCATCCAAGTAAAACTTTGTTCAGGCAAGTAAGCTAAGGTTTTACTAGTTCATATGAACTCTGAAATTTACTGAAAATTATCGAGGACTTAATAGATTGGGCCAATTGATTCCGAAATTTTTTTGTCACAGATTGTAAATGTGACCTTGGTTTGTTTTCCAGCAAGGCGACTGTGTTATCAGCAATGTGCTGACCCTTGACCTGACAGAGTACCCCGATCCCTACAAGAACGAAGAGGAGGACCAGCGATTTGTCCGATGAAGATTTCCGTTTCAAAAGTGCTTGCATAGGATCATTCACAGTTTCATTATTCTCATATCAGAACTGTTTCAAGTATTTGACTCATATTTTCATATGTATATAAAACATATTCAACAATGTCAACTAAGAAACTATTTTTAGCAGTATAACTGCTCAAAATGCATTTATTGTCTCATTAAGTCTGTTTCATAATTCACTGTGACTGGAAATGAGAATATTAACTGCAATGTTTTTTGTTAAATTTTCAAAGAATTGCTCCCAGAAAATTAATGTAATTCAATCAAAAATAAGATGATAAATGTGAAAAGGTTTCCCCAAACAGTTTGATAATCCGACAAGGATTTGTTACATTGGTGAAATGTTTTGAACATTTTGGAGGTATTTTTATCAGTTTTGTTTTCCTGATAGCAGTGTACATGGAATTCTATTTCCATAAAATAAGATTTTGTAATGATAGGCAAGACACATTTACACAAGATTTTTATCATGGTGACGTATTCATATACAAGCGAGAAAGTATCACTGCTGCTGCGAACTGTTTTAGCTAATAACATAGGTAGGTAGGATTGTTAGGTTAATATAGAACAGGAAATTGTGAAAATCTTGTTAAGACAGTTATGTGTTTAAGAAATTATGAGGAAATTTGTAGAATTTCTCGCAACTCTACTATTCTTAATCTCAATTTCCTTTGCTTATAGTGTTCTTATTTATTTTCTTGATACTTACTTCATGCTATGTTGAAGATAGGGATCAAGATGTGTTCATGTAAGCCTGTGGTATTTCCACAGTGATTCCTCCTTAACTTTGTCTGTTGACATTTACATTGTAGTTAAGTATACTAATTCTGTGTTTACATGGTCTAATTATATTTTTATCTCAGTTATATGTCCAGTAAGATTAAATTGCTTGACATAAAAATCAATATTGTGATGTGTTTCATTAAATTTTATATGTGAAACTTGGGAGTTTGTTGTCATTTCAGATTTCTTTCTTATGTAAGTTTTTGAATGCATTCATATTGACATTGAACCATGGTGAAGATGGCTTTTCTGAGGTAGCCATGTTGTTTACCAACAGGATGTCGATTTTGTTACACAATTTTGATTGGACTTAACATAGGCTCCTTAGTCCAGTCAAAATATAGCTCTGAAATTCAAACCTAGTTCTGCAAGGGTGAAAACTGGACTTTTCTTGTCCATTAACACCCTTGCTTTGGGAAGATGGTTGAAGAAGTACAAGGTGCTTGTTTTCAAATGTATGTGTTGAACCAGTGATTGATAGCGTAACAACGATTCATACCTTGGGTATTGTGATGACACACATTGTAACAACCTGATCCGCATGTTACATGGGATATTTGGGGTGATTGGATGTATTTTGCGCTAGAAGCCCATGGGGAGACAATTATAGGGTGCTGAGGACATCTTCCTTGATTCTATGGCCAGGGTATGTTAGTTTTGAGTCTGGTTTGAATGACATGAACCCAACACTTCCACAAGTACCAGACCATCCTCTTTATCTCCAGGGCTGGCATTTCGGTAAACCTACACTAACCCATGGATCCAATCCTGTGGTTGCCACCTCATATTACCCACCCTTGATTTTCATTATCATTTTCCTGACCAATTACACGTCAAGTTAGGGAAAAAGGGAATGGGTACATGAGGTGGACTTAAGGACTACACAACATTGAAGCCGTATTGTAACTCGCATTCTTATTAGACTCACCAGCGGAGCAAATCAAATTGGCTAATGAAAATCAAGGGCAGGTAATATGAGATCGTGAGAACCATGGGATGGGTCCAGGTTTACCAAATTGCCAGCCATGGAGATACAGAGGATGGTATCAGACTGACTTTGTTGCACATGCTTCCTGTACAACTGGGATTGCCTGGGAACACAAGTGTGGGATTCTAGGGACTTAACCTGTCCTGGACTCTTTTTAGGGAGACAAGCCCATCCTGGGGACTAATTCTACCCTGAATTCTCATTTGGAGACCAGCATTTCTGGAGATATGTTGTACCCTGGATTAACCATGAGGAGATAGGCAGGTGGTTTTCGTGTGTCTGTGTGACTGTGATCTATTCTGTCTTTTGATTTCCCTAAATGAAAATCAGGTTTGCTTTCACATTGACTAAATACCCCCCCCCCCCCTAGAAATCCTGCTGGTAACTGTTTGATGGTATTAATGAACATAGCAGGACAAGAGTACTATATTTACTCATTACATCTTGTAGTCGGAATATTTATGACGATCATTTTACTGATAAAAGTGCATAAGTAATATTTCGTTCATTTCCATTCTGCTATGATTAATAGAGTTGCAATATTCGGTGAACATTAGGGGGTGGCATTCACGTCACTGACTTTGAAACTTGGTTACTGCGTTCCACATATACAGGTACCGTAAATTCTCTGTCTGATCTTTAATAGTCGTTCGGACTTATAGGTTTGTTTAACGCAGATGTCCGCAATATTCACGCTATATGACGGCGGCGTGTGATTATTAAAGTCTGGATCAGACAGTGCAGTGATTGTTATTACGATGAACGATCCACGCCGTCGAGTCCGATGACAAGGCAATCAGCAAACCTGATTATCCAATCCATTAAGTCTCCTCATACACGCACAGGTTGACGGAACCTATTCCACCTGGAGTCCTACGGACGCTTCGATAAAGACAGCAGAGACTGGGCCCTCATCACTTGTGTCAATATAACGGAATCGATGTACTTTCTGATGTTTGTTTGTTTGATGGTGCAGAAAACTGTTGGCTGAAAATTGAAGAAGGATGAGTCGCGTTTTGAAGGTTTATGGTATTGGCACGGAAATGACACTATCAAGTTCGCATCAAGGACACTTCGTCATGCTCGTTTCCTTCCGAGATCGATCACCACATCCGTACAGGAACCTACTGATAGCGCTTCAAAACGTGCCAGCCAGTGGTCTAAGGTTGGCTCCCTACTGTGTCAGGGGACATAAGTGGTCAGCCAGTGGTCTAAGGTTGGCTCCCTACTGTGTCAGGGGACATGAGTGGTCAGCCGGTGGTCTAAGGTTGGCTCCCTACTGTGTCAGGGGACATGAGTGGTCAGCCGGTGGTCTAAGGTTGGCTCCCTACTGTGTCAGGGGACATGATTGGTCAGCCAGTGGTCTAAGGTTGGCTCCCTACTGTGTCAGGGGACATAAGTGGTCAGCCAGTGGTCTAAGGTTGGCTCCCTACTGTGTCAGGGGACATGAGTGGTCAGCCGGTGGTCTAAGGTTGGCTCCCTGCTGTGTCAGGGGACATAAGTGGTCAGCCAGTGGTCTAAGGTTGGCTCCCTACTGTGTCAGGGGACATAAGTGGTCAGCCAGTGGTCTAAGGTTGGCTCCCTTCTGTGTCAGGGGACATGAGTGGTCAGCCGGTGGTCTAAGGTTGGCTCCCTACTGTGTCAGGGGACATGATTGGTCAGCCAGTGGTCTAAGGTTGGCTCCCTACTGTGTCAGGGGACATAAGTGGTCAGCCAGTGGTCTAAGGTTGGCTCCCTACTGTGTCAGGGGACATGATTGGTCAGCCAGTGGTCTAAGGTTGGCTCCCTACTGTGTCAGGGGACATAAGTGGTCAGCCAGTGGTCTAAGGTTGGCTCCCTACTGTGTCGGGGCACATGATTGGTCAGCCAGTGGTCTAAGGTTGGCTCCCTACTGTGTCAGGGGACATAAGTGGTCAGCCGGTGGTCTAAGGTTGGCTCCCTACTGTGTCAGGGGACATGAGTGGTCAGCCAGTGGTCTAAGGTTGGCTCCCTACGGCTGGCTCCATACTGTGTCAGGGAACATGAATGGTCAGCCAGTGGTCTACGGCTGGCTCCATACTGTGTCAGGGGACATGAGTGGTCAGCTAGTAGTGATACACGTTTATGGGTTTTCTTCCCACATTGAGCTGAAACACTGTAATAGAACCTAAGTCGGCATTAAAACTGAATGTACTTACTGTTTAGACCCATTACCAGTAGCAGTAACAGTAGCTGATGGAAGTCACAAAACAACGAGCCGGAAGCAGTCCACATACATAGTGCGTGGGTCAATTGTTGGCGTTAAGTCTGTTTGATGAAGGTCGCTGTTTTGAGACATATACTGATGGAAGAAAATAAAGGAACATTTATTTGGGAGTCATATATGTACTACATTACTCGCGTCTTTATGAATGCTACTTTTGAATAACTGTATGGGTGAGTTGGGTGTAAATTAACGCGGATTTCAACTATGGAACACTGTCAGCTTAATGTTCGTGGAAAAGGTACACAGCGACGCAGGTCGTGGATATTTACAAACCATTGAAATGGTACTGACAGACCAATCATCATAATATGGTTGAATCCGGGATTCAATCCCACAGTCAACGGAGCCAGGCGCGACTAAGGGACGCCACTCTGCTCAGATTATTACGACGCCAAAGTCCAGTGACTATCCATGTAATCAGACATCGTTTTACTATAACAAGTATGCAGACTGTTTTAACCCGTTTGATTCCGGATAAGAATGTAAGTACCAGAAATGTTTGCTTGTTATCACATGACGTATACAGTATATCACGTGCAATATACAGTGCGTCGCGTGCCGTTTGCTCCGCGTGAGATGTGCGTGCGGTGTGCGTCGCATGCGGTTTGCGTCTGGCGATCTTGGATCGGAACTTCTTGACTTAAAGACCTCTCAGAATCAACGCTGCGGACACTCAGACGGGCCTATATTGTCGATTTACAAGAATCCGATACACTACCAACTTCTACAAAGCATAATGTCTTTAGAGGCAGCTACATGGATCAGGAGGTGTGGGAGGATCGACAACAGTAATATCAACAGGGACAGTGTACAAGGGTATGCTACATTACACGCGTGTGCGATAGAAAGACGAAGCACACGTGTTAACGAGCACTCGAGAATCCACTAACACGGAACACAGACCTGTCGCCTACATCTACTCCCCCCTCAGCTGACGATTCAGGGATGTCCAGAGCTTTATTGACGATCTCCGACTCACGTTGTTTTACAACATTTGGACCCACAATTCACTGTTTCCCATGGTGTAGATGTACGTGTTATTCACATAGCATCTTTGGAACAACATGTGGACCCACAATTCACGCTTCCCATGGTTTAGATGTACGTGTTATTCACAAAGCATCTTTGGAACAACATGTGGACCCACAATGCACTGTTTCCCATGGTGTAGATGTACGTGTTATTCACAAAGCATCTTTGGAACAACACGTGGACCCACAATGCACTGTTTCATTTCGCGTAGATGTACGTGTTATTCACATAGCATCTTTGGAACAACATGTGGACCCACAATGCACTGTTTCCCATGGTGTAGATGTACGTGTTATTCACATAGCATCTTTGGAACAACATGTGGACCCACAATGCACTGTTTCCCATGGTGTAGATGAACGTGTTATTCACATAGCACCTTTGGAACAACATGTGGACCCACAATGCACTGTTTCCCATGGTGTAGATGTACGTTTTATTCACATAGCATTCGTTGGAACAATATGTGGACCCACAATGCACTGTTTCCCATGGTGTAGATGTACGTGTTATTCACATAGCATCTTTGTAACAACAACTTTGGCATATATGCCTTTGCCTTTTCTGAGCGATATAGGGCGGTCGGGTAGCCTAGTGGTTAAAGCGTTGGCTCGTCACGCTGAAGACCCGGGTTCGATTCCCGACATGGGTACAATGTGTGAAGCCCATTTCCGGTGTCCCCCGCCGTGATATTGCTGGAATATTGCTAAAAGCGGCGTAAAACCATACTAACTCACTCACTCACTCACTCTGAGCGATATACATTGTGTCAAAACAATCAGTGTTCTATCAAACCTATTCATCGACGCGCACTATTAATCGTGACGTCATCGTCAGTGTGAACAGATTAATCTCGTTCAGTGCGCAAAGCATAACGGAAATGTCACGCGCTTTATTTAACCCACTTCATGCATACTGGTTCCTTGATGTATATACGTCGCGTCATCTATAAGATAGGTTGAGATGCATTCTTACAGCGTTCTGCTGTGAATCTGAATCTAGCCCATTACTATGTCGGGAGTCACATAGGGCAAGGTAATACCTCTCATAATTTGTTATTTCTTTTCCCGAATAAATTAAAAAATATAAAACTGTACGATTAACAGCTGCGTGCCCGTGGCTGTCTGATTTTGTTCATTCCTAAACTCGTTCCTCTTTGTTTAAACTCTTCTCTGAATTAACCTTAATCAAGATGGTAATATGATACTCGATGGTTGGAATGACCTTTCGCTAACACATTGAATATTATGCAAGTGCCCTAACCTTAACCGACACTAATGATTGCTCAACGTCAACAACCTTTGCCAACGTCACCATTGTCGACTTCGGTTTCAGCCATCAATTATCCCTGTTGGCATTGTGTCCCACTGGTGTGGCATTGTTTCTCTGTGCATGCAGGCGATGCTTGCAAGAACACGTCTCTCAACAACATCATGTTGTGGACAACGGATCATCGTGTTCCTCTTCAAACGCAAGTCTGGATAGGATTACTCTCGAAGCACCATGTAGTGACCAATGCGTTTGTACACGATCTATCTTCGTCTTAGGCACTGTAGCTCACCTGGCAATGGCTAACATTAACATAGGAACGGAAGTCGTCGTCTATTGGTATTTGGTGACCTGAAATGAGGTGTAACGTCGCGATTATTGCACTTCAGCTTATTGCATAAGTTCGTTTCATTTATCAATATAATCGTGAATAAAAGCATCTTAATTAATATAAAGAACTAAGTATTGGTAGTCTACACGTAATCTGATATGCGTCATTAAACTTTAACTTTCGATTGTTGATAGACATACTCTGGAATCAATGCAAATTTGAGGATGATCTCTTACCATCTTTTAACGTATGTTGGTATGACGCGACCGGGAATCGAACCAACGTTTGTCCGCTTTCCCTGCACATGCGGTGTAAATCTGGTAGGCGTATCGTGTAGGAATAATCTATGCTTAAGTAAAGTGCTGTTTTAACAGTATTCCAGTAATTCCACGGCGTTTCACATTAGTGTTAGAGGAAAGCCTAATATCATAGACGTCTACTATGATTCACTTCCGTGAACCCCTTGTGCAGTCGGGTGCTGAGATACCAAGAATCATATTTGGGGTTAATCTTGGATTCGAACCAACATTATGCGTATCTTGGCACGACTAAGGGGCGCAACTCCATGCCGAACAACGAATTATTGCAAAACACCAACATAACATTTATTGTCACAATGAAGCAAAAGGCAGGATAACATTCGACACAACCACGTATACAAGCAGACATTCAATAAATCAGTACAGAATTTCCAAAATATGTACATGTATATTTCACTTCAATACATCATAAATCTAAACTATCAACGTCAGGAGTACGGTACTCGCATAACATCAGTTGTTTGGCGGCTCGTCACCTCTATAGGAGATGCAAGCTCAAAAGTATAAGGGGCGATTGGGTAGTTAAAGCGTTCGCACGTCACGCAGATTCGATTCCCCACACGGGTACGATGTGTGAAGACCATTTTTGGTTTTTCCCGCCGTGATATTGCCGGAATATTGTTAAAAGCAGCGTAAAAGCACACTCACTCCAAGTCATAAAGTCCGGACACGCTATCCAGTTGGTCAAACCTCCGGGCGCGGGTATGATGCTCAAATATCAAGAATCGTTATCGAGGCGAATCTAAGAATCGTATCAGCATCAAGCGGATCCTGGCAAGATTAAGGGACGCAACTATTCTAAATTCTCAATTATACCATTTTGTCCCTTTCCTTATACAATCTGTAGTTTACCACATTTTGCTGTAATGTGTCTTCAAAGTTCTTTATTCATCAGTTCCTGTACTCTTTTTATGTAGATGGATAAGACTGAAAACATATGTATTGCCTCTGCGCCCATCCCCACCAGATGTCACTTTTCTAGGAGCGAGCTTCCGCTTTAGCCTCGTTTTCACAAAGGACAAAATCCCGCCCCGGAAGTTAAAACTGAACGTGAAATAAAATACGAAATTTAGAGGAAATGAAAGTAGTGTAGTAAAATTGCATATAAGAACGAGACTACTCAGGGTATCCGGGGACACAACATCATGTGCATAATTTAAAACAAGATTTAAGTTCACAAACATCTCGAAAATCCACGTGAAGCACGTTACGAGAAGAAGCATCAACGATATCCGGATTGTGTTTCTGGTGTCTGTGTATTCGGACGGTTTATGTCCCACAACCAAGCGTTGCATGTATCTATGACTCTTGTAGGTCGATCTGATGAGACAGACGTTGAAGGCTAGAAGAAGGAAGCACGGCAGTAACTGTGCCAAGATAAGTCGCAGCAGCGTATCCACGCGGGTGAGGTATGTATCGTTGTATGAATGTAAAAAACACGTGTTTAGGACCTTAACAACAGAATCGCAACCTTCACAGGCCAGAGTCAACGGTCTTGGGACAAGAACGAGCTGAAAACAGTGAGATATGAACGAAAGTATGGCTAGAAACACGATCGACAACGTCACGCCTTTGTAAGAACTGATCCAAGCTTTGCACACCATTTGAGCGACACCTACGTAACGTTGAAACGCAAGTAATGCTGTCAACCACAGTGACACTGTGTGGAGAACTTGTGGGGTAAACCGGCATAGGTAGATCAACACAAAACACCATCCCATACTCGGGTAATTCCGGTAACCTTCGTAAGTGTACGTATACATATATCCAGGTAATGAGAACAATGCTGTGAATGTATCACAGGCTGCGATGGAGACGAGTATGACGTTTGTGGGCGACCTGAGTCGCCGCCGAGTGAGAACAACGACAACGACAGCATTCAACACCAGCGTCAGGAAGATGACCACAGGGGCAGCGTAGCCCATGAGGGGCACGGCTAGATCCAAAGGAGCCTCTTCTTCAAGGTCCAGCGGATTGTGATTAAATGATACATTCCGAACTCGGCTGCCATTTTGACAGCAGTAAACCAGTATTTTAGGCCCCTTCTTCATCTTCCTCCTGCCCGACACTGAGGCTCCCTCTCGAGGCAGACGCTGCAATGATTACTCATGTTTGACGTGCAGGAAGCAGTTTTGTCATACCTTCCTTGAGAGGCGACAAAGAGAGACGTCGCCATTTAAGTGAAACCTATTAATCGCATTGTATAATTAAATCTTATCATTGCACATTTCCGCGCACGGAAAGCGCCACTTTTAGAAAAGTTCACCAATTACAACAGATTTGTTAAGTAGTTTCAGGACTATATGCCATAATACAGACTCATAATAATTAGCATATATCGTGAAACCCGCCGCGATACCACCTGAATGCATCAATGGTGTCCACTGTGCGTCAAGATACGCCGGATCGGCTCCATGTAACATGTTAAAAAGGATTGACATGCAATCAAGGGTGACCACAAAGCGTCAAGGTACGCCAGTTCTGCTCCTTTTAACGTGTTAAAAAGGATTGACATGCAATCAAGGGTGAACACAGAGCGTCAAGGTACATCAGTTCGGCTTCATGTTACGTGTTTAAAAGGACTGACATGTATCAATGGTGTCCACTGTGCGTCAAGATACGCCAGTTCTGCCCAATGTAACATGTTACAAAGGACTGACATGCATCAAGGAGGTCCACAGAGCGTCAAGAGACGCAAGTACGGCTCCATGTAACATGTTACAATGGACTGACATGCATCAAGGAGGTCCACAGAGCGTCAAGAGACGCAAGTACGGCTCCATGTAACATGTTACAAAGGACTGACATGCATCAAGGAGGTCCACAGAGCGTCAAGAGACGCAAGTACGGCTCCATGTAACGTGTTACAAAGGACTGACATGCATCAAGGAGGTCCACAGAGCGTCAAGAGACGCAAGTACGGCTCCATGTAACATGTTACAATGGACTGACATGCATCAAGGAGGTCCACAGAGCGTCAAGAGACGCAAGTACGGCTCCATGTAACATGTTACAATGGACTGACATGCATCAAGGGTGTCCACAGAGCGTCAATAGACGCAAGTACGGCTCAATGTAACATGTTACAAAGGACTGACATGCATCAAGGAGGTCCACAGAGCGTCAATAGACGCAAGTACGGCTCCATGTAACATGTTACAAAGGACTGGCATGCATCAAGGGTGTCAACAGAGCGTCAAGAGACGCACGTACGGGTCCATGTAACATGTTACAAAGGACTGACATGCATCAAGGAGGTCCACAGAGCGTCAAGAGACGCAAGTAAGGCTCCATGTAACATGTTACAAAGGACTGACATGCATCAAGGAGGTCCACAGAGCGTCAAGAGACGCAAGTACGGCTCCATGTAACATGTTACAATGGACCGACATGTATCAAGGGTGTCCACAGAGCGTCAAGAGACGCAAGTACGGCTCCATGTAACATGTTACAATGGACTGACATGCATCAAGGGTGTCAACAGAGCGTCAAGAGACGCAAGTACGGCTCCATGTAACATGTTACAAAGGACTGACATGCATCAAGGAGGTCAACAGAGCGTCAAGAGACGCAAGTACGGCTCCATGTAACATGTTACAATGGACTGACATGCATCAAGGAGGTCCACAGAGCGTCAATAGACGCACGTACGGCTCCATGTAACATGTTACAATGGACTGACATGCATCAAGGGTGTCCACAGAGCGTCAAGAGACGCAAGTACGGCTCCATGTAACATGTTACAAAGGACTGACATGTATCAAGGAGGTCCACAGAGCGTCAAGAGACGCAAGTACGGCTCCATGTAACATGTACAAAGGACTGACAAACAAATATAGGTCGTTTGGGTGTTAAGACACACAATTAGATTGGATGTCTACGTATTAACTATGAACTCAAACGGCCAACAAAGGCGGACTTTGCCAGGATGTAGACACAACAGCAGCATCGATTAATGCCGTTCAGGTTCAGTGGTACACTATGTCGACCATGTCTCAGCTGAGAGTTGGACTCGACCATCTGCCATCACCTCTAAACACCCTGTCTTCTCTGTTGTAATGCGAGGTGGGAGCCAGTAATAGCTCGTATCTTTCAAGGATATATACACACTTCTAAAAACTCAATCTGACTAATAAATCAACTTGTATTTTTATTCAACAATAATAATAATCACATGGCAAGGCAAAAACACAACCACATAGTTTATTAAAATCATATCAACTGCGTGTAAGATTATATATATTATATGACTTACACCTGCCTGTACCAGAAGGCAGTTATAGTCTGACAAACACGACGGACACATTGTAATGAACCAACACGACGCGGCTGATATCCTTAGGTATTCTAAAAACAATAATTACACCATCTTTTATCAACAACATCATTGACGATTTGTCAGCTAACTTAGACATGCACATATCACACAACCGGTTCACAGCATTTTCTTTGAAAGGTAAATTCAGAGTCACTATTGTTTAAATATTAAACGTCAATGCAAGAAAATAACCAGTCTTGATTGTCCGCCGAAAGATATTCCGTCTGGGGTTAAGGGCAAAATAGCTGTGAAAATGATATGAATGGACCACTGACAACCAATGATGACATCATGCACTACTTGAGATTCTAGCCCTAGGGAATCCAAGACATTAAGAAACAACAAGAAAACAGCGTAATCACTATCCCCGCCATGGGGCACATTAGAATGTTGTTCATTGATATAGTAGTGAATATAAAGTATACAAAAAAGTATCATAAAGCCTTTAGAAAAGACAAGCACTTGGATCTCTTTATGCCATCAGAAAAAATGATTAAATGTGACATAACTACACACCTCTGCAAAACAATAACTGTCTTAATAAATATCTCTTAGATAATCTTCAGTAGTTTCTGAGAAAACATGTCACCACATTCCAGAAACTATGCACTAAGTAAAATGACTTGTCTCCTTTGCAGAAACTATGCACTAAGTAAAATAACTTGTCTCCTTTGCAGAAACTATGCACTAAGTAAAATGACTTGTCTCCTTTGCAGAAACTATGCACTAAGTAAAATGACTTGTCTCCTTTGCAGAAACTATGCACTAAGTTAAATAACTTGTCTCCTTTGCAGAAACTATGCACTAAGTAAAATGACTTGTCTCCTTTGCAGAAACTATGCACTAAGTAAAATGACTTGTCTCCTTTGCAGAAACTATGCTCTAAGTAAAATGACTTGTCTCCTTTGCAGAAACTATGCACTAAGTAAAATGACTTGTCTCCTTTGCAGAAACTCTGCACCAAGTAAAATAACTTGTCTCCTTTGCAGAAACTATGCACTAAATAAAATGACTTGTCTCCTTTGCAGAAACTATGCACTAAGTAAAAGGACTTGTCTCCTTTGCAGAAACTATGCACTAAGTAAAATAACTTATCTCCTTTGCAGAAACTATGCACTAAGTAAAATGACTTGTCTCCTTTGCAGAAACTATGCACTAAGTAAAATGACTTGTCTCCTTTGCAGAAACTATGCACTAAGTAAAATGACTTGTCTCCTTTGCAGAAACTATGCACTGAGTAAAATAACTTATCTCCTTTGCAGAAACTATGCACTAAGTAAAATGACATGTCTCCTTTGCAGAAACTATGCACTAAGTAAAATGACTTGTCTCCTTTACAGAAACTATGCACTAAGTAAAATGACTTGTCTCCTTTGCAGAAACTATGCACTAAGTAAAATGACTTGTCTCCTTTGCAGAAACTATGCACTAAGTAAAATGACTTGTCTCCTTTACAGAAACTATGCACTAAGTAAAATGACTTGTCTCCTTTGCAGAAACTATGCACTTAGTAAAATGACTTGTCTCCTTTGCAGAAACTATGCACTAAGTAAAATAGCATGGGCCAACGGCCGTAACGCTGTAAAACATAATTTACGGGACCAATCTTGGAACTCAGTCTTGACAAGTATCTCTTAGATAAGCATGCAAACTCTCATTCATGTAACTTTAGTGGTTTCTGAGAAAACTTGTTCCCATTTCATGCAGTATGCACTGCAAGTTGAAAAGCACGGATCAAGGGCCATAACTCTGTAATAAATGAATTTACGACACCAATTTTCGAACTTATTTGAGATTATGACCAGTAACATCCGTTTTATTCCTCTGACGTAAATAGTTTTGGAGCAAATTTGTGCACTTAGAGAAGCGGGCGGACGGACGGACAAACTCCGTTCCTATATCCCCCGCCCCACTTCGTGGCGGGGGATAGTAATGTTAAAAGGTGCGAGGCTTGGGTCAGATGAAAGTGCATTTGCCAAAATAGGGAGTCAATTCTCAAAATATAATTATTGACCTGATAACTAAATTTGTATAATGAACAATGCTCTACCAGCTGATGATAGCCCTAATTACACATACACAATGTCACAGTGAACAAATTGTTTATAACATCTAGACCTTCATTGGAAATACAACGGCCTGTAATCGGAACTGACGGACAACGAACCACGCGGGGTCAAGTCAAACATTGTAGCCACCAGCCCCCCATACTGATGATTCGGGGACCCATTATGGCCGGAATCCTTAAGTTGATACATCATTGGGATGATGTTTGTAACTTTAATTGTTCTCACAACAACGCAGATTATTACAGAGCGCACGCACATGATTATCCAGTCATGAATCACCTTCCTTGCACATTTCTGTACTGTTCAAATTGTCGCCGGAACGTATTTTATTTTTGTCGAATTTCATATTCACAGAACACTACCGTTGTATCCATTGCTATGTCTTTGCTTCTGAAAATGAGTCAGGCTGAAGTGATGTGTACTCCGCCCGTCGACACCTGGTGTTACTCTGTTAGGTGTGATCTTCCGCTTGAGCCTCGGTTTCACACATGACAAAATCATGACCCGGAAGTTGGTGCTGAACGCGAAGTAAAAGAAGAAGTTGAGAGGAAACGAAAGGATGATTGTAAAATTACTGACAAGGAGAAGCCTGCCTAATGTGTCCGCGGAAACCAAAAAGCGTTTTGAATAAATTTGGGCGAAATTTAAAACCAGATTTACGTCAACAAACATTTCAAACATGCACGTGCAGCACGTTACGAGAAGCAACATTAACGAGATCCGGATTGTGTTTTTCGTGTCCGAGGATTCGGAAAGCTTGTGTCCAACAACCAGGCGTCGCCTATATGTATAGCTTCTGTATGTAGCCCTGATGAGGCAGAGGTTGAACACTAGCAGAAGGCAACAGGGTAGAACCTGGGCAAGGGTTAGTCTCACCCACGTATACACATAGGAGAAATAGTCCACATTCTCTATAACAGCTAAATGTCTGTAACAAGTGTTCGAGATCTGAATACCTGTCGGAGTGAATAATTCTTTTCCGATTACAGTCACAGGTTTTAAGACAAGAAAGAGCTGAAAACAGTGAGATATGAACGAAAATATGCCTAAAAACACGATCGACAAAGCCACACCTTTGTAGCGACTGATCCAAGTTCTGCACACCATTTGAGCGACACCTACGTAACGTTGAAACGCAAGTAATGCTGTCAACCACAGTGACACTGTGTGGAGAACTTGTGGGGTAAACCGGCATAGGTAGGTCAACACATAACACCATCCCATACTCGGGTAATTCCGGTAACCTTCGTAAGTGTACGTATACATATATCCAGGTAATGAGAACAATGCTGTGAATGTATCACAGGCTGCGATGGAGACGAGTATGACGTTTGTGGGCGACCTGAGTCGCCGCCGAGTGAGAACGACGACAACGACAGCATTCAACACCAGCGTCAGGAAGACGACCACAGGGGCAGCGTAGCCCATGAGGGGCACGGCTAGATCCACAGGGGCCTCTTGTTCAAGGTCCATCAGACTGTAACGTTGTGTGACGTTCAAAATATGGGTGACGTTGAGGCACACGCGTTGAATCAGTGAAGAAGCCTTTGTATTTACAGTGGTGTCGCCCATCAGCGAGGCTACACGCTGGAGGCAGAAACTGTAATGATCCTTCATGTTTGGTGTTGGTGTATACGCTGAAGGTGAACGTCTATCTGATCCAGCAAATGAAGATGCTAATTTTCCTCGTCAACATGCCGCACATACATGGCTCAAAGTTGTCAGTCACAGGAGACCCTGGTGCAACTGCGATATGTGTGTTGTCGTCCATCAAGTTAAATTATCACTTATCTTGTACGGATGAGCTTCTACACCACGCTTACATGCACAGAAACATGCGTTATTCTTGGGTTCAACTGGTTAATCCCTCCGCTGTTCTTGAAGTGAGTGTTCAATGCAACTGGAGAAATCGCAGAAACGCAACCGTCTGAAAGAAAAGAACAAAGAAATGAGCTTGGTCTTTGTCAAACAGCTACGCACCCACTTTTGCAATGTTATATCACATGAGTTTTCACATATATCACCATTTGGATCAGGCAATTCTTCTTACGGATGCAGGCTGGGATAGCACAGATGTATCAATGTAAATACTCATCCTTTTTAACGATTATAAAGTTAACATTGATGTCACAATGTAAACTTATTCTTATTATCAGTATTTTAATTACAATGAAACCATGTTAGTTCTGAAAACGTGATGCGTTGTATGGGTGTAAGAGTGGATGTGGCGTGGTGTGTTGTATGAGTGTGAGAGTGGATGTGGTGTGATGCGTTGTATGGGTGTGAGAATGGATGTGGTGCGTTGTATGGGTGTGAGAGTGGATGTGGCGTGGTGCGTTGTATGGGAGCGGATGTGGAGTGGTGCGTTGTATGGGTGTGAGAGTGGATGTGGCGTGGTGCGTTGTATGGGTGTGAGAGTGGATGTGGCGTGGAGTGTTGTATGGGTGTGAGAGTGGATGTGGCGTGGTGCGTTGTATGGCTGTGAGAATTGGTGTGGCGTGGTCTGTTGTATGGGTGTGAGAGTGGATGTGGCGTGGTGCGTTGTATGGGTGTGAGAGTGGATGTGGCGTGGAGTGTTGTATGGGTGTGAGAGTGGATGTGGCGTGGTGCGTTGTATGGGTGTGAAAGTGGATGTGGCGTGGTGCGTTGTATGGGTGTGAAAGTGGATGTGGCGTGGTGCGTTGTATGGCTGTGAGAATTGGTGTGGCGTGGTGCGTTGTATGGGTGTGAGAGTGGATGTGGCGTGGTGCGTTGTATGGGTGTGAGAGTGGATGTGGCGTGGAGTGTTGTATGGGTGTGAGAGTGGATGTGGCGTGGTGCGTTGTATGGGTGTGAGAGTGGATGTGGCGTGGTGCGTTGTATGGGTGTGAAAGTGGATGTGGCGTGGTGCGTTGTATGGGTGTGAGAGTGGATGTGGCGTGGTGCGTTGTATGGGTGTGAGAGTGGATGTGGCGTGGTGCGTTGTATGGGTGTGAGAGTGGATGTGGCGTGGAGTGTTGTATGGGTGTGAGAGTGGATGTGGCGTGGTGCGTTGTATGGGTGTGAAAGTGGATGTGGCGTGGTGCGTTGTATGGGTGTGAGAGTGGATGTGGCGTGGAGTGTTGTATGGGTGTGAGAGTGGATGTGGCGTGGTGCGTTGTATGGGTGTGAAAGTGGATGTGGCGTGGTGCGTTGTATGGCTGTGAGAATTGGTGTGGCGTGGTGCGTTGTATGGGTGTGAGAGTGGATGTGGCGTGGTGCGTTGTATGGGTGTGAGAGTGGATGTGGCGTGGAGTGTTGTATGGGTGTGAGAGTGGATGTGGCGTGGTGCGTTGTATGGGTGTGAAAGTGGATGTGGCGTGGTGCGTTGTATGGCTGTGAGAATTGGTGTGGCGTGGTGCGTTGTATGGGTGTGAGAGTGGATGTGGCGTGGTGCGTTGTATGGGTGTGAGAGTGGATGTGGCGTGGTGCGTTGTATGGGTGTGAGAGTGGATGTGGCGTGGTGCGTTGTATGGGTGTGAGAGTGGATGTGGCGTGATGCGTTGTATGGGTGTGAGAGTGGATGTGGCGTGGTGCGTTGTATGGGTGTGAGAGCGGATGTGGCGTGGTGCGTTGTATGGGTGTGGGAGCGGATGTGGCGTGGTGCGTTGTATGGGTGTGAGAGTGAATGTGGCGTGGTGCGTTGTATGTGTGCGAGAGTGAATGTGGCGTGGTGCGTTGTATGAAAGTGAAAGTGGATGTGGCGTGGTGCGTTGTATGGGTGTGGGAGTAGCTGTGTCGTGGTGCGTTGTATGAGTGTGGGAGTGGATGTGGCGTGGTGTGTTGTATGAGTGTGACAGAATTTTGAGTAATTTAGTGTTACGTTTTGTGCTGATATGCTATGCATGTTGGCCAGACAGTGTACATCATTGTATTCGCTACTATAACTTCGTCATTTTGCACTGCAGGACACACTTATAAACTACAATACAAATTTCTTCTTCTTCGTATATTACCATAATTCATTAATCCGGACGTTAAAGATGTGCCCGAATTAACAAGGTTTTACTGTATCATGTCGTGTTGGCGTCGAGTGGGAAAAACCACGGAGTAATGCAGGTCATAAACATCACCAGGGGCGGTCGGGTAGCCTGGTGGTTAAAGCGTTCGCTCGTCACGCCGAAGAACCGGGTTCGATTCCCGACATGGGTACAATGTGTGAAACCCATTTCTGGTGTCCCCCGCCGTGATATTGCTGGAATATTGCTAAAAGCGGCGTCAAACCATACTCGCTCACTCACTCATAAACAATAACTACGGTGAAACCCACGACCCTCGCGTATAGTGTAGTCAAGCTAAGGATCATAATTGTGGCAAAACTAGGATTCGACCCCAATATCATTGGTAAGGATTCGACTAAGGGACTCAACTCCGTACAGCTAATTGAAGCGGCCACGCCCACTTGGCCAAGCGCGCCTCCGGTTATCTATAAAACAGGCCCTGGTGTTGAAATAAAAAACACCCGAAACGCGATCTATTTTATGTGTGATTGAAGTAAATGTTTGATTACTCCTCCGATTCCACAGAACAGAAAATCGAACTTTACCCGCCACACTTTAAATGATTTTCTCCCGTCATTAATCATTTGGTAGTGTCTTTTACTCCGGACTGTTTGTATAGACATCAATAACAGGTGCCATGGACATACTCTACTTGCTGTCAAGTCTCATTACTCACTACAACCTGAAGGCCCGACAAAAGCACAATCAATTCCGCTCGTTCTTTTTTACTTCTAATGGACCCGTGAAGATTCCGGGGTAGAATAGGTCTTCAGCAAAACATGCTTGCCGTAAAAGGCGACTATGCTTGTCGTAAGAGGCGACTAACGGGATCGGGTGGTCAGGCTCGCTGACTTGGTTGATGCATGTCATCGATCCTAATTGCATGGATCGATGTTCATGATATTAAATACTGGATTGTCTGTTCCAGACTCGATTATTTACAGACCGCCGTCATATAGCTGGAATATTGCTGAGTACGGCGTTAAACAACAGACCAACAACAACAACAACTTCTAATGAAGATCGATGCGTTGTTGAATTCTTGATTACCTTGAAGGGGCGGTCGTGTAGCCTAGTGGTTGCCTTGCTCGTCACGCCGAAGACCCGCGTTCGATTCTCGACATGGGTGCAATGTGTGAAGCCCATTTCTGGTGTCCCCCGCCGTGATATTGCTGGAATATTGCTAAAAGCGGCGTAAAACCATACTCACTGACACTGATTACCTTGAAAATACACTGTAAAAATGTGTTAAGAATGTAAACACATACAAAACATGTTTAGACCTAGACGTGTTCAGGGATGTGTTTAAATCCTAAACGGAATACACATTTGGTGTGTTCCATCTACACGTTTAGGGTCTAAACACATAAAATTAGCCATCTTCTCACAGACTACATACCACCTAAACACAACACCCCGATAATCTAAACATCTTCAGAGTGTAAATATGTTTACGACAAAACGCAAATCGTTGTGTATCATCCTATAATAGAATAAACATGTTCTCACAGCTAAACACCGCCTCGGGATACGGGTGTTTCCCACGTTTAGATCCTAAATACGTTTAGCACAATCCTAAACATGTTTAGACCCCAAACGTGTCACAATTATGGGACAAGGAACGTGTTTAGGTTTGTGTTTAGAAATTTACACATTTTTACAGTGCACACTACTCATTCCTCGGATATATTCTGCTTATTCAGCTACCCAAGTAATATCACAGTAATGCCCTGTTGGGTAGCCTTGTGGTTAAAGCCAAAGGCCCGGGAGAGATTCTATCCATCGGTGCAAAGTCCATTTCCGGTGTCGCACCCCGGTGACGTTAATAGTGAGAGTTACCCGCCCTTGTCGTATGCTCACTTTCGAGAAAATGGCCGCGTCGAATACGTTTTCGGGTTCACCACGTACAAACGCACGCACGCACGATATATGTACCAATATTTGAAGTTAAGGCATAGAGCATATTTTAAATATATCATGATGATTTAACACACACACACACGCACACGCACACACACACACACACACACCTAATGATCGCATGCTTTTTCGAAAACATATTTTTTAAATGTTAGCACGTTTTGTTTGGTACTGTTTTTTCCGATGATGTTCATATTATAAATAATGGAATATTAATAATTAAACATGCTTAATCGATGAGTATGTACTTACAGCCATATTTAGGTATTAAACTTAATTATTTATAAAATATCCTCTTTGTTTCGTAATAGCACAAGGACGGTACTTTATAAGTAATAACACAAACGATCAATTAAATTGTTTGCTTTTCTTCACAAAAAGGAATTCTTTTCTGATGAACTGGTAATCAGGTCATCGCATCTTTATCTCCACATCAAACAAGCGGCGTATCCTCGTAAGAACTTCGATCACACGATTGGTGTGGTCTTGTCGGATTCAAGGGTTTGTCTATCATGATAAATGTCATTAACCACAAGCCTCCACGGCAACGCTCCACAATGTTTGATTGAGTGTCACTACAGTGTCTGTTACTATGCCTCCATGGCCATAACGCCCATTAGTGTTAGCGACATACTGCACTAATTGTATCCAGATTGTCTTTAAAAACAAACCAGGATGGATTAATGAGTTCCGAGTTGAATGACCCCAAACTATTTCACCTTCTCCAACTATGCTTCCTTGTGTCCATAGCTATGGCAACCCTTTTGTGAATTTTTAACCGTTGCTGTGTAGCACCGTCGTTGTATGTCCAGCCCGAGTGGTTGGGGCATGAGAATACACTGTGTGTTGCTTAGACTGTGTCTCTGTGTCTGTGTGTGTGTGTGTGAGCGAGGGGTGGAGTGTATATCGATTTCCGTGTGTGATGTGAGTATGAGTGTGGGGCCCCCATCCCTATCAGGGCTCATTTTTTACCCAAATCGAAAAATGTATAAGATTGAACAACGAACGAATTCCTGAACTGCAGAATTGTTCTTTCTAACAATCACTCACTGCATAGTTCCCCAGGATCATATCACTCACTGCATAGTTCCCCGGGATCATATCACTCACAACAGATTCCTAGTAACAGGACATCGGCCTAGCATAAGGGAATAGTTTTGCTCATTACAGAAGAAAGATTAGCCATTCTTGTTCCAGATGACACGAGACATCGCAATACATCAAGCATGGGTATTAATAAAAACACCATTTCCCCTAATCTTTGGTAACGCCATCGTTAGTCAGTAAAATATGTCAATAAGTTGCGACCTTCATGCTTAAAACAGAACTTAATTATAACAACCCGAATGATAAAATATATAAAACTTCATTAATCAATTTGATTTATTGTTTCACAACGTTTGGACCAAAGGGACAGGATGAAATGTGCAGTTTTTCACGGCTTTTATGTAGGATAGTGTTCTATTAAGCATCTGGTTTTCATCGAAAGAGGTGATGTGTGATTTTTTTAATAACATGATTTACGGACACCTTAATATCAAAAGTGTTGAAATATAACTTCAAAAAATGACAGAAATAATTAAATACAATCAAAATATGAATAGTGACCATCACCCTCAGACTATTCATTAAAACAAGTAACTTCTGTTTTGTTTAATTTGACTCGCTCGAGAATTGGGTTCATCAACTAAACAAATGGCTTTTAATTTCTAATTTTAATTCCACCAACCCAACCCTTTTACGAAAATAGCATCGGATACTATGTGATTTGAGAAGAGGTTTTATATATGCGATTGTGAAATACCGCTGACCGGAATTAACTTCCCACTCGTGTAATATAGTTCCAAGATTTTAGTTCCGGAGAATTTTTCTTGGATATAAATTCCACCTGAAGAAATCTTCAGGAGGAACCAGTATTATATCTTCCACCAGAACCTACCTGTCACTGTAAAACAAGCGGAAAACATCCGAGGTCCTTTGACCTGAAGCACTCCTCTGAGAATGTTGGAAAGTTTCTGTATCGTCAGTCAAAACATATAGTCACTCATCAGATCCACCCACATGAAGCTTTAACGAGTGTCCCACACTATATACCCACTGTATGGCCACGCAATTCTCCAACTCCCACAAGGTGCACATGAAGCGCTTTATGGTGTGAACCATACTCATGTGACTCCTAGATCTCTGTGAGGAGCTTTAACCTCATCAATAGCGGAAACGGATGCTTGTCCACGCAGTGAGCGGCCATATTTAATTTGCTCTCCAACAACTCTTAGCGGTGCTCCAACTCGGCTTTAAAGACAAATACCATGTGAGATTCCCACGCACATGCGTGCCTTGTGCTTCTCTGTGTGTTGATGTTTAGTCTCAAGTAGTTGTAAGACTCCTACAGGAATGCTTTTTAAGCTTGTTGTACCAACCGATTATTTAGATTTGAATAAAATAAACTTGATTAGATTTTGTGATAATGTGTTATTTGCTTAGC
Organism: Haliotis rufescens; assembly: GCF_023055435.1. Lineage (NCBI taxonomy): Eukaryota > Metazoa > Mollusca > Gastropoda > Lepetellida > Haliotidae > Haliotis > Haliotis rufescens. The sequence goes on from NW_025963924.1 coordinate 476,226, forward strand.
GCCGCCCTTGTCTTTCCAGTTATTGAGTGCAGATCAAATAAGCTTTTAGCTTAAATAAATAAATCCGTGAATTCTATGGTAAGTGTCGCCAACAGTTCTTAAATGAGTATTGATTCCGAATCAAATGGTAACATTGTTCTCTGATTATTATTTCTTGAAAAGTCCCGGTTGTGAGTTCACCTGATTTAATATGGCATTTATGTTAAAAACTAGTTTTCCTTCATTGTCAGGAATGGTACATACAGCTCTTGTCAGAAGGTTGACTTCCATCGTTTACATTTTGATATAGAACCTCATTTACTTACCAGAACCGCCAGTGGTATAGAGTCCACCCGGAGAGCGGAAGGTCGTGAGTTTAACCCTGGCCGCGTCATACCAAAATACGTTAAAAGATGGTTCTTGTTGTTATTGTCCTGGCGTTCGACATTAAGGGGCTAAAACAAGGACAGGTCGGCTCGTAGTCAGTATATTGTGGTTGGTTGGTTTAACACCGCACTATATTGTGTCTGAGTGGGGTATTCATGTTAAACTGCGGTATGGTATCTCAACCCCATTTCACCTCAACTCTCCTTACCTACCAGACTGTCAAACGGTATTTTAGCCAATGAGTGCTGTTTTTAACAGTATTTCAATTTTATCACGGAATATTAGGTGGACTAATTAAGTCGAAGATCCCCTACTTTGGCTGTTGGATGAGCGTTTGCCCGGAGTGTGGAAAGTCGGGGGTTCAATCCCCGGTTGCGTTAGAATGTAGTACTTTTTGTTACCCCGCCTGGCACTCGATATTAAGGAGATAAATGCTGTCAGATGTCTGTGCTATCGTAAGGAACAGCTACGACAGTCGAGGCCCAATGATTGGTTTGTGCATCGGGGCTGATTAGATTAAAGCATTTACCATGGACATGTTTTGACATACATGTATGTAGCAATAAATCACGCGCGAAGGGCAATATATGGCACTCTCTGTTTTTTTAATTCAGGTCTAACCTGTTTATCTCGGAAGTTACGGGCATGGGCACAATAAGAGACGCCATAAATATGTCATTGGTTGATAAATATATGTTTGCTATATTGCAATAAAATACATAATTTTTATGCTTCTCTCCATATGAAGCAGACATACTTTGTACCACTTAATAAAAGAAAAAAAGAGAGGCAATAATAACCTCTTTCCCAAGGACGTGAGGTGAAATGGGGTTCAACGCAGCGTTCAAGACTTATATAGCGACATGCGTGCAGGCGCGCGCGTGCTTGTGTGTCTGTTTGTGTGTGTGTCTGTTTGTGTGTGTGTCTGTTTGTGTGTGTGTCTGTTTGTGTGGCTGCTTGTACAAGGCCGGACTAATGCCGATTTTAAGTTGCTAGCCAACTGAGATACCATGCCGCGGTTTAACGAGACTACCCAACTCAGACAAAGTATACTGGCTCCGAGCCGACCAGTCCTTGTTTTATCCCCGATTGCCTTGCACCAGGCAGGGTAATAACAAGTACCATCTTTCATCGTCTTTTGGCATGACGCTGCCAAGGATGGAACCCCGGACCTTTCGCTCCCCAGGCGGTCGCTCAGTAGACCACGGAGGGGCTCCTATCCCCAGGAACACAATGAAGCACAGTTATGTCGAGGTTCCCGGAGTTCGAGATAAGCGGTGTACCGACAGCAGACCACCGTGCCAATAAAACTCTACCGACTTTAAAATTACTTGATTAAAATGGGATACTACTACTTCTACTACTACTACTTCTACTACTACTACTACTACTACTACTACTACTACTACCACTGCTGCTGCTGCTACTACTTCTATTACTACTACCACCACAAATATCAATACCAAACAACAACAACAACAACAGTAGGCCACTTAGATAACTCTACAAAGGCCCAAAGTCTACCATAAAAGCGTACAGGGAGATAAAACAGTCGCGACCTGAACCATAAACACTGCACCTACAATCTCATCACCAACACGTTACAAGCACGAAGATGTAGGTTCATGTTAAGCACGGTTTACTGACTACAGCACTAATTCGTCAGCCGAGAATGCGGACCCGTTATGACAGCACGTCTGCGTGTGGGTATTACTGTCTGTGGAGGCTCGGTAGCCGGCTACTGGACAGGTGGTTTTGACAGTCGCAATCACAGAAATAAGTATACATGTCTGTGCATGCGACATCACATTATGTCACAGTGTTATGAAACGTATTTATAGACCTGAGTTATGTGGCTGTTATATCTATATATTCAGAGGGAATATCATGTACCAACATCCTTAACCATCGACCCCTCAAACCACACTTTGCCCTCCAAACCTCCTTTCGTGTTTTACATCAACAGCTTGTTCGTTCGTTGTTGGAGGCTTGTGGGACGACAGGCCCAATTGCCTATATAAAATGCAGGCTTAGAGAGATCACAATGGCCGCTGGATATATGTAAATATGATATACAATTTCACCTCGTTAATCCGGATACCGCTATAATTCGGACCCCGCTAATCCGGGTCCCTATATAGTTCGGACCCCGCTAATGCGGACCCCTCTTTTGCTCATTACCCGTGAATCCGGGCACCCTATAGTTCGGACCCCGCGAATCCGACCCTACATTGTTCGGACCCCGCTAATCCGGACTCCTCTTTAGCTCATACCCCGTGGATCCGGGCACCGCTATAGTTCGGACCCCGCTAATCCGGACCCCTCTATAGCTTATACCCCGTGGATCCGGGCACCGGTATAGTTCGGACCCCGCTAATCCGGACTCTTCTATAGGTCATACCCCGTTAATCAGGACACCGCTATAGTTCGAAACCGCTAGTCTCTTGGAACGTCTAAATATACACAATACATTACTCTATGACCGCGATTCATTAATCTAGATTATTGTTAATCAGGTCAATTCCACTAGTCTGAATGTGCGGGGTTTCACTGTTCTTGGACTAGCTATCATTTAAGGAAAAGGCTAGCCTTACAGGGAGTGCAGACTATCTTTATTTACAAGATCCTGACATATTTTGTAACTTTTTATCACGTGACAGAACATTATTCAAGAAATTCACTTACCAGGTAGCAATCTCAATGAAATCTCCCTGTTCACATCCGTGTTCACATCCTTTTTCCTTATTCATCTTCGATGAAAATGTCCAGACGTCACATCCGTGACAGCGTTCCTTGCCGCGTTGATATAGATATATATCTTCATCATATATACAATTTATATTACGTTTCCCGTCACACGTCACGCGCTTCCGAATGAGCACTGTTTCCTTGTTACGCCGCGCCGTGCCCCAGGCTGCATAGCATCCCCCGTGACATACAGCGGCAAGATTTATACAGACATTGACTGCTTGTACAGACCAACAAACCTCCTCGTCATGACACAAGTGCTTGCAAGTGGGACTCTTAACCTAAATTCACACACTTGGCAAAAATAAACTATAATGTTAGATTCAACACTTATCCGTTCGCGTCACACACAACAGATTCGTCATAGTGGGTCTCATGCAACACTGTATCCTTACACAGGGGCCTTGGAATGGTCGCTGCACGCTAGATATCGCTGTTTCTCTTGTACATCGGTCAGACTTAACGAGATCACGAAACCAAGTGATGGATGGTACTGAGCTGAGGCCTTTGACCGCGGACATAAGGAACCTGTTTGAATTATTAATGGGGGACTTTGTTCGGGCAAATTGGCAGGTGCAGTAAATGAGATTTAACTCCCTGAAATAATGATTGCTACTCCCTGTTGTTGATATTTTTTTATGCATATCAATATAGCAGTTAATGTTTACCCGAATTTCACAGACATTGACAATTAATTACAAAGTCTACAACGCGGGATAAATGGACACCAGTCCTCTCACCAGAGTATCCCTTTAATAATTTACTTTACCTTAAGTTCCGACCGCTACATGGGAATTTGGGGATTTTGAAAATGCATGTACTACTGAACGAGAAAGTCTGCGACAGGCTATCTCTGACGATCGCTTTATGTATTCTGTTTATAGTTGAAAAGTCCCCCAAGATGAGATGAATGTGTAAGGTTTTATTTACCTTCTAAATTAGTTCAGCCAAATCATTGTGGGATAGGACACGAATGGTATTCATACATTGTATCCAGTCTGGAACAGAACCCGGATCTTCGGCGTGACGAACCCAGTCTCCACCCACTCGACCATCTCACAGCCGCTTTAGGCTGAAGTGAATAATTCATTGTCCCTTTTAAGCACATGGAGAACGACGTCTCTCATTAATACCGATGCATTTATACATGTACGTTTAAATATTCTCGTTTGTATTATTTTGTCTGTTTGTTTGTCTGTTGTTTACGCCGCACTCAGCAATATTCAAGCTATATGACGGTGGCATGTAAATAATCGAATCTGGACCAGACAATCCAGTGATTGACACCATGAGCATCGATCTACGCAATTGGGATACGATGACATGCATCAACCAAGTCAGTGAGCCTTACCACCCTATCCCGTTACTCTGACGACAAGCATAGTTGTCTCTTACGGCAAGCATGCGTTCCTGAAGATCTATTCCCTACTTGGATCTTCACGGGTCTATTTTGTCTGGTAATAGCAACGCAAACATACATTTAGATTACTTCATGGTTGCTTATAAATATGTACAGAACAAGTGACACATCATACGCAAGATAGAAATATACAGAATAATATGTTTGCACTGATTTGAGATAACCAAATGCCGTATTTCCTCGAATAAGCGTCGGTAGGAAGCAGCGAACACAGCCAAAGCCGGGTCGCTTATCAGCACCGTAGTAATTACAGAGCTGATGGGTGTTCTTTGAATGTTTATCAATGTTGTAGCACTTGCAATTTCATACTGCGATGTTCACTTTCTTGAAATATATTCTGTATCAAGAACATGTCAATTTATTAGTGCCTGTAGCTTATACAACACCGTAGTTGAAATATTAAGAGACTGGTCTCTAATTAGCACCGGGCTTGGAAGCTTGTTCAAAGAATAAGCGACGATGCTTTTAATTAGAGGAAATACGGTATGTTTGAATTCGAAAATCCGGTTTGCCCCTCAAATAGGTGTCATATTCAATCTCCTTTGTAACAAAGTTTCACTGCATTCACAATTGCACCCCGGTACAATGCAGACTCCATTCACAAACCCATTTTGTCATTTCATAGCACTAGATGATATCTGCACGACAGAAAGTATTGATGCTATAGGCTAATGGTCATGGTCTTGGGGTAAGACACCGGAGAGAGTGATTTCATTACTGGCATTATCTGAGTCGGGGGTGTTAGTGAAAAGGCATAGCTAGACAACAAAACCTGGATTCCAATACTGGAACCAGTCATGTCGGTGTGTCTGCCTTGTCGGGGGAGAAAAGCCCAACAGAGAGTATGAGTGTAATCGCAGTCCCCATCAGGCCCCGCTCCACAAAGCGATCGTAGCGCCACGACTGCCGTAAGTCTTTGTTTAAAGTATGGGAGTTACGATCACCTTAGCGCTAAGATCACTTCGTGGAACGGGGCCATGTTGCATGGGAGGCTGCTGTAAATAGTTATAATCTATTAAACTGAACGACCACATGTAAATGCATTTTGTAATACAAAACGGCGGGATATTGATTAAAACAAAGATAAATGATTTTATTGATTGATTCCAGTTTAACATTCATATGGACAGAATCAGTTCAGCTAAGGGACATTCCAGGACATGAGGGGCATACTAGTATACTAGTATACGGTGTGTATAGAGAGTGCATATATGGACATTGTGTGTATAACTGCGTGTGTATAGCTAGTGTATGCATTTATATAAGTGTATATATGAGTACACTGTAAAAAATGTGTTTAGAATGTAAACACATACAAGACATGTTTAGATCTAAACATGTTTAGGAATGTGTTTTAATGAAAAACGGTATACACATTTGGTTTGTTCTATCTAAACACGTTTAGGGTCTAAACACATGAAATGAGCAATCATCTCGCAAACATGTTGAAACGTGTTAACTTTACATTCTGCACGTTTAGATTATGGGGGTTGTTTAGGTTGTTTTTAGGCTGTGAGACGATAGCGCATTTTGTGTGTTTAGACCGAAATGCGTTCAGATGAACCAAATGTGTATTCCGTTTAGGATTTATACCCATTCCTAATCATGCTTAGATCTAACCATGTCTTCTATGTGTTTACATTTTTGACATATTTTACAGTGTATATGCCGTTACTTACATGCTATAACCAGTAGACTTAAAACAAAGCCGATTGTCTGTGTCTGGAGCCATCCTTCAACGAATGAGTGAGTAATTGTTGCTTTTAGTCACATCAGCAATGTTCCAGCTATTCGCGGCTATCATCCTTCAATGAAGAACATTAAATCATATCACGATGACTGGTATAGCGTGAGAATGGAGACGGAGAATGATGTACCCGCAGCGACTAAATCACTCTGTTTATATATCTGTGTCTGTGTATGCTGGGAGGTGTGGGCCTGGCGAGAGTAAGATCGTCAGCAGCCATTGCCTCCCATCTTTAGCAAATGAGATTTGCTTCTCACAATCGCAGGTATAAACATATTCGAAAAGGTGTTATACTCCAAACAAGGTGCGGAAGTGCAGAACTGTATTGATGTATACACACTTTCCCTGATGCCGAATACCGACCATTATTGAGGTCTGGGAACGTTAGGCCACATTTCTTATGACTTGGTTTACACACAAACAAATGGTTTTAAGTACATGCATATTTCTGCTCTTTGCCTGTAGTTGAGGACTACAAAGAAAAAATATAATGATTTTGCTGTAATTTAAAAAAAAAATATCCATATAATTCACAAATGTCATCGTATCTCATTTGCGTAGACAAACCCATCCCTGCAGTAATAAAGAGGACCATGGAAGTATATTAAGACCCGTGAAGATCTGGTTCAGCAACCCATCCTTGCCGAAGTGGCGACTATGGTTGTCGTAAGAGGCGACTAACGGGTAGGCAGGCTTGCTGACTTGGTTGTTGCAATTGCATCGATCGATGCTCATGATATCAGTCACGGATTGTCTTATATAGATGGGTGCGGTGTTAAACAACAAACAAACAATCAAACAAATCTAAGTATTAAACGGGACCACCTACCCGAATTAAGTATAGACCCTGACACTACAATGTCTAGACCCACAGACCTCCCCCCCCCCCCCCCCCCCCCCCCACCCCCCACCTCTTGATCAGTCTCGCACATGACACTACAACGTTTAGACCTACAAACCCTGCCCCTTGATCAGTCTCACACATGACACTACAACATCTAGACCTACAGACCGTGCCTCTTGATCAGTCTCACACATGACACTACAACATCTAGACCTGCAGACCCTGCCCCTTGATCAGTCTCACACATGACACAACAACATCTAGGCCTACAAACCCTGCCTCTTAATCAGTCTCACACGCGGCACTACAACATCTAGACCTACAAACCCTGCCTCTTGATCAGCCTCACACGCGGCACTACAACGTCTAGACCTACAGCCCCTGCTACTTGATCAGTCTCACACACGGCACTACAACGTCTAGACCTGCAGACCCTGCTACCTGATCAGTCTCACACACGGCACTACAACGTCTAGACCTACAGACCCTGCTACTTGATCAGCCTCACACACGGCACTACAACGTCTAGACCTGCAGACCCTGCTACTTGATCAGTCTCACACACGGCACTACAACGTCTAGACCTACAGACCCTGCTACTTGATCAGCCTCACACACGGCACTACAACGTCTAGACCTGCAGACCCTGCTACTTGATCAGTCTCACACACGGCACTACAACGTCTAGACCTGCAGACCCTGCTACTTGATCAGTCTCACACACGGCACTACAACATCTAGACCTGCAGACCCTGCTACTTGATCAGCCTCACACACGGCACGACAACGTCTAGACCTGCAGACCCTGCTACTTGATCAGTCTCACACACGGCACTACAACGTCTAGACCTGCAGACCCTGCTACTTGATCAGCCTCACACACGGCACTACAACGTCTAGACCTGCAGACCCTGCTACTTGATCAGTCTCACACACGGCACTACAACGTCTAGACCTGCAGACCCTGCTACTTGATCAGTCTCACACACGGCACTACAACGTCTAGTACTAGGCTGACAGCAGTCGATGGATCGTAGTTACTCTTCAAGTTTCGTGAAGTGTATTTGATTTGAGGAAACACGAATAGCTGTAAAAATGTCCTGCATGGAAACTTTAGACATCTGACATCTTACTGTCTGTTATCAGTATCAGACTTGTTAGTGGCATTCTTCACTGTTCTTCAAACTGCAAACTAAATTTGTCAGATTATCAAGAAAAATATACGACAGTAGCTTTTAAAATGCGTTTGGTGAAGACAGCAAATTGCTAAATAAATTACATTACCAGTTGATTGATTTTAATTGGAAAGTGTATTTAGCATAAAATGAAACAAAACGGTCTCATTCTCTGTCAAAAAGAAAAGGATTGAGGATGAATTGATAATTTGTCAGATCATAAGTGAGTGAACTGGGTTCAACGCAACACAAAACATTTATTTCATGTACAGTACGACATGTTAGCATGAAAGTCGTTACTTCAATGGTTAAATAGTAAGATGTTAATCTTATTTCTGACACCGTTGTTGGATTACAGAGACAAATGTGGGTCCTGGAATAATATTGATGTAAGTACCAACTAACTATTAACATGGATAAGACAAAAGTTGCAGTTTTTAAGAAAGGAGGCATTCTGGCGAGAATTGAAACGTGGTATTACCAAGAGAAGTTATTGGAGTGTGTTTCATAGTATAAATACTTGGAATCACTCTCAGTAAAACTTTGTCTTGGATTCCACATTTAGAAAATGCTAAGAAAATATTGTTCAATGTTTTGAGATCACTCTATAAATTAAAGCTAATTCCTTATGACCTGTTCTTTAAGAATTTGGATACAAAGAATGCACCAGGTCCACTTTGAAAACGGAAATATGTGGGGTAGACAAATTTAAACAATTGGAATCTGTACAGATAACGGCATGTAAGAGGTTTTTTGGGGTAAAGAAATTCACTCCAAATTAATATGTTTTCCTAGGAGAATGCGGTCGCTTTCCCCTTTACACATTAGCAGCTAAACATGTAAGTATATACTGGTTTTAGTCATTAGCAATGCCAGACACCAGATACCCGAGAAAAAGTTACGACATGTTTATTCAAGCCATGGTAAGATTAACTGGGCTCTCAAACTTATATCCTTGTTATATCGCTTTGGATTTGGATATGTATGGGAAGCTCAAAATATTTCACTAGAAGAATCGTTTATTTCAGAATTTCCTAAGAGATTTAAATGTGCTTTTCAACAGGACGGGCATTTCTCACTGTCAAACAATTCTGAAACACAATTTTAATCCTCCTTTAAAACACTTCTTTATGTTGAATTATATTTAAAAAGAAATTACCATTGCAAAAATTAGAATATCTTTGTTCCCGTTCCGTTGCATTTCCCATAATCTCCGCATGGACACGAGACGGTATCATAATATTCCAAGACATGAAAGGATTTGCCGGTACTAACGTTAACGTTGTGGAAGATGAATACCATTTTATATTGATGTGTTCTATATACAATACGTCATGAGGTAGATATGTTCCGAACAAATTCGTTATTCATCCAACACTGTTTAAATTAAATTCGTTGATGTCTACATCTAATGTCATGATAATAAAAAAACCTTACTATGTACATTTATCATGTCTAATGTTCACGAGGTTTTATTCTTTAATAAACATTCTATTGGATATATCATATTTGATAACAATAATAATCAGACGAAATAATATTTTTTGCAGTTACCCTTTCCTGAAAGCAAGACCGGGAAAATATTTGACATTTTTAAGTCAGACAAAGTATCTGTTGCCAAAAAGATAATTTAATAACTATGTATAGAATCCTATTCCTGATAATAAATAAATATAGTTTACCTTTTCTAACTCAAAAAACACAAACACGGAAGTTTTAATTCAGAAAAAACCCAAGTAGTTGATTTGGTATGGCCTTTCCTGTGTCTGTGTTCCATCGACAAGGAGGCTGAAGTAGATAGCGAGGTGATGATTTTCACGCGTCAGATCAGTAGATAAGTGTAACGTGTTTACCTTAACCATGCCTATGGTTTGGAGGAACGGATTCGTCTCTGACAGAGAACCTGTTTCTAGCGGCGTGGAGGAAGAGATGGCACGCGGATGTTTATCAACAGTGGGTTGTGCAAGGGTGTACGTGTGTATCAAACGAATGCTTTGAATTATGTTCTTTAATTTGAATTTTATCTTCAAAAGTAAAGTATACCTCTGGGCATATTCAATGAAGGATTTTCCACTTAACTTTAAGCTACGGGGGCTGGTCAAAAGGTTTTGAGCCTGACAAACAAAACCAAGAATTGTGAAAGTGTTTTTAATTTTATTTTTCAATATAATCGCCCGGCTTTTCAGTACACTTCTCATATCGATAGTGAAGCTTTCCAATTCCACTCAGGAAGAAGTTTTCTGAAGCCACCCTGAAAAATCCATTCACGGCAGCTTTGAGGTCATTATTGCCGTCATAGCGCTTTCCACGAAGGTGTTCTTTCATTATAGGAAACAGGTGGAAATCACTTTGTGCCAGGTCTTTGAACCCACATTATCACACAGCAGCCTTCGCAAGTTGAGAGGTGTGAGAAGAGGCATTGTCATGAAATAATAGAACTCCAGCAGTCAGCATTCCTCGCCGCTTTTCTTTGATAGAATCTCTCTCTAGGCGATGAAGCAAATCAGCATAGTAGGCACTGGTAATCGTCTTTTGACTTTCTTAGTAATCAATAAGGATCACACCATTTACATTCCAGAATACAGTGGCCATAACTTTCACTGATCTTGAAGACTTGAATTTCTGTGGTGCCGGAGAATTGGAATGGTGCCATTCCATGGATTCGCGTTTTGACTCGGGATCATAGTGGTAGACCGATGTTTCATCACCCGTTACTAATCTCGTTTTGAATTTGACGCAATCCTCCTCAAATAGCTCTTAATCTTCTCTGGCAATGTCAGTTCTGTATTCTTTAGATCAGAATTTAGAAACTTTTGCACCCAGCGACCAGATATCATATTCATATGTATATGTTCTTGAATAATAGTTTTAATGGATCCATGGCATAGATCTGTGTTTTCCTCAAGTTCAGCAATGCTAAATCGTCCATCTGACAGTATAAGTTTTTCTATCTCCTTGATTGAATCTTTAATGATGGAAGTTAAGCGACGTCCAGACCTAGGGTCATCATCAAGGCCTGTTCTCCAAGCCTTAAAACCAGCTGCCGAACGTTTAACAGTGGAATAACTAGGACACGTATCCCCATACACTTGTGACACTGAGTACTTTTCTCTAAAGTCCAAAACATTATGACTGCATGGTTCTCATTCTTGTCCATTTGGACCCCCACCACTGGCTGTCACTAAATACAAACGGCCTCAACAGACCAAATACACTTGCAATGAACTACTCAAATAATGTACTACATTGACTAGTTTACTCTGTTATGGCCCATAGCTGAAAGTCAGTCTGGATAAGAACCTTTTGACCAGCACTTATTTGCATAAAATCTTAAGCGAATTAAGTTAGATTATACATCTATTACAATAGTGTTTTAAATTGAAGAATGGGGTATTAATATTTTGTCAATATACTTTTAACTGAATGGTTTATTCAGTGATTAATTCGGCCTACAGAAAGCGATGTGTGATGAAAAACCGTCTACTGCTATGACCTCAATCTCTATTGCTATGAAATCAGTCTCTACTGCTATGACATCAATCTCGACTGATATGACATCAGTCTCTATTGCTATGACCTCAATGTATACTGCTATGACATCACTCTCTACTGTTATGGCCTCAATCTCTACTGCTATGGGCCAGTTTCTACTGCTATGACATCAATCTCTGTCGCTATGACCTCAGTCTCTATTGCTATGACATCAGTCTCTACTGCTATGACATCAGTCTCTACTGCTATGATCTCAATCTGTCAACCTCTTGTACTATGACCTTGATCACTTCTGCTATTACCTCCACCTCTTTTGCTATGACTCCAACTCTCATGTTCTGACATTCACCTACCATGCTATGACCTTTGCCTCTCACTCTATGACCTCCACCACTCATGCTATGACCTCCACCTCTCATGCTATGACCTCCACCTCTTATGCTAGACACATAGCCACACAGAAATATAGCAGAATAAATCTGCCCCCAAATACACTCATTTGTAAAACAACTGTATATGATGCTGTGGCAAAATTTAATGTTAACCTGTCTAGGCGTATGACTGTGTTAAATACCTTTTTTCATTGGTCTGCATCAGTTGGTCGTAACTTGGTCGAGTTTCATAAATTAATTCGCTCTCGGAGTCTCTGCAGTTAGTTGACTAGAAAGGGAAAGGTGATACTCGTCTTCACATTTACAGCAATTTATGGATATAGTTAGGATTTTGTATGGAGACTGGTTATCTTGTCAGCTATATTTTCAAACCTACGAGCCTAAATAATTGTGATTACCAAAGAAACCCAGCTTGCAACCATGTATTTTTGTTTGGCTGACAATTTCTTTTATTTTCAACAGTCAGTGGCACACTTTCTGGAACAATTCCACAAGAGTATCAAATGGTCTGCCCTTTACTGTTTGTCCTGCGGCAGACTTCACTTAGTCTTCGGTTTATTTTACGTCATAACAGTTATGGCATATGCTTTTGTAATGCGGCAAATCTCACTTACTTGCTTTATGAAGCTACCTTTGTTGGATTCTACTATTTTCAGTCCTGAGAACGCCATGGATCGCCTCAAGAGTGCTATAGCTCGCGAGTTCAAACGGCGGGTCGACCCACGCTTGTTGAATGATGCGCTGTCACACAAAGTGAGGCTCACAGAGAGACATGAGGTAAGTGGGGCGGCATCCCAGTTGGGTAGCTTGTGCTTATCTGTTTCATCAACACGTCTAGAAGACGGACTGCTTCATGCATCTTCTCAAAGCGTTGGACGATAATTACGATGGAATGGCAGATTTTGCTGACTTCTGAAGAAGGTGAAGAAGGTATCTTTCTCAAGCATAGGTCAAGGTCTTACAATGGTTCCAACACGACCCCTTCCTATTCAATCTGTTACACTGGTTGTCCAGCTGCTGTCTAATGATGATGACGACAATACGATGATAATTCTATTTCTACTGATGATGGTGTCGGGGATAAGGAAGGCGATGAAGGAGTAAGCATATACTCCGAAACGCTGTGTTCCTCATAATAAAGAAGTTACATCTATATATTCTCGTCCTAATGTGTATCACTTCTAAATGCCTTTCAAAGACCTGATGTCGAGGATGATACTAATAGTATGCTGCTGCTACTATTACCTGAAGTGGTACTTCTACATCTACGATTTTTATCATCATCACCACCATCATAATCATCCCTATCATTGGAATTCGAACCCACGATGCTAAGGTTCTGGCACTCCTGAGGGGCCCCACTGCTGTCAAACCGGTCCATGCATTCTCTCAGGTGCAAATATCACCTGAGTTGGGGGTGGTCTCAAAATATTGCTGTTGTTGTACTGAGATACGCGTTGACAGGGTATCAATTAAGATATGTACTGCATTCTACTTCTTGGAAAAATGATGGAATAGTCAAAAGCTATGAAACGGGATGAGTCTTGGAACGTTGGTTTTTTGAAGCAAGAAGTATTTGTTGTTGCACATATCATTTCTTTATCTGACTCAGCTGATGACGTATTTGAATATGTACAATCATCCAAAGGTTACTGTCGCAAAAAGGCTGAGGCCTACACCATCAAGATGGCGGTACTGACGTTCTATTTCAAGAGCGTGATCTTCAGCCTTTTGCCATACATCTGGTGTGATTCTAGCAACTACTACGTTCATCAACCCTTTGATATGAATGTCGTGTTATGTCTTCCCACGATCCCTTTACAATTAGCCCAGAAAAGCTCCATAGGGATGACCTCACAATGTCTGATTGGTGTAGTAAGACAACATGGCCGTGTTCTGTCTTGTACTGTACTGATTTCATATTCAGGCGAAAGCTTTCCATGAATTGTTCAGATGTCCTGAAGTCGACATTGCAAGAAGTCAGATATATTGCTGTATGGTCGACTTCAGGCTACTCATGTTTGGCGCGACAGTATCTGGTTCCCGGACGTTGTGATAATGCATGACAATGACACTGGAGTTGTTTAGATTGGGCAGGAGCTCATGTTCCAACCAGTCTAAGAACACATCACTATTCATTTCCTTATGATAGTCACCAAGTTTCCTATTTGCCTCGAAAAATAACTAGGTCCCATCCGTCAATAAAGCGTACAAAAAAGGACACGATTACCTTTATCAGATGGTACCGTGGATGCTTTCGTTCGTCTGATGGCATCCACATGTAGTCAGTGGAATGATGCTTATTTACCCAGGTTTCATCAAGGAAAATGATCTGGAAGCACTGACTGCGATAGTCATGAATGCCACAGAGATAATGAGACCTCGAAGATAAGAATGTTCTCCCCTGAAAACTGCTCGGTCATCGCCACATGCAGTGTATCGAAATCCCATCTCGCGGAGAGCAATAATTAATGTAATCCTTGAAACATTAATCGTGTCTTTAATTTCCTCCCGAATTCTACAATACATCGAGGGTACAGTCCACACATAAAGCTTGTACACTGTACGCCGATCACCCCTGTATCAAAGTTGTCTAATTACGTCTCGGGCTTTTTTGACAACCCTTTCGTTCTTGGTTTATTTATCATACCGTAGACTTGTTGGTATGAAAACCCAAGAGCAAGGGCAGTTGGGTAATACATCCTATCTAAACTAATAAAGGTTTTCCTCTGTCTCTCTCAAGTGTAAAGAACTAGTATACATTTCCTACTCTATCGTGTACCACGGCTATGGCTGTGCAGATGTAATGCAACATGTATTAAGGGAACAGTGTTGACAAAACAAATGCTGCGTCATTTTTGTATTTTCTAAGATGCACAATTAGAATATTCCCCAACTGACTTGTTTTTTAGTGTGGATTAGATGTTTATGACGACTTCATTATTATTGAAAAGTGAAAGCCTTATCTTATTATTAGTAAATATACATTTATTATTATTATTATTATTATTATTATTACGGAGTCACATGCGCATACTTCTTTAGTCCGTTTCAGACTTTCCTCATTGTACTCAGATGAAATCTGCACTTACTGTTTTCATTCGAACTTTTCCTCCCGTAAAATTGTCGATAGGACTCCTCGCGACTGACATATTTCAAACCACAGGTGGGTAGATCGGTAGCTACTCGATATTGTAATAGCAACAGCCTGTCTTCTTTCAACGGCCATTTCCGACATAACTTTAGCAAAACATTATAGATGTATGTAGATACAAGTGTGAATGTTTTGTCCGTTAGGTACATTGAGAATGGATTAGAAACATGGACAGTTGTATCTATGTAGATTCTGCGCAGGGTGCATGCTACTCAGATGTCAGACTGGGCATTCTTAAATAGGTTCAGTTTTTCACAAATGTAAGTTGACTTTCCACTAAGTATTGATCACAGCGGTGTTCAGGGTCTCTGCTCTACTCTGGGTGTATCTCTGACACGAATCTGAAATACTATTCCAAGTGGCGTTATATCCAAATATCACTTAATGTGCATTTTATTACTGATGATGTAGAAAAAGGGGCCATGGAGTAGCCTGGCGGTGAAAACGTTCGCTCATACAATTGTGAAGCCCATTTCTGGTGTCTCCTGCACTGATAGTACTGCGATAATATGCTGTTCCTTCCACGGTTTGTCCCCCTACGTGTCATGTACACATTTCTATACAAAATTACATGATAGTTTCTTAAAGAACTTCATCCGTCATGGGTCTTAAATTAAACAGAATTCAGATTTTGTTGGGTACAGGTTATTCATGGTCAAGTACCGTATTGATGTTTCATACACTTTTCTGAATTTCGAGTTATTTTGCAATTCATCGTTCTCATTTGGAGTCAAACGGACTGTACCAGCGGCGAAAACTCTGACCTGCTCACTCAGTAATGTTGTAAACATGCTTCATCGGTGATGTGTAATTGTGTACACTGCGTTTAGGAAATTTTAGGTTTGTTTGGACTTTGGATAGATTTGGGTATACCATCCTCTATATCTCCACACTTACCCCCGGATCCATTCGCGAGGTTTTCGCGATCTTAAAGATTACCTGCCCTTGATTGTTATTACTATTATACTGACCAAACGTCTTACCACCAAGACAGTGATTAGGGAAGGTGTGACCCCTCCTCCCACCCAGACAGTGATTAGGAAAGGTGTGACCCCTCTTCCCACCCAGACAGTCATTAGGGTAGGTGTGACCCCTCTTCCCACCCAGACAGTCATTAGGGTAGGTGTGACCCCTCTTCCCACCCAGGCAGTCATTAGGGTAGGTGTGACCCCTCTTCCCACCCAGACAGTCATTAGGGTAGGTGTGACCCCTCTTCCCACTCAGACAGTGATTAGGAAAGGTGTGACCCCTCTTCCCACCCAGACAGTCATCCGGGAAGGTGTGACCCCTCTTCTCACCCAGACAGTCATTCGGGAAGATGTGACCCCTCTTCCCACCCAGACAGTCATCCGGGAAGATGTGACCCCTCTTCCCACCCAGACAGTCATTCGGGAAGATGTGACCCCTCCTACCACCCAGACAGTCATTAGGGTAGGTTTGACCCCTCCTACCACCCAGACAGTCATAGGATAGGTGTGACCCCTCTTCCCATCCAGACAGTCATTAGGATAGTTGTGACCCCTCCTCCCACCCAGACAGTCATTAGGGTAGGTTTGACCCCTCCTCCCATCCAGACAGTGATTAGGAGAGGTGTGCGCCCTCCCCCCACCCAGACAGTCATTAGGATAGTTGTGACCCCTCCTCCCACCCAGACAGTGATTAGGGTAGGTGTGACCCCTCCTCCCACCCAGACAGTCATTAGGGTAGGTTTGACCCCTCCTCCCATCCAGACAGTGATTAGGAGAGGTGTGCGCCCTCCCCCCACCCAGACAGTCATTAGGATAGTTGTGACCCCTCCTCCCACCCAGACAGTCATTAGGGTAGGTGTGACCCCTCCTCCCACCCAGACAGTGATTAGGGTAGGTTTGACCCCTCCTCCCATCCAGGCAGTGATTAGGATAGGTGTGACCCCTTTTTCCCACCCAGACAGTCATTAGGATAGTTGTGACCCCTCCTCCCACCCAGACAGTCATTAGGATAGGTGTGACCCCTCCTCCCATCCAGACAGTCATTAGGGTAGGTTTGACCCCTCCTCCCACCCAGACAGTCATTAGGGTAGGTTTGACCCCTCCTCCCATCCAGACAGTCATTAGGATAGGTGTGACCCCTCCTCCCATCCAGACAGTCATTAGGGTAGGTTTGACCCCTCCTCCCACCCAGACAGTCATTAGGGTAGGTTTGACCCCTCCTCCCATCCAGACAGTCATATCACAGATGGGTAACATTGTTGGAGATATGGGGCTACATACCACAGATACGCCATTTTGCAGTAGCTACATTTTGATACTAAACCGAGTGTTTAACTCAGCAATATTTCAGCTATATGACGGCGGTCTGTAAACAGGGGTTGAAAATTTATGAAAAATGTTACTTGACCAAGGGCAAATATGACCAACATTCTTACTTGCCCTATTTTAAAATGTACTTGCCCAAAATAAAATAAATTCAGTAAATTGTTAGTTACACCTGATGTATTGTGACTTTTCAAATATTCAATTCTGAAATTTGAACATCCAACAATAAAAGTTCTCATTCGATTGCAAGCATGTATGTTTGGGTACTTGGAAAAGATGGTGACTTCATGACTTCTGCCGTGTCATCATCATACGCAACCCAAGGGAATGGTCTTTCCACCCAGCGATGGATGTTCGTTTTCGTCATACGTCTTATTCTTGGGCGATATAGATTCATTTATACACTTTTTATTCTATAAATGTTCAGAATTCCCCTCCGCCTTCCTTTTAAGTTTGTCCCCATCGCTGAAGAAACTTAAATAAACCTCTAGGTGTGACATGATCTGACATGTTCTGGCAATGTAAATTGTTATTGCAGATACCCCTCTGAGTGTTGATGAGGCAAAGGGAGGTTACTCTATCCTTCACTAGCTTACTCATTTGAAACAAAAGACTGCAGGTTTACTTACAGTGATCCCTCGCTATTGCGCTCTTCAATATCGCGCTCTCATAGCGTTACGGTAACACATACAGCTCCCCAAATAGCTACCAAAATTTATATACAACTTAGTAAACTTATGTCACTGACACGATGTCTTTTCCCCATCGCAAAAAAATAATACTAGCTGATCACTGCGAGCACGCAACACCGGAAATACCAATCACAAATCCGCAATGAAGTCCTCAATTTAATCCTATTATTACACTATCTGGTTATAAAAACATGTTCGTTGTACACTTTGACATATGTTTGTGGCATATTTTATTAAGTTTATTCAAAATTTCGTTCAATATAGTTTAGATTAATTTTGTGCGTAACGGGATCGGTAGATCGCACAACTCGCCGTTATTTACAGCAACCACGGTCAGGTTATCGCTATTGACGCCTTGAAACGAACTTTAGTTGACAAGAAATAGATACATAGATCTATATTAAAAATGCCATTCTTTGACACGTTAAAAGTCACATATATTGTAGTTCGACTGTTTTGTGTCAACAAAGTTTTCGCGATCCAGAGCGTCGACGGCGACCGGTGTGTCAATGTCAAAAAAATATATTTCATCAAAGCTAGGCCTATAGACGGAAACTGTTTCTGCCTCGCATTACAAATTCCAAGGAAAGTAGTCAACTGCCTGTCATTCCATTTTCCAAGAAGCATGTGCCATATATGGAAGTGTGACTACGATTAAACAATGAAACAAGCCTGGTTCTCATAGTTGACCTGCCTGACATCGAAGTGTATAAATCCCATTGGTTGACTGGGGTAGCTGTATGCAAATTAGATTGCCAGTCTCGGACACTAGCAAAATATTAGCCAATCAATATCGTAACATCATCACATGATTACATTCACGTGAAACTTGACCTACCAGATCATTTTGTGTGCTCTACTTGCCACGGGCATACTAGAAAACGTATATTACACGCCCGATATCTAAAGCATACTTGGCACGGGCGTCGGGCAATGGTATTTTTCAATAATCGAGTCTGGACCAGACAGTCTAGTGATTGATATCATGAGCATCGATGAACGCAATTGGGAAACCATGATATGTCATCGACCAAGTCAGCGAGCCTGACCACCGTTTGTCGCCTCCAACGACAAGCAAGGGTTGCTGAAGAACAATTGTAACCCGAGTCCTACATTTAGTGAGCTATGTGAACCCCTTGGGTTACGGAAATGTAGTATATTTAAAAATCTCTTGAAATTGACCAACCCTCCACTTCTCGTGTGGTTAACATATAATTTAGGCACTTGCAAGATTTAAAACTTTAAAGCCAAAGTCAATGTTAAACTAATGTTGATAAATCTGTGTTTCTTAAAACACAGATGAATATCATCTTCTCGAGCCTCGACACACACCAGGCATTACTAAGGTATCATAAATCGTACAGTAAATCTAATTTTGTATAATCATGACATTAAGTTATTCACTCATCAATTAAAAGTTTGAAAGTATAATTCATCAGCAGTCTTGGTGTTGTGTTCAATTCGTTGTGGACATTGTACGGCGCATGGGCTTCAGGATCCTCCAGCTGAAAGCGTACAGTGAACGATGGACGGTGTGTTTGCTGCTAATGATGCAGTACAGATTAACGGCTGATTGCGCTGCGATATATTCCCAATATTTAAAAGTGTTGTAGGAATCACTTTCCCACAATGAAACTAATTAAAATGTCGTGTTGTTCTGTTGATCCGTACTTGTGTGTCCGGAGCATATCCTTCCAGGAAGAGTTGTGTATTGAATCACGACTTTTGTTGAAACAGCGACGAAGAAGGTTAATGTACCCGCGGATAATAAATTAGTCCGTTCATATATATCTGTTTCTGTGTATATTCGGAGATGTGTGGCTGGCCTCTTTCATGAATAAATGGCGAGATTAAGGTCGTCAGCCTCCCAGCTTCAGCAAACAAGATCAGTCAGCTGCAGGCATACAAGTTGTCTGTCTCACACACCCTAGAAAATATAATAAACAGTCTTCCAACTCAAGTCTAGATTTCCTCAGTTCTGAAATTAAGCATTGTTATGGGGGCCATTTGGATTTTGTTTTGTAGTTTGTAGATATATTTTTTTGAATAAGATAACTTTTTTTCTGGGATGAAAGGTTAGTCTGGCATATAAGGGACAGAAATGTGTATACACATATGTATGTGTGTAGTAAAGAAACTTTACGATAGTTTTAAATCACTCTAGTTTAAGAACCACAAAAGATAGATGCATGAAGTAAAATGTATTGAAATGATCAACGAAATTAACATTTAAATGACAGTCATACAGCATCTGATACTGGCATGACAGTCGGCCAAACTGATGTGGGGTAGCAGAAACAAGTTTTGACACGTCCCATTAATAGCGTGTATGACCACCCCCTACTTTAAGACACGCAAAAAGCTCGCAGTCAGTCGTCTGATGACGTGACAGGGAATACGTCGCCATTCTCCTTGGAGGGGATGGATCAGTTCTTGTTGGAGAATGTGGTCGCTATCGAACACGACGATTCATGACACCCCAGAGATGTTCTATGGGGGACATGTCTGGGGAGCGTGCAGGTCATGGCAACACGTTGACGATTCGGGCTGTCTGGGGTCTGGCGTTGTCATGCGGACAAAGGACACCACTCGGTAGCTGTTGTAGAAATGTTAGGACAATCGGACGAAGAGTATCATCCATGTGACGCTAAACTGTCAGGTTTCCGTTAACGATGACCAGTGGTGTTCTCTCCTGCCCACAGATTTCCTCCCAACACCATAACAGCCCCTCCACCATACGGCATTAAACATGCCGCCTTCCGTTCTCTCCTTCGGTGGTAAACACGCTGTCTTCCTTCAGAAAAGACAGAACCGACTTTCATCAGTGAAAACGAACCTTTGCCAGTCACGCCGCTGCCAACGACGTACAGTCCGGGCCCACCTCAATCTCTGATGACGATGTTGCGCTGTCTATAACTGTCCTCTGTAATTCCTTGACCCCTATGTCGCCTAGCCACTGTCTATCGACTAACCTTATGCCCCGGGGCATTCTTCGCTGGTGACGTCACTGTCAGGAAGCGATTCCGGAGATGAAAAGTACACAAGTCCCGGTCTTCATTGGGCGTAGTTATCTTGGGTCTGCCTATTCTTGGCCTGTCTCATGTCTGCCATGTCTGGCTGTAACGTTGCATCACGTTAGTGACAGCAACACGGAAGCAACCACTTAATGTTGGCATGGATGGCTTCCATCTGTATCATACCAAAGGGCCCGCTCGCGTTGATCGGGTGTCAGTCGTGAACGTGTGTTGACGTGTACCACTTTCTGCATAGATTTAGTTCGAACTCGCGTTTTTATATTTTTGCAATTTCAGTCTGGTAAAGTATCTTTTGGCCGTCAGTTTAGAAATTAAAGAGACCAATTAAACCGCCTTATCTGTTTCATATTTAGATATATGCATAAATTCAGAGTGACAAAAAACTCTCCACAAGATTGTATGACAACAGGGATCACTTCAACTTTCCAATAGTTAACTTTCCAATTATGTCGAGCAATACTACAGCAGCGCCAGCCTTTGGTGTCAACATTTCACAACGCTCGATACGCTCACCTTTTCGCCAACACGCTGGTATCATCACCATTTGATAGTCACGATTCATTAACACATACTCATGGGTCGGAATCGTTAACCGATTCTGCTTTTAGCAGATTACATTTGAATAGGATGAATATAGAAAGGGCTTTGTCGCTTTTATTTACAAGTAGGTTTTTAAACGTCCGAGAGTTCTTTTTGCCAAAGATTAAGAACTAAGGAGTACAAAACAAAATTAAGCAGATATTTTGTTAAAGGCGAAAAGACAAAATGTTGTTTACACTACAATATTCCAAATGGTAACACGCGTGGGCGACATATGCATTCAATTACTATGTGAATTAATAACCACAACAAGTCCCTACTTAATGCTGAGTATTGCATACTTATAAACAGCAGTACATTACAGACGTGTGCTCAAGAGGTCTTTTACAGAGACTTAAAGCAACTGGCAAATTTGTCAGTCTGTATATTAAGTATCGAATTAACCAAAACAAAATTAGGTTTTGATAATGGTGCCTCTATTACGTGAAACAAATAATATTCTTTTTTGATATACTTATATTAAGTAATCATTGTAAACGTTTACTTCCGAGAAAATGATTTTGTATTCGTGCTTGATGGTTCATTCAAATATAGGATCATATTCAACTCAAATTGAATAAAAAAGTTCAGCAGTCAGATTCGAACTCACTTAGATATACAACGTGCACATTCTTCGAGCTCGCGGTCTACCCGGATTATCTCCCTTTGACGAGGGAATTTCCCCATTCAACTTCCTGATTGCCGTGGTCAATCAATAACCGGCGTGTATTCATTCACAAGGGTAACTTATTGACTTCAACGATCTACGTCATGACAGCCAACTGTTATAACTGACAGCATAGTTTCACAATGTGGGATATTAATGTACTGGTTGAATACAAGCCCAACACCCAGTGGTGAGTGTGACTTGTCGACACGTACATAGATAGCGAGTTGTTTTATCGTTTATTAAATAACACACGTCATTGTACACGTGCCAGTTAAGATTTTATGCCTGTGACCTCAAAGTGTACCTTACGTAATTTCGTTTGGAGTGTATGGTGTATATGAAATCTTTTATTACCAATAATAACAAGTCCGAACAACAGTTGAGTGGACAGAAATGTACAACGAGAAAGTTTAAGGGATAACCTGAGACACGTGTAAATGTTGATAGTTTTGATTCCAAGTGAATGAAAACAAGACACCAACTACCTGGAATAACATCTCGTCTCTAAATGAAGTTCCAACTGGAGCGCAATTCTAAAACAAATCATGGCTAACTGAGATATTTTACAAACGTTTCAACTGATTAATGGTGTGTAAGTGTGGGTGTCAAAATTGGTAATGTTAGTAGTTATACCTCCCACATTCTTGCTTTGATTCCACTATTCGAGTGGCCCCTTCTATGACCCACTTCTGTGATCCACTTCTGTTATCCACTTCTGTAATCCACTTTTCTGATTCCACTTTTGTGATCCACTTCTGTGATCCACTTCTGTAAACCACTTTTGGGATTCCACTTCTATGATCCACTTCTGTGATCCACTTCTGTGACCCACTTTTGTGATTCAACTTTTATGATCCACTTCTTTGATTCACTTCTGTGATCCACTTCTGTGATCCGCTTCTGTGATCCACTTCTGTAATCTACTTCTATGATCCACTTCTGTGATCCGCTTCTGTGATCCTTTTCTGTAATCTACTTTTGTGATTCCACTTCTGTGATCCACTTCTATGGTCCAATTCTGTGATCCACTTCTGATTCCACTTCTGTGATCCACTTCTACGATCTACTTCTGTGATTCATTTCTGTGATCCACTCCTATGATCCACATCTTTGATTCCACTTCTGTGATCCACTTTTGTGATTCCACTTCTGTGATCCACTTTTGTGATCCACTTCTACGATCTACTTCTGTGATTCATTTCTGTGATCCACTCCTATGATCCACATCTTTGATTCCACTTCTGTGATCCACTTCTGTGATCCTTTTCTGTAATCCAATTTTGTGATTCCACTTCTGTGATCCACTTCTATGGTCCACTTCTGTGATCCACTTCTGATTCCACTTCTGTAATCCACTTCTGTGATCCACTTCTACGATCTACTTCTGTGATTCATTTCTGTGATCCACTCCTATGATCCACATCTTTGATTCCACTTCTGTGATCCACTTCTGTGATTCACTCCTGGGATTCACTTCTATGATCCACTCCTGGGATTCACTTCTATGATCCACTCCTGGGATTCACTTCTGTGATCGACTTCTGTGATTCCACTTCTATGATCCACTTCTGTGATTCACTTCTATGATCCACTCCTGGGATTCACTTCTATGATCCGATTCTATGATCAACTTCTGTGATCGACTTCTGTGATTCCACTTCTGTGATCCACTTCTGTGATTCACTTGAATGATCCACTCCTGGGATTCACTTCTGTGATTCCACTTCTGTGATCCACTTCTGTGATTCCACTTCTGTGATTCACTTCTGTGATTCCACTTCTATGATCCACTTCTGTGATTCACTTCTATGATTCACTTCTATGATCCACTTATGTGATTCATTTCTATGATCCACTTCTGTGATCGACTTCTGTGATTCCACTTATATGATCCACTTCTGTGATTCACTTCTATGATCCACTTCTGTGATCGACTTCTCTGATTCCACTTCTATGATCCACTTCTGTGATTCACTTCTATGATCCACTCCTGGGATTCACTTCTATGATCCACTTCTACTTCCCTGACCTTCATGTCCTTGTTGCAGACTCCAACTTGTTGTTATGACTCCTCCCTTTAATGTCATATACATTCTAGCGTTATGACTCCTCTCTCTAAAGCCACGATACGGTCTACTATTGCGATATGTGACTCCTCATTCATTTGTTATGACCCCTCACACCATTGTCATGACTCCTCCTACTATTGTGATGACACCCCCCTCTACTGCTATGATTTCTCTGTCTATTGCCATGACTTATCTCACTATTGTTATGATTCTTCTGTATATTGTCATGACTCCTCCCTCTTCTACTTTGACTCATGCATCTATGCTCATGACTCCTCCCTGTATTGTCAAGACTCCTTCCTCTATTGTTATGACTCCTCCCTCTACTGCTGTGACTCCTCCATCTATTATCATGACTCCTCCCTATATGGTTATGACTCCTCCCTCTACTGATGACTTCCGTCTATTGTCAAGACTCCTCCCTCTATTGTTATGACTCCTCCCTCTACTGCTGTGACTCCTACATCTATTATCATGACTCCTCCCTATATGGTTATGACTCCTCCCTCTACTGATGACTTCCGTCTATTGTCATGACTCCCCCTATTGCTATGACTCCCCCTTTACTGCTATGACTCATCCGTCTATTGTCACAACTCATCCCTCTATTGCCATGACTCCTCTATTGTCATGTCTCCTCTTACTATTTTCACGACTCCTCTCACTATTGCAATGGCTCCTTCCTCTATTGTCATGACTCCTCTCACTATTGCCATGACTCATCTCACTATTGCCGTGACTCCTCTCACTGTTGCCATGACTCCTCTCACTGTTGTCATGACTGCTTCCTCTATTGCCATGACTCCTCTCACTATTGCCATGACTCATCTCACTATCGCCATAACTCCTTCCTCTATTGTCATGACTCCTCTCACTATTGCCATGACTCATCTCACTTTATTCGTGACTCCTTCCTCTATTGTCATGACTCCTCTCACTATTGCCATGACTCATCTCACTATTGCCGTGACTCCTCTCACTGTTGCCATTACTCCTCTCACTGTTGTCATGACACCTTCCTCTATTGCCATGACTCCTCTCACTATTGCCATGACTCAGCTCACTATTGCCATGACTCCTTCCTCTATTGTCATGACTCCTCTCACTATTGCCATGACTCATCTCACCATTACCGTGACTCCTTCCTCTATTGTCATGACTCCTCTCACTATTGCCATGACTCATCTCACTATTGCCATGACTCATCTCACTATTGCCATGACTCCTTCCTCTATTGTCATGACTCCGATCACTATCGCCATGACTTCTCTCACTATTGCCATGACTCCTTCCTCTGACTCTGCTCACTATTGCCATGACTCCTCTCACTATTGCCATGACTCATCTCACTATTGCTCATGACTCCTTCCTCTATTGTCATGACTCCTTCCTCTATTGTCATGACTCCTTCCTCTATTGCCATGACTCCTCTCACTATTGCCATGACTCAGCTCACTATTGCCATGACTCCTTCCTCTATTGTCATGACTCCTCTCACTATTGCCATGACTCATCTCACCATTACCATGACTCCTTCCTCTATTGTCATGACTCCTCTCACTATTGCCATGACTCATCTCACTATTGCCATGACACCTTCCTCTATTGTCATGACTCCGATCACTATCGCCATGACTTCTCTCACTATTGCCATGACTCCTTCCTCTGACTCTGCTCACTATTGCCATGACTCCTCTCACTATTGCCATGACTCATCTCACTATTGCTCATGACTCCTTCCTCTATTCTCATGACTCCTTCCTCTATTGTCATGACTCCTCTCACTATTGCCATGACTCATCTCACTATTGCCATGACTCATCTCACTCTTGCCATGACTCCTTCCTCTATTGTCATGACTCCACTCACTATTGCCATGACTTCTCTCACTATTGCCATGACTCCTTCCTCTATTGTCATGACTCTGCTCACTATTGCCATGACTCCTCTCACTATTGCCATGACTCATCTCACTATTGCCATGACTCCTTCATTTATTGTCATGACTCCGCTCACTATTGCCATGACTCCTCTCACTATTGCCATGACTCATCTCACTATTGCCATGACTCCTTCTTCTATTGTCATTACCCCGCTCACTATTGCCATGACTCCGCTCACTATTGCCATGACTCCTCTCACTCTTGCCATGACTCATCTCACTATTGCCATGACCCCTTCCTCTATTGTCATGACTCCGCTCACTATTGCCATGACTCCTCTCACTATTGCTATGACTCATCTCAGTATTGCCATGACTCCTTCCTCTATTGTCATGACTCCGCTCACTATTGCCATGACTCCTCTCACTATTGATATGACTCATCTCACTATTGTCATGACTCCTTCCTCTATTGTCATGACTCCTCTCGCTATTGCCATGAATGACTCCTCTCACTATTGCCATGACTCATCTCACTATTATCATGACTCCTACCTCTATTGTCATGACCCCCGCTCACCTGCCATGACTCCTTCCTCTATTGTCATGACACCACTCACTATTGCCATGACTCCTCTCACTATTGCCATGACTCCTTCCTCTATTGCCATGACTCCTCTCACTATTGCCATGACTCCCCTCACTATTGCCATGACTCCTTCCTCTATTGTCATTACTCTGCTCACTATTGCCATGACTCCGCTCACTATTGCCATGACTCCTCTCACTCTTGCCAAGACTGATCTCACTTTGCTCATGACTCCTCCCTCTATTGTCAAGACTCCTCCCTCTACTGCTGTGACTCCTCCATCTATTATCATGACTCCTCCCTATATGGTTATGACTCCCCCTCTACTGCTATGACTCATCCGTCTATTGTCATGACTCCTCCCTCTATTGCCATGACTCCTCTATTGTCATTACTCCGCTCACTATTGCCATGACTCCGCTCACTATCGCCACGACTCCTCGCACTCTTGTCATGACTCCTCTTATTTTTTCCATGACTCCTCTCACTATTGCCATGACTCATCTCACTATTGCCGTGACTCCTCTCACTGTTGTCATGACTCCTTCCTCTATTTCCATGACTCCTCTCACTATTGCCATGACTCAGCTCACTATTGCATGACTCCTTCCTCTATTGTCATGACTCCTCTCACTATTGCCATGACTCATCTCACTATTACCGTGACTCCTTCCTCTATTGTCATGACTCCTCTCACTATTGCCATGACTCATCTCACTATTGCCATGACTCATCTCACTATTGCCATCACTACTTCCTCTATTGTCATGACTCCGCTCACTTTTGCCATGACTCCTCTCACTATTGCCATGACTCAACTCACTATTGCCATGACTCCTTCCTCTATTGTCATGACTCGGCTCACTATTGCCATGACTTCGCTCACTATTGATATGACTCATCTCACTATTGTCATGAATCCTTCCTCTATTGTCATGACTCCTCTCACTATTGCCATGACTCCTTCCTCTATTGTCATGACTCCTCTCACTATTGCCATGACTCATCTCACCATTACCATGACTCCTTCCTCTATTGTCATGACTCCTCTCACTATTGCCATGACTGATCTCACTATTGCCATGACTCATCTCACTATTGCCATGACTCCTTCCTCTATTGTCATGACTCCGATCACTATCGCCATGACTTCTCTCACTATTGCCATGACTCCTTCCTCTGACTCTGCTCACTATTGCCATGACTCCTCTCACTATTGCCATGACTCATCTCACTATTGCTCATGACTCCTTCCTCTATTCTCATGACTCCTTCCTCTATTGTCATGACTCCTCTCACTATTGCCATGACTCATCTCACTATTGCCATGACTCATCTCACTCTTGCCATGACTCCTTCCTCTATTGTCATGACTCTGCTCACTATTGCCATGACTCCTCTCACTATTGCCATGACTCATCTCACTATTGCCATGACTCCTTCATTTATTGTCATGACTCCGCTCACTATTGCCATGACTCCTCTCACTATTGCCATGACTCATCTCACTATTGCCATGACTCCTTCTTCTATTGTCATTACCCCGCTCACTATTGCCATGACTCCGCTCACTATTGCCATGACTCCTCTCACTCTTGCCATGACTCATCTCACTATTGCCATGACTCCTTCCTCTATTGTCATGACTCCGCTCACTATTGCCATGACTCCTCTCACTATTGCTATGACTCATCTCAGTATTGCCATGACTCCTTCCTCTATTGTCATGACTCCGCTCAATATTGCCATGACTCCTCTCACTATTGATATGACTCATCTCACTATTGTCATGACTCCTTCCTCTATTGTCATGACTCCTCTCGCTATTGCCATGAATGACTCCTCTCACTATTGCCATGACTCATCTCACTATTATCATGACTCCTACCTCTATTGTCATGACCCCCGCTCACCTGCCATGACTCCTTCCTCTATTGTCATGACACCACTCACTATTGCCATGACTCCTCTCACTATTGCCATGACTCCTTCCTCTATTGCCATGACTCCTCTCACTATTGCCATGACTCCCCTCACTATTGCCATGACTCCTTCCTCTATTGTCATTACTCTGCTCACTATTGCCATGACTCCGCTCACTATTGCCATGACTCCTCTCACTCTTGCCAAGACTGATCTCACTTTGCTCATGACTCCTCCCTCTATTGTCAAGACTCCTCCCTCTACTGCTGTGACTCCTCCATCTATTATCATGACTCCTCCCTATATGGTTATGACTCCCCCTCTACTGCTATGACTCATCCGTCTATTGTCATGACTCCTCCCTCTATTGCCATGACTCCTCTATTGTCATTACTCCGCTCACTATTGCCATGACTCCGCTCACTATCGCCACGACTCCTCGCACTCTTGTCATGACTCCTCTTATTTTTTCCATGACTCCTCTCACTATTGCCATGACTCATCTCACTATTGCCGTGACTCCTCTCACTGTTGTCATGACTCCTTCCTCTATTGCCATGACTCCTCTCACTATTGCCATGACTCAGCTCACTATTGCATGACTCCTTCCTCTATTGTCATGACTCCTCTCACTATTGCCATGACTCATCTCACTATTACCGTGACTCCTTCCTCTATTGTCATGACTCCTCTCACTATTGCCATGACTCATCTCACTATTGCCATGACTCATCTCACTATTGCCATCACTACTACCTCTATTGTCATGACTCCGCTCACTTTTGCCATGACTCCTCTCACTATTGCCATGACTCAACTCACTATTGCCATGACTCCTTCCTCTATTGTCATGACTCGGCTCACTATTGCCATGACTTCGCTCACTATTGATATGACTCATCTCACTATTGTCATGAATCCTTCCTCTATTGTCATGACTCCTCTCGCTATTGCCATGACTGACTCCTCTCACAATTGCCATGACTCATCTCACTATTATCATGACTCCTACCTCTATTGTCATGACTCCGCTCACCTGCCATGACTCCTTCCTCTATTGTCATGACACCACTCACTATTGCCATCACTCCTCTCACTATTGCCATGAGTCATCTTACTATTGCCATGACTCCTTCCTCTATTGTCATGACTCCGCTCACTATCGCCATGACTCCTTCCTCTATTGTCATGACTCCTCTCACTATTGCCATGAATCCTTCCACTATTGTCATGACTCCGCTCACTATCGCCATGACTCCTCTCACTGTTGCCATGACTCATCTCACTATCGCCATGACTCCTTCCTCTATTGTCATGACTCCTCTCACTATTGCCATGAATCCTTCCACTATTGTCATGACTCCGCTCACTATCGCCATGACTCCTCTCACTGTTGCCATGACTCATCTCACTATTGCCATGACTCCTTCCTCTATTGTCATTACTCTGCTCACTATTGCCATGACTCCGCTCACTATTGCCATGACTCCTCTCACTCTTGCCATGACTCATCTCACTATTGCCTTGACTCCTTCCTCTATTGTCATGACTCCGCTCACTATTGCCATGACTCCTCTCACTATTGCCATGACTCATCTCACTATTGCCATGACTCCTTCCTCTATTGTCATGACTCCGCTCACTATTGCCATGACTCCTCTCACTTTGATATGACTCATCTCACTATTGTCATGACTCCTTCCTCTATTGTCATGACTCCTCTCGCTATGGCCATGACTGACTCCTCTCACTATTGCCATGACTCATCTCACTATTATCATGACTCCTACCTCTATTGTCATGACTCCGCTCACCTGCCATGACTCCTTCCTCTATTGTCATGACACCTCTCACTATTGCCATGACTCCTCTCACTATTGCCATGAGTCATCTTACTATTGCCATGACTCCTTCCTCTATTGTCATGACTCCGCTCACTATCGCCATGACTCCTTCCTCTATTGTCATGACTCCTTCCTCTATTGTCATGACTCCGCTCACTATCGCCATGACTCCTTCCTCTATTGTCATGACTCTGCTCACTATTGCCATGACTGCTCTCACTATTGCCATGACTCATCTCACTATTGCCATGACTCCTTCCTCTATTATCATGACTCCTCTGACAATTGCCATGACTCATCTCACTATTGCCATGACTCCTTCCTCTATTGTCATGACTCCGCTCACTATTGCCATGACTCAGCTCACTATTGCCATGACTCAGCTCACTATTGCCATGACTCATCTCACTATTGCCATGACTCCTTCCTCTATTATCATGACTCCTCTGACAATTGCCATGACTCATCTCACTATTGCCATGACTCCTTCCTCTATTGTCATGACTCCGCTCACTATTGCCATGACTCAGCTCACTATTGCCATGACTCAGCTCACTATTGCCATGACTCATCTCACTATTGCCATGACTCCTTCCTCTATTGTCATGACTCCGCTCACTATCGCCATGACTCTTTCCTCTATTGTCATGACTCCGCTCGCTATTGCCATGACTCCACTCACTATTGCCATGACTCCTTCCTCTATAGTCATGACTCCGCTCACTATTGCCATGACTCCTTCCTCTATTGTCATGACTCCGCTTACTATTGCCATGACTCCCCTCACTATTGCCATGACTCCTTCCTCTATTGTCATGACTCCGCTCACTATTGCCATGACTCCTTCCACTATTGCCATGACTCCTCTCACTATTGCCATGACTCATCTCACTATTGCCATGACTCCTTCCTCTATTGCCATGACTCCTTCCTCTATTGATATGACTTCTTCCATATTGTCATGACTCCTTTCCCTATTGTCATGGCTCCTTTCACCATTGTCATGACTCCTCTCACTATTGCCATGATTCCTTCCTCTATTGTCACGACTCCTCTTTCTATTGCCATGGCTCCCCCTTTTCCTTAAATTATGACTTCTCGTGTTTTTTCAGCAACCCATGCGTGTTGTAAGAGGCGACTAACGGGATCGGGTGTTCAGACCCGCTGACTTGGTTGAGGCATGTCTTTGTATCACAAATGCGTGGATTGATGCTCATGCTGTTGTAGCAGGGCGTGGAGTCATCCCACAGATGACATCCTTACCTTGTCAGCTTGCTGACGGGGTTTAACCTCTTTGGTCACGTGGACAAGGCGTCCGACCTCGGATTGTGGATTGTCTGGTCCAGACTCGTTTATTTACAGACAGCCGTCATATAGATGGAATATGCTGAGTGCAGCGTTAAACAACAAACAAAAACACAAACATTTAATGTCTATCATGTCCAGATGAACGGGTCAGATCGTATTAGCACTATTTAAAGTGAATAGCGATGTTTTAAGTTGCTGATTAAGCTGTCGCTTGCGGAAACCGATGTGGATCTAAATCTAGATTTATATCACCTATAAACTCCATCTGCTTGGATTTTCATCTTCCTTTGGGGCAGATGCAGATGTTTCACTCGGCCGTAATAAGAAATATTGCTATATCTTCTTTTGCAAAGTCAACGGATCTGTAAACCAATTTATATAAAAAGAATCGCCTTATCAAGTTGATAAATTTGGAAACATATGACTATCTGGGTAAGCTGCGATGATTAGAGGCAGGCAAATGTATTTCAGTATGTTTAAGACTTTCGGCCGAAAATTGTGTATCATAATATCATGTATGCTATATATATGTATGTAATATGCTATATTGTAGTACATAATGTTCACTACATTCACTGTTAGCCTGACATTGCTCTGTTAAGTAATTGATCTTTTCCATTGGCCTGTAGCAAGTAACTGGTTGGAATTTCATTAATAGTTCATTTTCGAAGTCCGCTATAAAACTGACTACCATGTAAAAGGTGATACTCGTCTTTAAAAGCGACAATGTTTTTCCCGATGCAGACTTAACATCTCTTCTCTATTATACAACAGAACAACGAGGACGCTGACTCATATGGCTGTGACATGCGGCAGATATTGCTGGTAACTATTGCAGATACGAGTCCGTGTGCACAATGGCTTGTTCTGAGAGCGACACAGAAAGATTCAGTTTTAATGAACGTCTCAAGAGTGCTATAGCTCGCGAGTTCAAACGGCGGGTCGACCCACGCTTGTTGAATGATGCGCTGTCACTCAAAGTGAGGCTCACAGAGAGACATGAGGTAAGTGGGGCGGCATCACAGTTGGCGTATTGTAACCTACACACGTAATTTAAACACATTTCCAAAATCTTCTCTGAAACCACAAGGCCTATGTAGGCCAAGAACTTTGTATGAATGATCCCAGCTAGTGGGGCAAGCATCGTCCTTTGACCACATTGACTTCCGACACGTACAAATATGTCATTTCTTCTCCACCGATTTACCTGGAACCGTCAACAAGGACATATTTCCCGTCGTACTATTTTGGGCTCGTGGCCCAATCAGTAAATCAGTGTGTATTTGAATTACCGTATTACCTGAATTTGAGGAATTTAGAAATTTAACATTTTCTTTAATCTTCCTCAGGATGAAATGAGGGCCAAGCTTGGCAGCGAGGGAAGATGGGTAGCTTGTGATTATCTGTTTCATCAACTCGTCAAGAAGACGGACTGGTTCAAACATCTTCTCAAAGCGTTGGCTGATCCTTCCGTTGGATTGGCAGATTTTGCTGACTTCTGCAGACAAAAAGAAGGTATCTTTTTTCTTTTGTCATTGCGGTCACTTGTTGCAAAATAAAAGTTCTTTACATCGCAGTCCCTGGTAGGCGTCTGTATTTTATGACCTGGTTAAGGGATCACCGACCCTAAATTTCACAAATGTTGATACGCTGTTTTATATCAAATTTTACCTTAATAACTCAAGGTTGTAATAATCACTTTGAAAGATTTTAAAAATTTCTACTTCGACCACCGCCCCTTTGTTTTTGAGAAAGAATCAGTAAATAAGGTTATGAAAAATGAAGGCCTTATCTAATTATTAGTAAATAGACAAAATATTATTATTGTTATTATTATAATAATAATTATTAGTATTATTATTTACATGAGAGTAAATAATTTCTGACTACACGTGTGTATTTAAAAAATAACATCAAATAATTCTGAAGACTTCGAGCTTGCCAAAATTATTTCACTCGGGATATAATTCCTCGTAGAGCACAGGCTGTTCTCTAAATATACATACACCAAAGGTCGTTAAACCTTAACCATATTCAAACCTTAAACTCGGAAAAAATGTTGTATTTTTATGTTACAGCCTACATAAATAGCGTCTCCGGGGATTGTACGACTGATAACGATGATGACGACGTTAAAAGGGCAGTGGACGAAATAGACGGACCCCCAAGACAGAGTCAAGGACGATTCACAAACACACGCTCGACAGTGCGTGACTCATCTGATAGCGATGACTACGAACCTATGTGTCCGCCCATCTACGAAAATGAAGAACCTTATGATGATGCCAGATCGCTCCCTTACCCTACCCAGAACGTCATGTGGGTAGGTGTGACCCCTCCTCCCACCCAGGCAGTCATTAGGGCAGGTGTGACCCCTCCTCCCACCCAGGAAGTCATTAGGGCAAGTGTGACCCCTCCTCCCACCAATGCAGTCATTAGGGTAGGTGTGACCCCTCCTCCCACCCAGGAAGTCATTAGGGTAGGTGTGACCCCTCCTCTCACCCAGACAGTAATTA
Source organism: Haliotis rufescens (assembly GCF_023055435.1). Lineage (NCBI taxonomy): Eukaryota > Metazoa > Mollusca > Gastropoda > Lepetellida > Haliotidae > Haliotis > Haliotis rufescens. The sequence goes on from NW_025963924.1 coordinate 510,965, forward strand.
GGGTAGGTGTGACCCCTCCTCCCATCCAGGCGGTCATTTGGGTAGGTGTGACCCCTCCTCCCACCCAGGCGGTCATTAGGGTAGGTGTGACCCCTCCTCCCACCCAGGATGTCATTAGGGTAGGTGTGACCCCTCCTCCCACCCAGGATGTCATTAGGGTAGGTGTGACCCCTCCTCCCACCCAGGCGGTCATTAGGGTAGGTGTGACCCCTCCTCCCACCCAGGATGTCATTAGGGTAGGTGTGACCCCTCCTCCCACCCAGGATGTCATTAGGGTAGGTGTGACCCCTCCTCCCATCCAGGCGGTCATTTGGGTAGGTGTGACCCCTCCTCCCACCCAGGCGGTCATTAGGGTAGGTGTGACCCCTCCTCCCACCCAGGCGGTCATTAGGGTAGGTGTGACCCCTCCTCCCATCCAGGCGGTCATTAGGGTAGGTGTGACCCCTCCTCCCACCCAGGCAGTTATTAGGGTAGGTGTGACCCCTCCTCCCACCCAGGCGGTCATTAGGGTAGGTGTGACCCCTCCTCCCACCCAGGCAGTTATTAGGGTAGGTGTGACCCCTCCTCCCACCCAGGCGGTCATTAGGGTAGGTGTGACCCCTCCTCCCATCCAGGCGGTCATTAGGGTAGGTGTGACCCCTCCTCCCACCCAGGCGGTCATTAGGGTAGGTGTGACCCCTCCTCCCATCCAGGCGGTCATTAGGGTAGGTGTGACCCCTCCTCCCATCCAGGCGGTCATTAGGGTATGTGTGACCCCTCCTCCCACCCAGGAAGTCATAAGGGTAGGTGTGACCCCTCCTCCCACCCAGGATGTCATTAGGGTAGGTGTGACCCCTCCTCCCACCCAGGAAGTCATAAGGGTAGGTGTGACCCCTCCTCCCACCCAGGATGTCATTAGGGTAGGTGTGACCCCTCCTCCCATCCAGGCAGTTATTAAGGTAGGTGTGACCCCTCCTCCCACCCAGGCGGTCATTAGGGTAGGTGTGACCCCTCCTCCCACCCAGGCAGTTATTAAGGTAGGTGTGACCCCTCCTCCCACCCAGGATGTCATTAGGGTAGGTGTGACCCCTCCTCCCATCCAGGCGGTCATTTGGGTAGGTGTGACCCCTCCTCCCACCCAGGCGGTCATTAGGGTAGGTGTGACCCCTCCTCCCACCCAGGATGTCATTAGGGTAGGTGTGACCCCTCCTCCCACCCAGGCGGTCATTAGGGTAGGTGTGACCCCTCCTCCCACCCAGGCGGTCATTAGGGTAGGTGTGACCCCTCCTCCCATCCAGGCGGTCATTAGGGTAGGTGTGACCCCTCCTCCCACCCAGGAAGTCATTAGGGTAGGTGTGACCCCTCCTCCCACCCAGGATGTCATTAGGGTAGGTGTGACCCCTCCTCCCATCCAGGCAGTTATTAAGGTAGGTGTGACCCCTCCTCCCACCCAGGATGTCATTAGGGTAGGTGTGACCCCTCCTCCCACCCAGGATGTCATTAGGGTAGGTGTGACCCCTCCTCCCATCCAGGCAGTTATTAAGGTAGGTGTGACCCCTCCTCCCACCCAGGATGTCATTAGGGTAGGTGTGACCCCTCCTCCCACCCAGGCGGTCATTAGGGTAGGTGTGACCCCTCCTCCCACCCAGGCAGTTATTAAGGTAGGTGTGACCCCTCCTCCCACCCAGGATGTCATTAGGGTAGGTGTGACCCCTCCTCCCATCCAGGCGGTCATTTGGGTAGGTGTGACCCCTCCTCCCACCCAGGCGGTCATTAGGGTAGGTGTGACCCCTCCTCCCACCCAGGATGTCATTAGGGTAGGTGTGACCCCTCCTCCCACCCAGGCGGTCATTAGGGTAGGTGTGACCCCTCCTCCCACCCAGGAAGTCATTAGGGTAGGTGTGACCCCTCCTCCCACCCAGGAAGTCATAAGGGTAGGTGTGACCCCTCCTCCCACCCAGGATGTCATTAGGGTAGGTATGACCCCTCCTCTCACCCAGACAGTAATTAGGGTAGGTGTGACCCCTCTTCCCACCCAGGAAGTAATTAGGGTAGGTTTGACCCCCTCCTCCCACCCAGGCAGTTATTAAGGTAGGTGTGACCTCCCTCCCACCCCAGTCATTGGGGTAGACGTGACCCCTCCTACCACCCAGACAGTCATTAGGGTAGGTGTGACCCCTCCTCCAACCCAGACAGTCATGTGGGTAGATGTGACCCCTCCTCCAACCAAGGCAGTCATTGGGGTAGGTGTGACCCCTCCTCCCATCCAGGCAGTCATTAGGGTAGACAGTGATTAGGAAAGGTGTGACCCCTCCTCCCACCCAGACAGTGATTAGGATAGGTGTGACCCCTCTTACCATCTTACCACCCAGACAGTCATTTGGGAAGATGTGACCCCTCTTTCCACCCAGCAGGTCATCTGGGTAAATCCCCCCACCAAGGCAGTCGTTAGGGTAGGTGTGACCCCCCCTCCCACCCAGCAGGTCATCTGGGTAAATGTGACCCCTCCTCCAACCCATAAGCTCATATGGGTAGGTATGACACCACCCCCCACCCAGCATATCATTTGAGTAGGTATGATTCCTCATCCCACGCAATCAGACATCGGGGTGGGTCGTACTTCTCATCCTAGCCTGTAAGCAAGTCTCGTGTCCTGTGAAATGACAGAACTGATACACTCGTGTACATGTACTATTGACACAGATATAACTTGACGTCAAAAAGAAACTTTACCAGAGTTTGAAATCACTCTTGATCAAAAACAACAAAACATACATGCATGAAGTAAAGTGTATTGAGAAGATCAATATATCAACATAATCAACACTGAAACTGACAATCATACCGCGATTGAGAATGACGTCAGAGCCCCCCAAAATTGGGTGGCTCCCATCTGAACTATACCCAAGGCTCGTTCACGTTGTTCGACTGTGAGTCGTGGCATTTCTTTTGTGTGTTTTTTTACCACTGTGGATGTCTGGCTTGCCGTTGCAATCGTTTTATACCCTTACCCGCACGTGCATTTGCAGTTGTCCGTGGTGCTCGTGTTTTTCACTTTTTCGCGAGTTATCTCGCAAACATGTAACAGACGATTAACATTTTCTGCATACACTATTGTTGTATTCAGGTTATGTGTTTTAGATAGACATCATCGAAAAAAAATTTATGCTCTGTCTGAAATTTATATTTTCAGTTGGTAAAGTTTCTTTTGGACGTCAGTTTATTTACGTATTTGCGTTTCTTGGACGTGAATAGCAACATTCATTAATAATGGATGCGAATACAAACGTGCTTTTTTGTGTATTTTCTTCCTTCCAGGGAAGTTCTAAAGACCGACATGGAGGAGGTCAAGGCAGAACACGGCCAAGGTCAGAATGGAGAAACAGAATAATAAACTGCTTTTAAGGCTTTTTTAAGACCATTTTCCACTGCTTCAAGGCGTACAATTCTTGTTATATTATGTTTTATGAAACAATTCACCACTCCTCCCACATCCATTAAAATAAGTTAATAGGATTTTACAATATACACCAAAGATAATCATTAGCTATATTCATTTTGCATTTTTTTCTGCAGACACAATGTGTATGTAAGTTACATAAAACACATATGCGAATTAGGATTGCACAGATATGGAATTGTTGGAAGTAGAGAGTGTACAAATCTATGTATGTGAAGGACCCTTCATTGCTATTTTCCGCCGTGATATTGCTGGAATATTGCTAAAAGCGGCGTAAAACCGTACTCACTCACTCATTGCTATTTTTACAGCACAATTCAGGACAGGAAAGCTGCAGATCAAATTTCTCTATCGCCAAGTGAACACTACTACAGCAGCATAGCGTGCACCAGCGTTACTGCATCGGGACGTCACCAAGAATCAATTGGTACGACACGGGGCGGAGTTATGTCATCACGTAGTACCCCGACACGTCCGAATCCTTCTGCTGTGACACAACGTGTCAGTGACGGGTACACATTCATTTCAAGTAGGGGCAGTGCCTCAATGGTTCGACCAGCAACCAGTTCAAGGGAAGGTGTTCCAGATAGATCCCCACAACAATACAGGGATATCACCACAAACACGAAGACACCCGTTGCCAGGGACACCAATACCCAAAACGTAGGCCAACCATTGAGGAGAGCCGGACCCTCGTTGGTAAGTCCATCTTCCGGTACGTCACGTGGCAGGTCACGTGATGACGAGAATACACAACATAGTGGTGTTAAGTCGGCTCTTCCATCTCTAAGTTCAAGCCTAGGTGGTCCACAACCTTCATCCGGATATTACAATGAAGACCCTCAGACATTTGTTTCTACGACTGCTAATGCCGGGTCCATGAACCGGCCGTCAGGGAACGTTGACACCTCGTTACGGCCAAGGAACACCTCAAAGGAATGTGAGGAAGACAACACTTGCAGTTATAACAAAATACGTCAGGAGGACGTCAGTAGCAGGAGTCGTAGTGCGAAGGGGTCTAGGCCTCAGGGGTATGACCTGACGTCACCTCACATTGGCGACGGGATACAACCTATGCCACAGTCTAGTGTACCGTCTCGCCAGGCATCGACGTATTACAATCTCAACAGAGGAGACTTGTTAAGGGTAGGTACCTCTCTATACTTTAAGGTTAAAGACAGAACCGACGCTTGGCACATATGGACCGACCAGTTGATATCGAGGGCGTGGTGGTGGCGGTGGTATATATATATATAATGTATATGAAGCACAGTAAAGTTCTAACTCTCAGGCAGAAAATATAGTGATAATTAAATAAGTGGTGTAAGATTGAAGGTGTAGGTATGACCCCTCCTCCCATCCAGGAAGTCACACTCACACACACACTCACACACACACACACACACACACACACACACACACACACACACACACACACACACACACACACACACACACACACACACACACACACATACATATCTGTGTGTGTGTGTGTGTGTCTATCTCCATACCAAATCCAACCCTCTCTCTCTCTCAGATGAGTTTTTATATTTAAAACTGTGAGTCTGGTGTTTTTTAAGAACAATTTCACCTTTGTGGCAGGTATTTTCTCTTCCCGACCCCTGCATATCAAATCATCGGTCACTAAATGGGCAAAAGTCATATCTGGGTGCATATTTGAATAGTTGACGTTATCGCTCGTGTACCATCTTCGCTAGGCAAGGGAGTTCACTGACTGTAAAAGTCCAATATCCACCCTTGCCGAATAAGGCTGGAATTTCTGGGCTCGATCGTAGCGCCACCAGTGGTTATTACGAGTTATGTCCCTTGTAAGCCTCTCCTTTGGACCAAACAGATTCCAACTCTCGTTTCACTTGCATTTGTTTCAAACAAAATGGCGGCCCCCGGCCAAGAAGATCTGATCGATAAAACGGGTCTTACCTCGCGAAGTGCCTAAAATCACGTGAGCACCTTGATTAAAAACGTGAAAAGACTTGGAAAATATCTGTTGACAATGAGTTGGTGGTGCACATGTTTTGCAAATCATGTAATCGACAGTTTACTAACCGGATTTCGATTTCGGTGCGCGATTTTCATAGGACTATTCATAGACTCGTTAGTCCAGCCAAAATGTAAATCCATAATATCAGCCTCCTTTGGCAAGGGTGCAAACCAGACTTGTATAGTCAGTTAACTCCCATGCCTCGGGAAGATGCTCGTGAACCTGCATACATGTATGTGAAGGTTCTTTCAAGATGTATAATGTAGCATCGTGTACTGAAATGGACGTAACGACATGTCTTAAATCTTGAAAGAAAGTTATGAAAATGTTAACCCACGAATAGTCTGCCTCAATGTCCAACTCAAGAATGATTTGCCAAATCTACATTGCATCAGTTCTAGACTGAAATTAAGCATTATCTGGGCATTATTCAGATTTAATTATTTTTTATTTTGTAAATGTACACTCTTCAAACAAAGAAACGCACAGGTAGATTTCTAGTAAATTTATTGAACCTAAAAAAGTCAATATATTTAAATCAATATCATAGATACAAATATGAAATTTTGAAGCTCGATACATACGTTGTCGTTGTACAAAGGCATTGAAAACTGTTCATTGTCATGTAACATAACGCCACAAGGGTGCGCTGAACTCAGTATCTCGTGTGACTGCTCCGGGCAGCAATCACGTCTCTGCATCTGCTCGGTAGTGCCTGGATAAGTGTATAAATTCTGTCCTGCGGAATTTTGCGCCACTCTGCTTGTAACGCGTTGGCCAGTTGTGGGAGTGTCTGCGGCTTGTTCTGACGTTGACGTACACGTCGATCGAGTTCATCACAGAGGTGCTCGATTGGGTTGGGATCTGGAGACCTCGACGGCCAGGGCAAGGCGTTGATGTTGAAATTATGAAGGTAGTCTCCCCTGACACGAGCTGTGTGCAGTGGAGCGTTGTCCTGTTGAAACAGCTCCCTCTGGCGGTCAATGATTGGAAGAAGGTGATGTTTCGACGACGTTGTCCTCCATGTCGCCGGTGAAGAAGAAATCGTGGTTCATAGCTAAACTACACTCGTTTCGAGTTTCTCAAATTCTAAGGCTCTAAGGTATGGTACCAACGAAAGCGTCGCTGCCGATGGATCTGTTGCAAAAGAGGGACGAAAATTTGTCTTCTGGGTCGGATTCCAGCCTCGCGAAGATGGTTCCTGACAGTCTCGGCTAATATCCTCCTCAAACCAGGGATGCGTCCTGCAGTCTCCGTAGCTGTGGCATTGCGATGGCGTAGGTGGAACAGTCGAATGTAGCGATCGTGTGCAGGGGTGGTAACTCTTGGTCGGCCGGTTGTCGGGCGGTCTGCAGTGGAATTGAACTGTGTGTATCGGTCCCAAAGGCGGCAAATGGTGCTGTGGGGGACGTTGAATGGCGTGCAACAGAAGACTCTTATCCCCATCTTTGGATACGTCCTATGGCGATGTTCCGATTGGCAGCGCTGAATCTTGGCATTTTCTAACTTGAAAAATCTTGACAAGTGAAAGACAGGTTCTTGGCTTATGCTTGCCTTTTTAAAGTTACTACCACGGGTTACAAATGCCATAACTTGCACGTGCATTTTGTTTTACTGTTTTCCTCCGTGACATTTTGGAACAAGTGTGGAAACAATGCCGTTTAAGACACTGCCAATCGACAATGGCTGCGTTTTGACGTACTGTTTGTCGAATATCAGGCCACCAACATTTTCCAATAACATATATCAAATATATATACAGGATATTTTCGTGTAATCAGGTTCAATGAACTACTACCACCTGTGCATTTCATTTTTTGAAGAGTGTATATGTTTAAATAAAATAACTTTATTTCTAAATCGAGTTGTAAATCCTTGTACGTGCATTGTGTAACGTAACGCCTGTGTAACGTTTATGTTTCACAATGGTCCTAACGAGGGACTCTCACCACTAGCTTGAGTACTAGTCTACTGTCTACGTCTAGTTTCTCGAGGCAAGGGAGTTAAGTAACTGTAAATGTTTACTTCGCGAAGTGCAGCACATCACGTGAGCACCTTGATGAAAAGAAAAGAAAAAGAAGCTTTGCAAATCCTGTAATCAGCCGAAATCTACATGTCAGTTTAAGAACCGGATGTCGAATTCGTTACGCGATTTTGATTGGACTAGGCATAGACTCGTTAGCCCAGACAAAATATAAGTACATAATTCCAGCGTAGTTCCGTAAGGGATGAAACTGGACTTTTATTGTCAGTTAACTCCCCTGTCCCCGGGAAGATGTCTCCGTCCAAATTTTGAAAGTAGTGACTCGTATTAAACTGACATGTCGTCTCCGTCCCTGTCTCTAATAGCTAACTGCTAGATCGATATGCACACTTTGAGTTTACGAATGCACAAAGCGGGCTTTGAATGACTTAGAAACACTTACTGGGACTGCCAAAGCCCAGTCCCCCAGTAGACATAATACGGCTTTGTGCAGGCGGGCCTTAAGCACACAGGTGTTATACGTTTACCACGAGCACTGTCATGGAGCTGACGGACCCAGAATCATAACAGGAATGATACTCTGGGAGTCTAACCCACAACCAATGGACCATTGCACGGCTAATAAGCACGAGTTAGCAAACCGTTCACCCATAAACATACTTAGAGCGTCTTTAATCACATCTACGAAACAATTAAATCACAAGTTGTTTGCCAGCCTTATGCAGAAAAAAAGATGTACATGTAGGCAAAATGTGAATGTTCGCTCAAAGCATGAGATGTAGCTACGATGAACACCATTCAAAGTGTCACCAGTACTCGAAGCAGTGCGTCTTTTAGTTCCCATGGAAACGTTTTCTCTTATAGAATTTTTCTTTCTTTCTCATCCTACCGACCTTATTTTCACTACAGAAACCTTTTTTTTTCGAAAGGTCCAATTTTAATTCTTATTTATATTTCGACCACTGACTGTCCCAAGTGTTTAGAACAATCTTTATACATAGCCAAAAATGATGTTTGTGAATATACATCGCTGACAGCGTGTAAACGTATAATCATGTTACTGTTAAATAGACGGCGTCTGATTCAACACGGGATGCAACCTATACTGATTGCATGTCAAAAGGTGGAGACGACTTCATACGAGCGGAGGTGGAGAAAGAGTCTCGCATACCAACCACAAACGGTGCGCAGGTGGGTTAAACTGAGAGGCATTGCATCAACCAAGTCAGGGAACCTGACCACCCGATCACGTTAGTCGCCTCTTACAGCAAGCTGAAGACCTATTCTAACCCGGATCTTCACGGGTACAGTCCTGTTTATCTGCGTGACAGAGGCATCGTAAAATATGTGATAAATATAAGGAACACAGTTCCACAACTCGACACAGGGCAAATGTGTCCTAGAAGAGCCACATTAATTATACTGATTCAGAATAGCACATATTTAGGGTGTAGACGTTTTCTATACATTGTAAACAGTGGGTCTATTGTTGCATAGACACCGGATGGAGGCAACTTCACACGAGAGGAGGTGGACACAGAGTTGGCCCGCTTCCCCGGCTACATACCAACCATCACAGATGTCGAGGTAGGTAACACTGTAGAGTACTGGGGCTCCATACCAACCATCACAGATGTCGAGGTAGGTAACACTGTAGAGTACTGGGGCTCCATACCAACCCACACAGATGCCGAGGTAGGTAACACTGTAGAGTACTGGGGCTCCATACCAACCATCACAGATGCCGAGGTAGGTAACACTGTAGAGTACTGGGGCTCCATACCAACCATCACAGATGCCGAGGTAGGTAACACTGTAGAGTACTGGGGCTCCATACCAACCATCACAGATGCCGAGGTAGGTAACACTGTAGAGTACTGGGGCTCCATACCAACCATCACAGATGCCGAGGTAGGTAACACTGTAGGAGATATGGGGCTACATACCAACCATCACAGATGCCGAGGTAGGTAACACTGTAGAGTACTGGGGCTCCATACCAACCATCACAGATGCCGAGGTAGGTAACACTGTAGAGTACTGGGGCTCCATACCAACCATCACAGATGCCGAGGTAGGTAACACTGTAGAGTACTGGGGCTCCATACCAACCATCACAGATGCCGAAGTAGGTAACACTGTAGGAGATATGGGGCTACATACCAACCATCACAGATGCCGAGGTAGGTAACACTGTAGAGTACTGGGGCTCCATACCAACCATCACAGATGTCGAGGTAGGTAACACTGTAGGAGATATGGGGCTACATACCAACCATCACAGATGCCGAGGTAGGTAACACTGTAGAGTACTGGGGCTCCATACCAACCATCACAGATGTCGAGGTAGGTAACACTGTAGAGTACTGGGGCTCCATACCAACCCACACAGATGCCGAGGTAGGTAACACTGTAGAGTACTGGGGCTCCATACCAACCATCACAGATGCCGAGGTAGGTAACACTGTAGAGTACTGGGGCTCCATACCAACCATCACAGATGCCGAGGTAGGTAACACTGTAGAGTACTGGGGCTCCATACCAACCATCACAGATGCCGAGGTAGGTAACACTGTAGAGTACTGGGGCTCCATACCAACCATCACAGATGCCGAGGTAGGTAACACTGTAGGAGATATGGGGCTACATACCAACCATCACAGATGCCGAGGTAGGTAACACTGTAGAGTACTGGGGCTCCATACCAACCATCACAGATGCCGAGGTAGGTAACACTGTAGAGTACTGGGGCTCCATACCAACCATCACAGATGCCGAGGTAGGTAACACTGTAGAGTACTGGGGCTCCATACCAACCATCACAGATGCCGAAGTAGGTAACACTGTAGGAGATATGGGGCTACATACCAACCATCACAGATGCCGAGGTAGGTAACACTGTAGAGTACTGGGGCTCCATACCAACCATCACAGATGTCGAGGTAGGTAACACTGTAGGAGATATGGGGCTACATACCAACCATCACAGATGCCGAGGTAGGTAACACTGTAGAGTACTGGGGCTCCATACCAACCATCACAGATGCCGAGGTAGGTAACACTGTAGAGTACTGGGGCTCCATACCAACCATCACAGATGCCGAGGTAGGTAACACTGTAGAGTACTGGGGCTCCATACCAACCATCACAGATGCCGAGGTAGGTAACACTGTAGAGTACTGGGGCTCCATACCAACCATCACAGATGCCGAGGTAGGTAACACTGTAGGAGATATGGGGCTACATACCAACCATCACAGATGCCGAGGTAGGTAACACTGTAGAGTACTGGGGCTCCATACCAACCATCACAGATGTCGAGGTAGGTAACACTGTAGGAGATATGGGGCTACATACCAACCATCACAGATGCCGAGGTTGGTAACACTGTAGAGTACTGGGGCTCCATACCAACCATCACAGATGCCGAGGTAGGTAACACTGTAGAGTACTGGGGCTCCATACCAACCATCACAGATGTCGAGGTAGGTAACACTGTAGGAGATATGGGGCTACATACCAACCATCACAGATGTCGAGGTAGGTAACACTGTAGAGTATTGGGGCTCCATACCAACCATCACAGATGCCGAGGTAGGTAACACTGTAGGAGATATGGGGCTCAATACCAACCATCACAGATGCCGAGGTAGGTAACACTGTAGGAGATATGGGGCTACATACCAACCATCACAGATGCCGAGGTGGGTAACACTGTAGAGTACTGGGGCTCCATACCAACCATCACAGATGCCGAGGTGGGTAACACTGAAGGAGATATTGGACTACAAACCAACCATCACAGATGCCGAGGTTGGTAACACTGTAGAGTACTGGGGCTCCATACCAACCATCACAGATGCCGAGGTAGGTAACACTGTAGGAGATATGGGGCTACATACCAACCATCACAGATGCCGAGGTAGGTAACACTGTAGAGTACTGGGGCTCCATACCAACCATCACAGATGCCGAGGTAGGTAACACTGTAGAGTACTGGGGCTCCATACCAACCATCACAGATGCCGAGGTAGGTAACACTGTAGGAGATATGGGGCTACATACCAACCATCACAGATGCCGAGGTAGGTAACACTGTAGAGTACTGGGGCTCCATACCAACCATCACAGATGTCGAGGTAGGTAACACTGTAGGAGATATGGGGCTACATACCAACCATCACAGATGCCGAGGTTGGTAACACTGTAGAGTACTGGGGCTCCATACCAACCATCACAGATGCCGAGGTAGGTAACACTGTAGAGTACTGGGGCTCCATACCAACCATCACAGATGCCGAGGTAGGTAACACTGTAGGAGATATGGGGCTACATACCAACCATCACAGATGCCGAGGTAGGTAACACTGTAGAGTACTGGGGCTCCATACCAACCATCACAGATGTCGAGGTAGGTAACACTGTAGGAGATATGGGGCTACATACCAACCATCACAGATGCCGAGGTTGGTAACACTGTAGAGTACTGGGGCTCCATACCAACCATCACAGATGCCGAGGTAGGTAACACTGTAGAGTACTGGGGCTCCATACCAACCATCACAGATGCCGAGGTAGGTAACACTGTAGGAGATATGGGGCTACATACCAACCATCACAGATGCCGAGGTAGGTAACACTGTAGAGTACTGGGGCTCCATACCAACCATCACAGATGTCGAGGTAGGTAACACTGTAGGAGATATGGGGCTACATACCAACCATCACAGATGCCGAGGTTGGTAACACTGTAGAGTACTGGGGCTCCATACCAACCATCACAGATGCCGAGGTAGGTAACACTGTAGAGTACTGGGGCTCCATACCAACCATCACAGATGTCGAGGTAGGTAACACTGTAGGAGATATGGGGCTACATACCAACCATCACAGATGTCGAGGTAGGTAACACTGTAGAGTATTGGGGCTCCATACCAACCATCACAGATGCCGAGGTAGGTAACACTGTAGGAGATATGGGGCTCAATACCAACCATCACAGATGCCGAGGTAGGTAACACTGTAGAAGATATGGGGCTACATACCAACCATCACAGATGCCGAGGTGGGTAACACTGTAGAGTACTGGGGCTCCATACCAACCATCACAGATGCCGAGGTGGGTAACACTGAAGGAGATATTGGACTACAAACCAACCATCACAGATGCCGAGGTTGGTAACACTGTAGAGTACTGGGGCTCCATACCAACCATCACAGATGCCGAGGTAGGTAACACTGTAGGAGATATGGGGCTACATACCAACCATCACAGATGCCGAGGTAGGTAACACTGTAGAGTACTGGGGCTCCATACCAACCATCACAGATGCCGAGGTAGGTAACACTGTAGAGTACTGGGGCTCCATACCAACCATCACAGATGCCGAGGTAGGTAACACTGTAGGAGATATGGGGCTACATACCAACCATCACAGATGCCGAGGTAGGTAACACTGTAGAGTACTGGGGCTCCATACCAACCATCACAGATGTCGAGGTAGGTAACACTGTAGGAGATATGGGGCTACATACCAACCATCACAGATGCCGAGGTTGGTAACACTGTAGAGTACTGGGGCTCCATACCAACCATCACAGATGCCGAGGTAGGTAACACTGTAGAGTACTGGGGCTCCATACCAACCATCACAGATGTCGAGGTAGGTAACACTGTAGGAGATATGGGGCTACATACCAACCATCACAGATGTCGAGGTAGGTAACACTGTAGAGTATTGGGGCTCCATACCAACCATCACAGATGCCGAGGTAGGTAACACTGTAGGAGATATGGGGCTCAATACCAACCATCACAGATGCCGAGGTAGGTAACACTGTAGGAGATATGGGGCTACATACCAACCATCACGGATGCTGAGGAGGGTAACACTGTAGGAGATATGGGGCTACATACCAATCATCACAGATGCCGTGATGGGTAACACTGAAGGAGAAATAGGGCTACATACCAATCATCACAGATGCCGTGATGGGTAACACTGTAGGAGATATGGGGCTACATACCAACCATCACGGATGCCGAAGTAGGTAACACTGTAGGAGATATGGGGCTACATACCAACCATCACAGATGCCGAAGTAGGTAACACTGTAGGAGATATGGGGCTACATACCAACCATCACAGATGCCGAGGTGGGTAACACTGTAGAGTACTGGGGCTCCATACCAACCATCACAGATGCCGAGGTAGGTAACACTGTAGGAGATATGGGGCTACATACCAACCATCACAGATGCCGAGGTGGGTAACACTGTAGAGTACTGGGGCTCCATACCAACCATCACAGATGCCGAGGTGGGTAACACTGAAGGAGATATTGGACTACAAACTAACCATCACAGATGCCGAGGTTGGTAACACTGAAGGAGATATGGGGCTACATACCAACCATCACAGATGCCGAGGTTGGTTACACTGAAGGAGATATGGGACTACATACCAATCATCACAGATGCCGTGGTGGGTAACACTGTAGGAGATATGGGGCTACATACCAACCATCACAGATGCCGAGGTGGGTAACACTGTAGAGTACTGGGCCTCCATACCAACCATCACAGATGCCGAGGTGGGTAACACTGAAGGAGATATTGGACTACAAACCAACCATCACAGATGCCGAGGTTGGTAACACTGAAGGAGATATGGGACTACATACTAATCATCACAGATGCCGTGGTGGGTAACACTGTAGGAGATATGGGGCTACATACCAACCATCACAGATCCCGAGGTTTGGTAACATTGTAGGAGATATGGGGCTCAATACCAACCATCACAGATGCCGAGGTAGGTAACACTGTAGGAGATATGGGGCTACATACCAATCATCACGGATGCTGAGGAGGGTAACACTGTAGGAGATATGGGGCTACATACCAATCATCACAGATGCCGTGATGGGTAACACTGAAGGAGAAATAGGGCTACATACCAATCATCACAGATGCCGTCGTGGGTAACACTGTAGGAGATATGGGGCTACATACCAATCATCACAGATGCCGTGGTGGGTAACTCTGTAGGAGATATGGGGCTACAAACCAACCATCACAGATCCCGAGGTTGGTAACACTGTTGGAGATATGGGACTACATACCAATCATCACAGATGCCGTCGTGGGTAACACTGTAGGAGATATGGGGCTACATACCAATCATCACAGATGCCGTTGTGGGTAACACTGTAGGAGATATGGGGCTACAAACCAACCATCACAGATCCCGAGGTTGGTAACACTGTTAGAGATATGGGACTACATACCAATCATCACAGATGCCGTGGTGGGTAACACTGTAGGAGATATGGGGCTACATACCAATCATCACAGATGCCGTGGTGGGTAACACTGTAGGAGATATGGGGCTACAAACCAACCATCACAGATCCCGAGGTTGGTAACACTGTAGGAGGTATGGGACTACATACCAACCATCACAGATGCCGAGGTAGGTAACACTGTAGGAGATATGGGGCTACATACCAATCATCACAGATGCCGTTGAGGGTAACACTGTAGGAGGTATGGGGCTACATACCAACCATCACAGATGCCGTGGTGGGTAACACTGTAGGAGATATGGGGCTCCATACCAATCATCACAGATGCCGTTGTGGGTAACACTGTAGGAGGTATGGGGCTACATACCAACCATCACAGATGCCGTTGTGGGTAACACTGTAGGAGGTATGGGGCTACATACCAACCATCACAGATGCCGAGGTGGGTAACACTGAAGGAGATATGGGGCTACATACCAATCATCACAGATGCCGAGGTGGGTAACACTGTAGGAGATATGGGGCTCCATACCAACCATCACAGATGCCGTTGTGGGTAACACTGAAGGAGATATGGGGCTACATACCAATCATCACAGATGCCGAGGTGGATAACACTGCACTGTAGATAGATACATTAATAGATTTCAATGTTCGAGACCATATGTATCATTCCCCTAGTGCCTGATAACGCTTGGGTTTAATACTCCCCAGGGAGCTGAGAATGAAATTTTAATCCACACTGATTCAAGAACTTGGGTACTAGCATTCACAGGTATAATGAATGGCGTATTGGAAATGAAGGTTCCACTGTAGATTTTATGAACGATGTATGTGTGTCATGAGTCGAGTGTGTTGCTAAGGTAACTGCATGCTCTTATTTCCCCAGGTGAAAAACAGAATCGAAAGATGTAAAGACAGTACATATGTGTTATGGTACTGTGACTTGAAACAGAGGCCAGCGCTCGGTGTTGTGTAAGTGACGTATTTTCACAGGTGTCTCTAGCTTTGATTAAACAAATGAAATTGTATGTCCCTTTTCTTCCTAACAACCCTCTCACTGTATATAAACTCGCGTATATTGGTGGTTTAATCAGTTCATCTAGGGGCGGTGGGGTAGCCTTGTTGTAAAAGCGTTCGCTTGTTACGCCGAAGACCCGCCGTGAAAGTGTTGGAATATTGCTAAAAGCGGCGTGAAACCGTACACACTCACTCACTCACTCAGTTCAACTGACGCAACATTAATAAGTGAGTGAGTGAGTGAGTGAGTGAGTTGGGTTTAACGCCGCTTTTAACAGTATTTCAGTTATATCACGGCGTGTCAGTTTAATGTGGGAGGAAAGCCCGAAGTGATTCAGTTAAAGCGTGAATGATGAATGCAACATTAAAGGTGATGAATGTATAAAGTATTTGTAGTTGTAAGTTATACTCTCTCTCTCTCTCTCTCTTTCTCTCTCTCTCTCTCTCTCTCTCTCTCTCTCTCACACACACACACAAACACATGCACTCGCATGGGTGATCCGGTGACAGTAGACTGTACAGAGTTGCCTCCCTTCCGTGCTACAACCCTCTGATTGTTCACACAGCCGTGCTCGTGGGCGTTGCACACGTGGTCGCCGCTTCCGACCTGTTATTAGGGATTTACTCCCACATTAAGCTGCCATGATAAAACTGAAATAATGAAACCAACGTAGTCACTCGTTGACATCCCACTGTCATATTCTTGGCGTTCATTTCGAGATGAAATTTGCTATACAGATCAGTCTTGTGGTGAACTGGTGCCTTTTGATGATTTGGGATATTGAAAAATACTGAACAGCTATATATCCTTATGCACTGAGCTGAAGGTATCTGATGGCAGAAGTGGGGGTATTAGTAGCCATTACCGAATTACACCAGATCGGGGCATGTGTCATGACTGATGACTATTGTTTCATTTGAAGTATTGAAGTGCAAACTTTTAAAAGTATTTTGTCTCAACACCAGACCCCTCCCCCCCCCCCCCTCCCCCCTCTCACACACACACGCCGTGATATAACTGGATTACTGATAAAAGCGGCGTTAAATCCAACTCACTCACTCACAACAGTTCCCAATAACGCGTTCAGCACAATCGGAAGGCACCCGATAAGACTCAGCGCTATGTTTTGTTTTAGATTATTTTTTGTACAAAATATCAACAAATAGCTCAATTTACAAAGCCTGTCGCTCACATCATCGACCACTAGTCTTCCCTTCCCTGTCCTATTTAGGTCGTGATCAAGCTGTGATATTAATGATTATTATGAATCCCATTCACTGTCGTTCTTCCGTCCGTAGGTATAACTCTTCGTTCAGGACCTTCCTTATCTGGAAGAGGTCAAGTTACAA
This sequence comes from Haliotis rufescens, assembly GCF_023055435.1. Lineage (NCBI taxonomy): Eukaryota > Metazoa > Mollusca > Gastropoda > Lepetellida > Haliotidae > Haliotis > Haliotis rufescens. Next base: position 528,071 of record NW_025963924.1, read on the forward strand.
CGGCAACAAGTTCTACATATATCAGGACCAGAAGGAAGCCCTCACTCTGACAGAGCTGCTAGATTATCACCTCAAAGATGGAATAATACTCAGATGCCCCTACAGACTGAAAATCATGCTAAAATACCCTTTTCTTGAATGAAGATAGAAGCAGATGTGTGTGGATAGTTAATGGTCAGCTGATGTTGACAAGAACTCACTCTTCCGAGGTGAAGGTGCAATGGGGTTTAACGTCGCGTTGAAGGTTATTTCACTAATACAGCATGCACGGGTGTGCGAGTGCGTGCTTGCCTGCTTGTACTCGTCCGGACTTACGCCGATTGTATAGTGCTAACCCATTGAGATACCACGTCGTAGTTTAACATGAATACCCTACTCAGACACAGTATACTGACGCCGAGCCTATCGGTACTGGTTTAATCCCCTTAATGCCGAATGCCAGGCAGGTAACAAGTACATGTACCATCTTTTAATGTCTTTTTGTAAGACGCGGCCGGGGATAGAACCACCAACCTTCCGCTCTCCGGGCAGACACTCTATCCTCTAGACCACGGATGCGGTTGACTCTGGAGAAAGCCAACAAGTCCGTACAATACATTACACATACACTATTTTCATTGGCATAGTTATTAACACGTGGAATGCAAGAGTTGGGCATTGGTACATAAATTACCCACACCATTCGCATATGTGTGCGTACTGTTCAAACTAACTTTAAAAAATAGCTAGCCATCTGACTTTTCTGCTGGTCACGGGCCAAAGGATCAGCGGTTGTGTCGCTCATTAGCCTCTAAGTGAAAGAAGTCGAATATGACAAGTCTCGAATATACGCCATGTCTGTCTCGAATACCAGCCAGATAAAACAACGCTGTTGTGCAATGATATTAAACTGTTAGACTTGCCAAATTCTAATGCTGCCCATACGATAAGAAAAGTGCTGAAAGAGTAGATTCTCATTGAGGACTTTACGGTACCTAACTCTTTCAGCGAGAGTCGTTTTATTATCCCCCGCCCGCCCTTGGGGGTACACTAGACTTAATCTTCTGTAATGAGCCCATCTCAACTAGAGTCTTTCCAGTTCCATACACTGACCATCATCTTGTGCGGGGTGTGACGGAATAGGTGTAGTATATTTAAGTGACTATCATTATTTCTTTGTATGTTAATCAATGTGGTAATGAACTGAACTTTTTTAATCTTAATATTTTGCATTTAATCTACTATGTCCAAAGCAACATCTTGGGTTTGAACTGGTAATGACCATAGTCACATATCACATACTAATACCATTTATGTTTCTTAACAAATATTCCATGAAGATATTATTACGAGTCAAAATGTGACTTGCAATGTTTTGTCTTTCTCCCACCCTAATGAATTCAGTAGTAAATGTAGGAACTGGTTTTGTCAGTTTGTACTTCCATCATGTTTTTGTGGAGAAGGTTTCATTTGTTTTGTGTTTTGCAGCATTATATTTTGTTTCTTCAGGATATTTTGCATTTACATCAAGTATATGCTCCCCTTCTGCCTTTTACTCCTCACAAAATTTTGAATATTTTCAAATGTATTTGTTTGTGTGATCAAATTTCACTGTTGTTGACATGACACTTCATTTGCTGGGCAGGAGACTTGGCCAAGTTAGTGGCAAACTCTTCTTTTTTTTACAATTTCCATGACAAGTCCCACCTCGGTTAAAAAAGGTTAGGTTTTTTTAAAGATTTAATTATGTTATAAATTCTGCAACAGGGGCGGGGGATATAGCCACTTTAGTGGCAAACTCTTGTTTGTTATTTGCTTCTGGAAGATGTCAATTTTGTGAGATGTTTCCTTGTGTATATTTAAAGTACTGAATGCCCTGGCGAATCAAAGTTGGCATTTAGATTTAGCATTTACCAAACTGTTCAATCATTTACTTGTAATATTTCTACATACAGCAGTATGGCGTACGTTATTGTGTGCAATGTAAAATGTGCAGTGTACGACGTACGGTGTATGGGCGACAGCTATTAAGCTTCAGTGTACAGGGTACTGTATATATAGGCTATGATATCTTGTGATGTACAGAGTACGATGGACGTGATCAAAACTCAATGATGATGTTTATCGCGAGCAAAATGGATATTTCTGTTAAAACGAAATTTGTAATTTTTGTCATTACTGTGATATACCTTATCTGCGGAATGATCGCGAATACATAGGCTGTCGCTATATTGAAAACAGTATGAAAGTACTTAATCTTGCTTTTAAATATTCCTCTTTGAAGAACTTACAGTGAACATACGTACCCTGTTTGTGTAGGTAAACGAGTATTCTGTGGTTAGCGAATGTTTGTTGTTTAACGCCGCGCACAGCAATATTCGTAAATAATGGATTCTGGACCAGACAATCCAGTGACTGACATCATGAGCATCGATCCACGCAAAAGGGATACGATGACATGCATAGTCCAAGCAGTTGAAACTGGTATACTGGAATTGAATATAATGAAAGATTTTGTCCATATTGCAAATCAAGGGGTCCTTCCTTTATTGAAGATGAATTCCATGTGTTATTTGTTTGCACTATTCATAGAGAAATAAGAACAAATTGTATTGGTACATTTATTCATGAACCGTATACAGCACACTGTAGTGATTCTTTTTCAAAATGAACAGGGAGCCATCTATAACATTAGTTTATTTCTGTATTATGTCTATAAAACTAGCATTGCTAGAAATATAAAAAACTTTTAACAATGAATTAAAAAAAAGAGAGAACAAATCTGAAAATGTTTGTAAATGCGTTCGCATAGATATTCAATCTGTGTATTTTGGACCAAAGGCCTTATACCGAATATATTTGTCTTGTCCTGTCTTCAAGTAAAAAACTTCATGAAGTTCACTGACATTAGTTTATTCATGTGCATAACTTATATTCCACAGAAGACAGTGTTTGTTGTTTAACGCCGCACTCAGCAATATTCCAGCGATATGACGGCGGTCTGTACATAATCGAGTATGGAGTATCGAGTATGCAGTGAGTAATGTCATGAGCATCCATCCATGCAATTGGAACACGTTGACATGCATCAACCAATCCAGCGAGCCTGACCACCCGATCCCGTTAATCGCCTCTTACGACAAGCATGGGGTGCTGAAGACCGATTCTACCCCGATCTCCACGGGTCGGTTAGTGAATGAGTGCCATCGAATACCGTGGCACACAGCAGGTCACATCTCAACCATCCGATCCCCAATGTAGCAGCTTGCGTGACTGGCATGTTGTTCTGGTGACATATTATAGACGTATAACAATATAGTAGAACATATCTGTTCAGTTCTTCAATAATAATATAAAGGGATGATTCTTGTACTTACCTTCTGGTAAAAACGTCACTCTGGCCTCAATCGATGAACAGAAAACATTTACATACGATTCTCAAGGGCTTTGGGGTAGCCTAGAGTTTAAAGCGTTCGCTCGTCACGCCGAAGGCCTGGGTTAAATTTCCCACATGGGCACAATGTGTCAAGCTCATTTCTGGTGTCCCCCGCCGTGATATTGCTGGAATATTGCAAAAGGCGGCGTAAAACCATACTCATTCATTCATTCATTCATAGTAGCTTTACACAAAAATTGATTGTTTTCAGAAAATGAATTTGAATGAAATATAAATGAAATTAAACCAAACGTGTTTGCTTATTTTATTACATCCCGTGACCTTCAGATGGGGTCAAACCACTATCGGTCGGCCCGGCAAATCCCGCGAGACAATGTTATCAGTTTCCTTCTGATAACATTGAAGTATTTAATGTGTAGACAGCCTGAGATATTCAAGAGAACAATCAGGCGTAACGGTGCATTCGCTGGTGAATCAGACCTATATTTACACCTATACGGGAAACACTTTAATGGCAGTTGTCTTTTGAGGGTCGCTTTTAGTAGTTTTGTATGATAAATCCTAATGTCAAATTTCTATTTGTTTGTTGTAACGCCACACTATAAGATGGCGGTCTGAAAATAATAGAGTCTGGACCAGGCAATCCCGTTATTGATTTCAAGAGCATCGATCCAGGCAATTGGGATACAGTGACATGCATCAACCAAGTCAGCGAGCCTTGACCACCCGATCCCGTTAGTCGCCTGTATGACAGGACAAAAGACATACAGCATGGCAGACCAGGGCATGGTATGACAGGAAGGATATACTTGTTAGAAAGTGAACGAGTGAATTTGGTTTAAGGCCGCTTTGAACAGTATTTCAGTTAAATCACGGCTTGTCAGATTTATGAGGGAGGAAAGCCCGAAGTGATGCATGTCTTATACGAGTTGATGCAACCAACGGGCACAGGTGTGGTGCTGACAAACCCAGAAACGTAATCGGGGAACCGAGATTCGAACCCACGATCCAAAGGTTTCTAGCAAGCCCACGTGAGGCAACTCGGCCCGTGAGGCAAGGCCACCAGTGCCCCCAATATGTTACAGCATATTTGATCAACAGAAAACGGCATGTCAGGGCCCCTTTGCACGAAGCAACCTAATCTGAAGATCTTTATTTTAACTCCAGGATGAATGGGGGTCCATTGTATGAAGTGATAGGAAACGGTAGGACATGAATGGTATACAGAACACACCACGTAACCGTTTTGGCTATGTTGCACACAGTAGTATATGACATTATCTATGTTGCGATGGGGTAGCCTAGTGGTTAAAGCGTTCGTTCGTCACGCCTATGACCCGGGTTCGATTCCCCACATAGGCACAATGTGAAAAGCCCATATCAGGTGTCCCCCGCTGTGATACTGCTGGAATATTGCTAAAAGCGGCGTAAAACCATACCCACTCTATGTTACAAAAAAATCGTGGTGTGTGTTACACACAGTAGTATTTGACATTAACTATGTTACACACAGATGTAAATTATATGGTGTGTGTGGCACACAATAGTATATGACATTAACTATGTTACACACAGATGTAAATTATATGGTGTGTGTTGCACACAATAGTATATGACATTAACTATGTTACACACAGATGTAAATCATATGGTGTGTGTTGCACACAATAGTATATGACATTAACTATGTTACACACAGATGTAAATTATATGGTGTGTGTTGCACACAATAGTATATGACATTAACTATGTTACACACAGATGTAAATTATATGGTGTGTGTTGCACACAATAGTATATGACATTCACTATGTTACACACAGATGTAAATTATATGGTGTGTGTGGCACACAATAGTATATGACATTAACTATGTTACACACAGATGTAAATTATATGGTGTGTGTTGCACACAATAGTATATGACATTAACTATGTTACACACAGATGTAAATTATATGGTGTGTGTTGCACACAATAGTATATGACATTAACTATGTTACACACAGATGTAAATTATATGGTGTGTGTTGCACACAATAGTATATGACATTAACTATGTTACGCACAGATGTTAATTATATGGTGTGTGTTGCACACAATAGTATATGACATTAACTATGTTACGCACAGATGTAAATTATATGATGTGTGTTGCACACAATAGTATATGACATTATCTATGTTACGCACAGATGTAAATCATATGGTGTGTGTTGCACACAATAGTATATGACATTAACTATGTTAAACAGATGTAAACGACGCGGTGTGTGTTGCACACAATAGTATATGACATTAACTATGTTACACACAGATGTAAATTACGAAGTGTGTGTTGCACACAGTAGTATGTGACAATATCTATGTTACACACAGATGTGGAGCGATCGGGTAGCCGAGTGGTTAAAGCGTTGGCTTGTCACGCCGAAGACCCGGGTTCGATTCCCCACATGGGTACAATGTGTGAAGCCCATTTTCCGGTGTCCCCTGCCGTGATATTGCTGAAATATTGCTGAAAGCGGCGTAAAACCATACCCAGTCACTCACTCACTAACGGATGTAAATTACGTTGTGTGTCACACACAGTAGTATGTACCATTATCTATGGTACACACAGATGTAAATGACGTGGTGTGTGTTACAGTAGCATAGGACATTATCTATGTTACACACATGTAAACGACGCGGAGTGCGTTACACACAGTAGTAAAGGACATTATCTATGTTACACACAGATGTAATTTACGTGGTGTGTGTTACAGTAGTACATGACATTATCTATGTTACACACAGATGTAAACGACGTGGTGTGTGTTACAGTAGTACATGACATTATCTATATAACACACAGATGTTAACGACGTGGTGTGTGTTAAAGTAGTACATGACATTATCTATATAACACACAGATGTAAACGACGTGGTGTGTGTTACAGTAGTACATGACATTATCTATATAACACACAGATGTAAACGACGTGGTGTGTGTTACAGTAGTACATGACATTATCTATATAACACACAGATGTTAACGACGTGGTGTGTGTTACAGTAGTAAAGGACATTATCTATATAACACACAGATGTAAACGACGTGGTGTGTGTTACAGTAGTACATGACATTATCTATATAACACACAGATGTAAACGACGTGGTGTGTGTTACAGTAGTAAAGGACATTATCTATGTTACACACAGATGTAAACGACGTGTCATGTGTTGCACACAGTAGTATATGACATTATCTATGTTACACACAGATGTAATTTACGTGGTGTGTGTTACAGTAGTACATGACATTATGTATGTTACACACAGATGTAAACGACGTGGTGTGTGTTACAGTAGTACATGACATTATCTATATAACACACAGATGTTAACGACGTGGTGTGTGTTACAGTAGTACATGACATTATCTATATAACACACAGATGTAAACGACGTGGTGTGTGTTACAGTAGTACATGACATTATCTATATAACACACAGATGTAAACGACGTGGTGTGTGTTACACACAGTAGTAAAGGACATTATCTATATAACACACAGATGTTAACGACGTGGTGTGTGTTACAGTAGTAAAGGACATTATCTATATAACACACAGATGTAAACGACGTGGTGTGTGTTACACACAGTAGTAAAGGACATTATCTATATAACACACAGATGTAAACGACGTGGTGTGTGTTACAGAAGTACATGACATTATCTATGTTACACACAGATGTAAACGACGTGGTGTGTGTTACAGTAGTAAAGGACATTATCTATATAACACACAGATGTTAACGACGTGGTGTGTGTTACACACAGTAGTAAAGGACATTATCTATATAACACACAGATGTTAACGACGTGGTGTGTGTTACAGTAGTACATGACATTATCTATATAACACACAGATGTTAACGACGTGGTGTGTGTTACAGTAGTATAGGACATTATCTATGTTACACACAGATGTAAACGACGTGTCATGTGTTGCACACAGTAGTATATTACATTATCTATGTTACACACAGATGTAAATGACGTGGTGTGTGTACAGTAGTATAGGACATTATCTATGTTACAGACAGATGTAATTTACGTGCTCTGTGTTGCACACATAGGACATTTCACAACTTAAACAATAAGTGTAAAGACGTATTGTGTCTTGTATAGTGATACAACAGGTATTAGCTAGAAGTAAGGCCCACAATGGTGTACAGGATGTGTTTCAGTCAAGATAGTGAGTGAGTGAGTGAGTATGGTTTTACGCCGCTTTAAGCAATATTCCAGCAATATCACGGCGGGGGACACCAGAAATGGGCTTCACACATTGTACCCATGTCGGGAATCCAACCCGGGTCTTCGGCGTGACGAGCGAACGCTTAAACCACTAGGCTACCCGACCGCCCCCAGATAGAGTGAGGTAGTAGTATTCAATGCTGCTTTCCTCGGGTAATTTATGCTTTATTTGATCATACGCTATCTTTAGAGGAGAAACAGATTTCCTGGCGTAGGCGTCAGTGTGAATTTCAAATATTTAATTCTAATCTAAGTGGTTATAGTTTGACTTATGATATTTACTTTGTGGGTAAATATTCGTCATACTGATCACAGGTTAAGGAGAGTTTGTTTGAATACAATGATAAAACATCCCACTCATTCAACTGTGACGTCGTAGATCTCACTGTCACTCGTTCTCTGCTGATTCAATAAATGCTTTCCAATATATACTCTGCCAAACACGAAATGCAAAAGTAGTAATCGTAAATATCTAACAAAGTGTTGCCTACATCCATACAAACTTAATACCAAAGATTAGTTGGTCATTTCTGCAGAGATTGGGATTGATTTGTTCGGGAAGGACGGGGTACTGCAGAAAGTTGATGAAAAATCAGAACAACACAACCACGTAAAAGCCTGACGCAGGGATACAACAACATAATATGCACATTTAGCGTCACTTGTTGGGCTATAAAAACGTTGGGTTTCATTTGCATTTGACGTGGGTCAATGATGTGTGCCAATTGTGAACAATAGATTACCATCTGTGTATTATTTATATGATATATAGAATATACATCTAAAATCAGTTTTGCGTTTAATTTTTTGCAGAGTATACATTTGTACAACTGTGTTTTCAATGTAGGATTCCCCCTAATCAATGTTGGGGTAGTCGTAGGTTTGTTTGTGTTTGACTCCAATCAAGGTCTGTTACAGATACGCATCTCAATGGTACAAACCCTCTCTTCACAACGTCAGTGGAAATTACCACTCGACAGACATTCATAATCAGGTCATGTGAACGCAATTAACGACAGGAACGTTTTGGTGCAGCTCACCCTATCGCGTGATATCCTGTATCGGAAGGTTTTCCTCGTATTGATTGAAGGTGTAAAACCCCACACTGAATGACGACAGAGCATAGCGCATCACTCACCATTCATCCGTGGGTGCTCGTAGACTGGAGAAATAATGCTGACGGTAAGTTGTGAAGTTTTTTACCATTGAAACGTGTTGTCATGCTCACCGATGTGGTTATTACGCATAAGCAAACATGTAGCCTATAAACAATACAATGTTTTACCGCGCTTCTTGTATGTATGTATGTATGTATGTATGTATGTATGTATGTATGTATGTATGTAAATATACACACGAACACGATGTACATATATAAATTAAGTCTTTTGAAGAAGTAACCATGAATATTTTGAGTGTCTTTAGCTATGTTTTGACAAATATTAATTTTAAATGTGATGGTAATTTCATCTTTAACACGGATTGTGATCGTACCTAGACGGTTCCCAAATACTCGTTCCGTTTCTAACACGAACTATCATTTGCCCTTACCAAACGACCTCAGCAATTGACCACATGCTATTTCAAAGGTTGAGGGGAACTGGGATTTTAATGAAAAACACAAACTGACTCCGAAAATGCTGGAAAATATCTGTATGCTTCAACCGTTTGAAAAAAAGAAATTCTCTGCCAAAAAAAACAATATTGTTGCAGGAGGCTTTTTTAAACATTTAAAAACAATTAGCCTTATATTCTCACACACAAAATAGTTTTCAAAGAAAGTATTCATCAGGAGTAAGCATATAAAACGTTGTTCCACATAATATAGAAGTTGACATCCATACATTCTCTCTTGTGTGTATCACTTCTAAATGCCATCATAGACTTATACGAAGATATACTCTGCTAAAAAAGAAACGCAAAGGTGATTTTAGATATATATTTTATAGATCATATAAATAATCAACAGATCGAGTGTTCAAATTGGCACACATCATTGTCATTGACCCAGCGTCCACTTGGCACACATGCAACAGTATATTTTCACCGCCGACGATGCAGGTCCTGTCAAACTGCTCGTCTAGCGCGAATACCTTCAGCGCATTAACAGTTCCTCACCGTCTGGACTGATATCCTACGAAATCCTGGTATTGCCGTAGTCATAGAGGTGGTCGTGGATGTTCTTTCACGAAAGTGACGCAGCCGTATGCTCTGTCCTGTGCTCTAATAGTGATACGATGTCGACCGATTCTGGAAAGGTCACGGTTCCACAGTCTTGCAATGGTGCTTGATGCTACGTTGAAAAACCTGGCTACAGCTGAAGTCGATTCTCCTGTTTGCAGTCGGCCGATGGCGTCGTTGCGTTGGGCTTCCGTCAGTCGTTGCATGTTTTCGCTGTTCACTTGGTGTAAGATTGTGATGGCATGTAAATGTAAACCCAACGATTTATAGCCCAATAAGTGATTGAGAACGTTCATGACGATTCGCGCTGTGTGTTATCGGGCGTTGTCTTGCTGGAACATGTTCCGAGAGTTTTGTTGCAGGTACGGGTGAACACGTGCGAATTACCTCACCCACGTAGCGTTGAGCCGTGAGTTTGGTGTTGTAAACTACGAGATCAGTCTTCTGCTGTCCACAGATATCGCCCCAAACCATGACGCTACCACCGTCGAATGGTACGACCTCCGGAATGCAGCAACGTGCTTCTCGCTCTTCACGTCGAGGCCTAATATGAACTCTGCTATCAGGACTGAAGAACCGGAGTCGACTTTTGTCCGAAAGAGTACGCGTTCTCAGTTGGTGTTCTGCCATGGGCTGACGGTCCGTTTCCATCCCAGTCTTTGACGTCCATGTTGAGGCGCCAAGACGACACTGTATGAGGGCAGGGTAGTCTCCTTGATACAGTTGTTGTTTTGTGGTAGAGCGTCCACCCTGAGAGCGGAAGGTTCGGGGTTCAATCCCCGGATGCTTCATACCAGAAGACATTAAGAGATGGTACTGGTTGTTACCCTGTCTGGCGCTCGGCATTAAAGGGCTAAAACAAGGACTGGTCGGCTCGGAGTCAGTATACTGTGTCTGGATGTATCTGTTTCCCAGGTGTGTGTCCGGTACCGGTCTTCGTTGGATGTCGTGACGGATGGTCTGCCACTGCTAGGCCTGTCCACGGTAGGGCCACTGTGCCAACAACGTAACCTCAAGTACTGTCGGAAACGCTAGAAAACTGCTTTTTGCCTGTTAAGACAGGATATTATTTTTCACAGACTGTTGTTATTGAAATATCGAGTAACTACCGATCGCCCTACCTGTTGTTTGAAGTATTTCAGTCACAAGGAGTCCTATCCACAAATTTACAGGGACAAATTCGAACGAAAACAGGAAGTTCACATTTGTTCCGTGTCCAATGATGACAGTCTGAAACGGACTATAGAAATATGCACACGTGACTCCGTTATAATGATAATAATGTAATCTTCATAAAACATCTAATCCACACACAAAAATCATTTTGAGAAAATTCTGCATGTGCATCTTCTAAAATGACAAAATGACGCTGCGTTTTTTTTGGTTAACATTGCTCCCAGGATGCATGTAACATTACACTTGCATAGCCATAACCATGGTACACGATATGCAGTCTGTACTGGGAAATGTATACAAGTTCTTTACACTTAAAGATAGAGGGAAACCATTTATTAATTTAGATAGGGTGAATGACTGAACTGCCCAAGCTATGGGGTTGTCAATTCATACTATCAAGTCTACAGTATGGTAAGAAAACAAAACAAAACTGGGAAGTAAAAGGATATCAGACAGCTGTGATACAGGGTGATTAGGCGAAAAGCGTACAAGCTTTATGAGCAGAAGGTTACACTGACTTGTAGTAGAATTTGGGAGGAATTAAAGATACAATCAATGTTTCCCGGACTGCACTAACCATTGCTCTCCAAGAGATGGGATTTCGATACACCGCGCGTGGCGATGACCGAGCACTTTTCAGGGGAAAATATTCCATCCATTCATAACTATCACAGTCAGGGCGTCCAGATAATTTTCCTTGATGAATCATTCCACTGACTACATATGGCTATCGGCAGATGGACAAAAAGCACCCATGGTACCATCAGGTAAAGGTAATCGTGTCATTGTGTTGCACGCTGCAACCCATGATATGGGGCTTATTGATGGATGAGTACGAGTTTTCGAGGCGAAAAAGAAAACCGTGTTCATAGACTGGTTGCAACTTCAGCTATTGCCTATTTAAAAACAACGCCAGTGTTATTGTCATGGATAACGTCAGTTAATATAATGTCCGGGAATCAGATACTGTCGCCCAAACCATAGTCTGAAGGCGACCATACAGGAATATATGACATTGTCGACTTTAGACCATATGAAACGAAAGTTCAACTCATAGAGAAAAGTCGGCTGAATAAGAAACCAGTAAAGTACAAGATATATGTGCTGGCGGAACAACACGGTCACGTTGTCTTACGTACGCCAGTCAGACACTGTGAGCTAAACCCTGTTGAGCCCATCTTGGCTAAGTGTAATGGGTACGAAGCAAGACATAACACAATATTCAAAAGTACAGATTCATATACGTCATCAGCGGAGATGAATGCTACCTCAAGAAACCATCTGTAGAACAACAAATACTTCTGAAATTCCAAAACCGCAAACTTCCAATACTCATCCCGTTTCATAGCTCTTAACTAGTCCATCATGTTTCCAAGCAAATATAATGCAGTACATATCCTAAATTGCTACCCCATAAACGCATGTCAATTAAGTACAATAACAGCAATATTTTGAGACCACCCCCAACTCGGTGACATTAGCACCTGGGAGAATGCACGGGACGGTGTGGGGTCATCACCTCGGGACAGGTGTTAGGTAATTACCTCAGGTTATAGGTCATTTCATACATGCATGACACAACACGGATATTTTCTAAGTTTATCATCATTTTACCAGTAAAAGAACATTTTAAGGGTAATCAAAATGTCAGTTACGACAGGCTAGATTAGGTCATTTCGCGTTATTTTGATATATGCTCTTTTTATAGTTATATGACTCGTATTTATTACATGAAGCCACAAAATCAGTTTTCAAGCATTTCCGACAGTACTTTAGTGATTGTTGTGCGAGTACAACCGAAAAATCGTGACACGCTGATTTGTGTGCCACGGGAGACAGCGATGCTACTTTTATGTCCTGACTTTCCAAATCACATCGTGTTGCACGTGCATAGAACTTTCACGGTTAAAGTCACTTTGCACGAGGACCAGAAAGGGGGCTTTGAGAAACCCACGTGTTGGTTGCGGATTGGTTATTCATTTATAGCAATTTTGTAACAATATATTGATTTTAGATTACGACAAATTTTAAGTTAAAGTTTGGTTTAGTTTCCTTAGCCCTTGGGTGTTCTAATTATAAAATATATCTGTTCTCAATACAATGCCCATGCAAGTCTTTAATATTTGGCAAGTCTAGATTACTCTCAGGGTCTCTGAAAATAAAAAGAGTTTCTGGGATCCGTTTTATTATAAACTGAACCGCTTACAGGATACAGATACAGTAATTTTGCTCGACAAATCGCCCGGCAAGTAGCCAGTACATTTCAAGTCAACGTAGTAGTGACCATATACAGGATCCAGCAACGGTACCAGACCACAAACACTACAGATGACCGACCACGTAGTGGAAGACCAAGGGTCGCCACCCGACGTCAGGAACGACGTTTGTGCGACAGCGTCTTCAAGATCGCTTTGTCACTGCTGCGGAAACCGCTCAACAGACCATGGGGACACATTAGCGCGGACACTGTGCGTCGACGACTGACGACCGGACACTTCCACTGTCACAGGCCACGCCGAGGACCCATTCTGACACCACGTCATCGCCGGGACCGTCTTCAGTGGGCAACACAGCACCAGCATTGGCGCCACCAGCAGTGTAGAAGAGTCCTCTTCTCAGAGGACGAGAGCCGTTACTGTATCTAAACAGCAGATGGCAGAGAGAGAGAGAGAGAGAGAGAGAGAGAGAGAGAGAGAGAGAGTCTGGCGACGCCATGGGTGTAATTGGTGTAATTGGTGTAATTGTCTTTCACAGAGGCTCGGCCCTGTGGTCTTCCAGAACATCGGTCCAAGGATAGGCAATGGTGTCACACCAGCTCGGTACATTGATCAAGTCTTGAGACCACACGCCATACCTCATATGGCATGTCGCCGCAACCACGAGTTTCAGCATGATAACACCCGTGCCCACACTGCGAGAGCAACGAGAACCTTCCTCCCGCAGAATGGCATCAGAACCATGCAGTGGCCCGCCCTCAGTCCCGATTTAAATCCCATTGAGCACCTTTGGGACGAGATTCAAAGACGGCTGAATAACGTCCGACCAAGGCCGACAACTGCAGCTGAATTGCGTCAGGCGTTCCTCAGAGTGTGGGCTCAAGTGCCTATGGCCTTCATCAACCGCCGTTGCATCGTTGTATCGACGTTGCACGGCAGTCATCAATGCACATGGCGGACACACGAGATACTGACTTGTGATGCCATTTTCTCAGAGACGAGTGTTGTGTTTCACTTTAAGAACATTTGACACTTTAATTTCAACCTTTATGATCAGTTTTGCCAAGTTTCATCTTTTTAATATGTCTCAAAGTATGTGTACGGTGTTTGGTCAAATGAGGTTTCTCATATATCTATCCACTGTGACGTTTCTTTTGCGGTTCAGTATATATAGATAATTTAGTGTTGTAAAGTATGTTCATTTCAGAGACTAGATATGTTAGTCAACACAAATCAGACATTACTTACCTTTCAAAACATCTATACATGAAGCAGCTGGAATAAAAACTATTGTCATGCAATTTTTAAAATATTCAAATGTTATCAGATAATGTACAATACGTTTTCTATGGACATACATAAATCGGCTATATATACAGTTACTACAGGTTCTATAGGCACAACTGTACAATTCGGCACAGTTCAACTGTGGCTCACCTCCTGTTTATAAACCAGTTAGTGAATAAATGTCGACGTATACTAAAAGTTACTGAACAATGTGATTTGTCATGCTCGCTGTTACCATTTCCTTATATACGTAGCGTCTATTAATCCTGATATCGCATATATATGTGATAACATATAACAAAACTAGGCGAATGAGATAACAGGAAATAACATGGATTTATATTATGTACTACTACTACTACTACTACTACTACTACTACTACTACTACTACTACCACCACTACTACTACCACCACTACTACTACCACCACCACCACCCACTACTACTACCACCACCACCCACTACTACTACCACTACTACTGCTACCTCCACCACACACTACTACTACTACCACCACCCACTACTACTACCACCACTACAACCACTACTACTACCACCACTACAACCACTACTACTACCACCACTACAACTACTACTACAACCACTACTATTTCCACCACTACAAGCACTACTACTACCACCACTACAAGCACTACTATTTCCACCACTACAACCACTACTATTTCCACCACTACAACCACTACTACTACCACCACTACAACCACTACTATTTCCACCACTACAACCACTACTATTTCCACCACTACTACTACTATTATTTCCACCACTGCTACTACTATTACTACTACAAACAGACCTAGTCAGGCCAGTGCTGTAGTGCTGCTACTAGTACCACTGTTACTACTACTACTACTACTACTACTACTACGACTACTACTACCTTCTCTGCCCTACTACTACTAGTAGTAGTAGTAGTCGTAGTAGTAGTTCTATTTGCTTGTTTTATTGCGTGTTTAAGTCCGCACTCAGCAATATTCCAGCTATATGACGGCGGTCTGTAAATAATCGAGTCTGTACCAGACAATCCACTGATTGATATCATGAGCATCGATCAACGCAAATGAGATACGATGACATGCATCAACCAAGTCAGCGAACCTGACCATCCGATCCCGATAGTTGCCTCTTACGACAAGCATAGTCGCCTCTTACGGCAAGCATGGGTTGCTGAAGACCTATTCTACCCCTGATCTTCATGGGTCGTTAAGCAATGTAATATATACTAATGACGACTAATGATCGTCACGGGTGTACTATTAGTACTACTACACAAAACAATAAAAGTAGTAATAACAACACTTAAAATGTGTACACTTGTGAAGCAACAACAACAACAACAACAACAACAACAACAGTAATGTCATGTGTCTGCACTACATTCTATTGTAGGTGTGCCTGTGGCTTGTCGCCGTAGTGGTCGTCGTTGCGAGTCCCAAACAATTGTGCCCCAACCAGTCGGTGCCCCTGGAGGAAAGCATGTTCCTGGTGCCCCAACTGTCCAGGAACAACATCCCAGGGTCACACCCCCACTATGCCTACCTGACCGGGGAGAGGACGTGTCGGCCACTCGGTTTGTCTGGGGGTCGGGTCTGTCCTTGGCACTACCGCATCAACCACGATAGCGACAGGGAACCCAGCTTGATCATTGAAGCTATGTGTAGTTGTAGCCAATGCAGAAACACGGTAATCTATTTGGTTAACTTGCTTTAAATGAATGGGTTTTCAATACTAAATGAGTTATATAAATATATAGAGTAACAACAGAAACGTTTACCTTGTCGCATAATTTCACAGATGTAAGGCGCGGTCGGGTAGCCTTGTGGTTAAAGCGTTCGCTCGTCACGCCGAAGACCCAGGTTCGATTCCCGACATGGGTACAATGTGTGAAGCTCATTTCTGGTGTCCCCCGCCGTGACATTGCTGGAATATTGCTAAAAGCGGCGTAAAACCATACTCACTCACTCACTCACAGATATAACGTTACACTTTAATTATCAATATTGTCATTGTTTTAATTTCAACAAAGGACTAGGGTAGCAAATTCGTCAAAAGCGCTGAGTCTCTACAGACACGTGTCCTTGGTTGAAATGTCAGATGACTGTGATCCTTCGTCACATCAGGATGACAACGAACTCAAAATGACCACTAGTTTTAGTTCGTAATAACCGTAGTGCGTTATAAGCATATATACATATCTATACTAAACAATTCGTTCGTTATTTCGGTCAGTTCGTTATAAGCGTGTTCGTTATAAACGTGGTTAAAGTAACTGAAATAGTATTTAAACTTTCTCACAACTCATTATCTATTTCTTCACAGAATATTATTGTTACTTTTGGTCGAATATCATCGATACCTGATAGTCATGTCAGAGTTATTCATCAACTGGGGCGGCCCAGTCGTCTAAAGCGATTCGCTGTGTAGAGTTGCGTCCCTTGGTCACGCCAGAACCTATGATTGTGGGTTCGAATCCCGGTTCGTCCCGATTATGTTTCTAGGTTTGTCAGCACTATACCCCTGCTCGTGGGTTTCACCGAAGTGGAAAACGTCTGAGACTTGCATCACTTCGTTCTTTCTTCCTTCATTAAGCTGACACGCCGCGATATAACTGGAATACTGTTAAAAGCGGCGTTAAACCCAACTCACTCACTATTCATCAACCTGTTCCTTGGTCTAATGATAGAGCGCCTGCCTCGAGAGCGAAATTGTTTTATAGGCATTACTTAGATGTTGACGGGTGACAAAGTAAACGTCCTGCACTGCATAACACGGAAAATCATCGGTGAAAATAAAACCCAAAAGAAAAATCGTTACGAGGGATATTTTGATCAATAGGTTCCGAAAGTATTCTTATGCAAAATCAATAATTATTGCCATAGCGTTATGGGAAATCTCCGATGCCATAAGATACTTAACGTTTTTTCTTGTGTCTCATCTCAGAGAGGCGCCTGTAAGCCTGTGTACGTCCCAAGAACGGTGCTGCGACGTCATCGACGACGGAACTGTTTGAAATGGGCAGTGGAGCGATTTTCAGTGGCATGTACTTGTCATGTAGATGCAGTAGGAAGCTCTCCTCCAGTCCTTGATCGCAGGACAAAAACATAATTTTATGTATTTTGTAAATCGAATTGCATCAGGCACAGAGTAATAAAATTATAAATATACTGAAACACTTTGAAAACGCAAAATCAATTTTAACTCGAAATCAGAAAAGGTGTGTTTTCAATCTCCAAACACATCGCATGAGATTCGAAGCAGTTTGATATTGTTGCGTTTGATAATTTCATGCCAAATACCCTCAAATTAATTTGATTTTTGTGGCCAAATATTACAAAACATGGAGTATTCGTTTTCAACGTGTTTCAGTATATATCACTAGACAATCGCAATTTCTCCTGTTATTTATCCTCAGGTCGTGAGGCGCCTCGTGAGGTGTGTGTGTGTGTCTGTGTGTGTGTGACAATGTTACTTGTGGGGCGGCATGAGTTAAGCCCTTTTCTTGGTATATTTTCTGGAATATTGCAATATTATACATCGGCTTAAAAGCATACCCGTTAACGCTTACGTATATAAATAGCCGGATACCCTCAACCTGCCCAACACTATCAATGTATTCTCCTTAATATGTACTGAGTGAGTGAGTGAGTGAGATTATGTGTTACGTTCGATTAACGGTATTCATGTATATAACCACCGACCCCTATTAAGCTGGTGACATTGATCGGGACCGATGTAATTCGACGATGGTAAATTCGATTGCAATGACTCGATGGTAGCCATCGAGCGATTTACAAAGGTTACAAGACCTAGAGTATCACGAGATCTAAATACGGCATTCCCGTTCTGCACATGACGCCAGTGTTGTAACAATCGGTTCCGACGTATTTGCAGACCCCCCGTGACACTTAAACAGGGAACATTTTGCAGTGGAACCTCGCGTTCATGCACCATTATAATAGTAATACCGGCGTTACATCGAAGGGATAAACATGATATCATCGTACATTTTTTATAATAAATTAATAATAATAATGATGATGATGATGATGATGATGATGATGATGATGATGATGATGATAATACATCGTTAAATAGTCCCCTAAACGACCTCCATAACAAAAATACACGCATGTAAACTTGCGAAACTGCATGACGTCCATTCCACCAGTACACAAGGGCAGAATTATATCAAGGTTAAAGTAACACACTTCATGAAGTTCACTGACATTAGTTTACTCATTTGCGTGACTTATATTCCTCAGAAGACAGTGCCGGATATATATTACAGTTACTGTAACCTACTTTAAGTTCATTGACACTGTTGAGTGTGGGATACGTTGTTTTCTGAACAAACTTGGTCGTGGTGCAGTCAAGTGGTTAAAGCTTTGGCCCATCACGCCGATCCCCACGTTCCATTCCCCGCGTGGGTACAATGTGTGTGAACCCAAGTCTGGTGTCCGCCCGCCGTGGGTTTTGTAGAACCCAACTCCCTCGTTTACAATGTGTGTTTGTTGTTTAACGCCGCACTCAGCAATATTCCAGCGATATGACGGCGGTCTGTACATAATCGAGTATGGAGTATCGAGTATCCAGTGAGTAATGTCATGAGCATCCATCCACGCAATTGAAACACGATGACATGCATCAACCAAGTCAGCGAGCCTGACCACCCGATCCCGTTGGTCGCCTCCTACGACAAGCACAGTCGCCTCTTACGGCAAATATGGGTTGCTGAAGACCTATTCTAACCCGGATGTTCATGGGTCCACTCGCTTACCGAACAGATATGTTCAACAATATCACTAAATAGGTGTCAAGGTTACCTTCACCCGCAGTGACTCAGTTTGTACCGGGTGATCATCATGGCTGGCTGGTTGTGGATTGTAGATGGATGTTTGATCCAGAGAAAATAATGTCTTTAAACGCAAAGGCAGTTCTAACCTACCAGACAACAGGAAGTATACATCCATGTTTGATCGTGGCTAAAATGAACAAAGAAATGGTTATGAAATGATGTGTATGATGTATAATGGTGAGGTGTCATAGTTGTGTCTTGGACCTTATTATTGCGGTGTTTCAGTGACCGATTTCTGCCTAGTAACGTTTTGATAATTATAATGTTTGTAATGTTTTTGGTCAAATCTAATTTTCAAGTGTGTTCTTTCTTATCCCGGCTGTTTAATATTTTTAAATATGTATGATTCAATACATATCTTCAGATTTATATAAATGTCTAAAAATGCTGTGGCAAAATTCTAGCTAAAATATGAAGGTATTTTAAACTTAGTGAGTGAGTTGGGTTTAACGCCGCTTTTAACGGTATTCAAGTTATCTAGCGGCGTGTCAGCTTAATGTGGGAGAAAAGCTCGACGTCATGCAGGTCTCAGACGTTTACAACTTTGGTGAAACCCACGAGCACAGGTATGGTGGCGACAAATCTACAAACATAATCGGGTCGAACCGGGATTCGAACCCACAATCGTATGTTTCTTGCGTTCCCAAGGGACGCAACTCTGCACAGCGAACAGCGGCGCCTTAGGGTGACCGGGCCACCCGTGCCCCCTATAAACACCTTGGCAGCGGAGGGACAACACGTGATCCTGCGAATGACCAGTTTGACGAAAATCAGAACCTAGCATCTCTTAATTGTAACAGAGAAGAAAAAGGCACATAATTCGTGATGATATTAAAGTGAATATTCTGTTAGGCTGTATCTCGGCTGTTTTAGACAGCTGTCATACATATCTCGGTTGTTTGAGACAGCTGTCATACATATCTCGGTTGTTTGAGACAGCTGTCATATATATCTCGGTTGTTTGAGACAGCTGTCATACATATCTCGGTTGTTTGAGACAGCTGTCATACATATCTCGGTTGTTTGAGACATCTGTCATACATATCTCGGTTGTTTTAGACAGCTGTCATACATATCTCGGTTGTTTGAGACAGCTGTCATACATATCTCGGTTGTTTGAGACAGCTGTCATACATATCTCGGTTGTTTGAGACAGCTGTCATACATATCTCGGTTGTTTGAGACAGCTGTCATACATATCTCGGTTGTTTTAGACAGCTGTCATACATATCTCGGTTGTTTGAGACAGCTGTCATACATATCTCGGTTGTTTGAGACAGCTGTCATACATATCTCGACATCGTGTGACTAACAGGATCATAGCCAGTTAAACCAGGGTATGACAACGCTCCACACGGACAGGGTACGATTGTGACTACCATTGTGTCGAACCTTGATGTGTCGAATTTACGCTTGTCTCGAAGTTAAGTTTGGCCCTGCGTATTCCTTGTTTATTCGTCACTTTTCGGTTGTGTCGAACCTCGGATAACTCGAAGTATTAATGTAGGTACCTTCAACTTCGACATAACGGTGTTTGACCGTAACAATATGAACATTTCCTTTCACTGAAATCACATTACAGGTTTAGGGCACGTAAGAACTGTTTGCATTTTAATACTGATTATTCTATGAAATATCCGCTCGTCACATTAGTTCCGCATTACCTTGTCAGTGTTGACAATGGAGTGTTTACTCCATGATGTTTGAAAAGGTTTTTTCCGATGCTTGTGGTACTGTACCTTCTTGTCTGTCAGTGTTCCAGTGTTTGTTTGTTTTTATCAAGACGGTTCTAGGTAAGCGAGTTGATAAAATTCCATACGCAACCCAAGTGTAATAATTATTTCACGCACACGATGCTGTCATTGAGCAAGTGTGCCAGGTGTGATCCCTCTTTGAACAGTATTCCACTTATGTCACGTGGTATCAGCTTATTGTGGGAGTGAAGCCCGAAGTGCTCAACGTCTCAGATCTTTACCAGTTTTATGAAACCCACGAGCACAGGTATGGTGCTGGCAAACCTAGAAACATAAGCAGGGAGAATCTGGTATTCGATCTCGCGACCATTGATTTCTTACACTCATAATGGACCGATCATCATATTGTTGAATGAAAATTTGAGCTACAAAACATTTTATGAATTGTCGGATTTCTGCCATTTCATGATATTTATCTGTAACTAATTCATGGTAGTGAATTGTTAAGCTACTGGGTTCAAAACGCATTTTAGCAGTTAAATAGCGCCTATTTTGTTAGAAAACGTTCATTTGCACACAAACAACAGTGAAGTAAAACCTACACACGTAAAAAGAATATTTGAATTCCTGCTATTCACTGTAATATTCAGCTGCAAACAGGATTAGCCACAGAACACTATATAAAGTGAAGAATCCCTGCCATTCCCTGTAACATTCAAATGTAAACAGGATTAGCCACAGAACACTATATAAAGTGAAGAATCCCTGCCATTCCCTGTAACATTCAAATGTAAACAGGATTAGCCACAGAACACTATATAAAGTGAAGAATCCCTGCCATTCCCTGTAACATTCAAATGTAAACAGGATTAGCCATACAACACTATATATAGTGAAGAATCCCTGCCATTCCCTGTAACATTCAAATGTAAACAGGATTAGCCATACAAAACTATATAAAGTGAAGAATCCCTGCCATTCACTGTAATATTCAAATGTAAACAGGATTAGCCATACAACACTATATAAAGTGAAGAATCCCTGCCATTCACTGAAATATTCAAATGTAAAGAGGATTAGCCATACAACACTATATATAACGAAAAATCCCTGCCAGTCATCAAAAGCTACTTGTATCTTGTCAGATAAAAGAAAAAAACACACACAATATTTTCCAAATACTTTCTTTTTTCACATTTTTCATTAATCCTACAGTAGAGACGTTTCATTTGTATCTAAACACTGTGTGTAAAGGTGATTGGTGGGAAGAAACGTTTCTATATTAGAAAATCTTTTGGAGGACTCTCCAAGATTTCAAGGAGAATAGACTGTCTCAGTTCGGACGGAGCTTGTTACAGACATTACTTTTGCTACAAGGACGTCTGTACCCGGAGCCCGTTACAGACCATTCAAAAATTATAACAAATCGAGAAACCCCTGAATAAATAAATTGCAAACGATTCCATGGTATTTAATTGGCATACGAAGCAATTTTGTTTTTGCGTTTGTGTTCCCACAAACGGAAAACAAATATACGCTACGCCTTCAAGCGGTCTACTGTTTCCTGATTGGCTGATAATAATAATAATAAACACGTAACTGTCCCCTTATATACGTACAACCTACCCAGCCACTGGAAAGTTCCAGACAGTGCTCTCATAGCATAGAACATTACAGATTTGTCCATATGTTTCTAAAACATACTATCACCGTTTTATCATGGGACATCCGTTGTGTATCAGTCAATACACAAACAGTTTCATCATATCGGCTAATACACCTACAGTTTGTCATGAACCCTTCGTGGTGTATCGGCTAATACACCTACAGTTTTGTCATGAACCCTCCGTGGTGTATCGGCTAATACACCTACAGTTTTGTCATGAACCCTTCGTGGTGTATCGGCTAATACACCTACAGTTTTGTCATGAACCCTCCGTGGTGTATCGGCTAATACACCTACAGTTTTTTTCATAGGTGCCTCCATTTGTCAATGCACCTACAGTACACCTATTCATAATGTGATTGATCTAAAAACAAACAAACAGTTGTCTGCCGTTTGATTATGAATCTAGTTTTGTACGCACCAACACGATGCTCATAGCTTTTAGCAGGGCAACACACGTCCACAACATGTCACAGATAGCCTTCGGTAACAATACTTGCTTGTGGAAAAAAAGCTGCCTTCAGTGACATGCGTCGGAACGAGCTTTGCAAAAATTGTTCATTTCCAACTGGATTTATGGATATATTTGAAAGAAACTTTCACTTTATCACTCTTGCTCAAATACAGATAAACAATTTGATATCATTATATAACTTCTATGGTGAACAATGTCTGTTGGTTTTTTCTATCTGAGGTATGATAAGATGTTTCTGTTTGAACGTGAATATGATCATTATTATTATCAGGTGTTAAAAATGTTATAATATTTTATATTTCCGATAACATATGAATGTTTTACCACTGACATTGCGCTCCGGAATCCTGGAGTCATAACAGACTTTGTGACGTATCCCGCTTGAACAAAATTACAAGTCATTTTCAGCCAGCTGTTACCGTTAACATCCACACAGAAAAGAGAAACACTGTCGGTGCTTATTCACAGCGAATTTCGGCGTCTTAGACGACGGGGCCATCCGTGCCCCGTTTAAAGCTGAAGACAAAAAGGAGAACTATACCTAAATTTTTTGTATCAATATTACATAATAGGAATATAAAAAACGTATTTCACATCAATATCGATGACACGGTTACTCAGTCCTTTAAGGCGTCACAATTCGCTGTTACGTCTTCTACGCTAGACAGAAAGTTTTGATCGTGAGTTCTAAACACCGAATTAATCGCCCGAATTAAACTTTCGAGATTTATCAGCATCATATCTACGCTCGAGAGTTTCACCAAACCGGTAAACTTCTGAGAGCTTTCCTCCCACATCATGCTGACAGGCCGAGACATTACCGAAATACTGTTCAAAGGGACGTTAAACCCAAACTCAGAAACTCACAAAAAACCGTGCGGCCTACATCTGCGGATGTGATTCAAAGCCAATTTCGCTTTGGTCAAAGGGAAACAACTCTATATCGAGGCGCCCTGTTTATACTCGTCCATGTCTCTACATGTAGAAATATACACATCACATACATATCAATCTTTGATTGGAATACAAAGGTTGATTTGGTAAACATGTGTGAAAAATAAGCAATGATAACACACATAGTTTCAACGTTGAAACTGAATACTCTCTCACAGTACATTTGGCTTCATCCAATTATCTGCTTGTTACCTGTTACCGTTGTTGTCTTTGTTAATCTGCTGCTTATCACAACATGTCATGCATATATGCCTCTCATCACTTGGTTGTTGTACCTCCAGCTTGATAACGGTGTAAGAATCTATAGCGAAACGTCGCTATATGCAATAAACCAGAAGTTGTTATATATAAAGTTGTACATTTTTCTTACTTATTTCCCAGCTTCTAGAATGCCAATCAAACAATTAGAATGTTCTCTTCACTTCGAACCCTTACCGTAACTGTGACGCGGTAAATCCTAGTCTGTTTTACAGACCAAGATACAAATAGATCAAATACAGCTCACGAAAGTCTATAATGTTTGGCAAGTCTAGATTTCTGCAGTATCAGAAAAATGAAGAGAGTCTCTGGACTCCTTTTAATTATTTAAAAAAAGATAATTTAGCAACTGTATTTTTCTTCTGTACGATATGTTCATTTCAGAGACTAGATTTTAGTCTTGGTATATCCACGAGAAGGTCTTACAGTTTTAAACCGTTTATATTATCACTGTAATTTGTCTATTTTTAATCATGTAATTATTCCGACGATAATCGTCCCATGCATATTCTCAAATATGTAATGAAATGTGACGAATAGATGAATGGGCATCTCAAAATAGCAGAAAATGTTGCAATATGTAAAATCTGGATTTGGCTTTGTTTACGTTTTCAAACAAGTACAGGAGTACGGCTTTCAGAGAGCGGCCTTCGTTTTGCATCTTGACCGTTTGTAATAATTAGTATCAGTTTGACATTTGGTTCTAAAACCGGCATACGGGAAATGAGATTTTGTCAACACTATCCAAAATGTTCGAATTGGCTTCAATGACGGTCGGGTAGCCTTGTGGTTAAAGCGTTCGCTCGTCACGCCGAAGATACGGGTTCGATTCCCGACATGAATACAATGTGTGAAGCCCATTTCTGGTGTCCTCCGCCGTGATATTGCTGGAATATTGTTAAAATCGGCGTAAAACCACACTCACTCACTTCAGCGTATGAGTACTGGTATACTGAACGATTCTAAGGTTATAGCTGGCGTTTCAGAATTGGTATTGGTGTCTTAATAAATTACAGATACCGGTGATCATTAATGTGATGTTTTTGTCACTGAATTCTCAAAGAAAGTATCAGATATTTGGATTTCAAAAGTCACACGAAACTACGCTGCGAATTGTGATTTAGTATGATGTAAACAAATAACGATATTCACGCTGTACATAACGTTCAGGCTATGGGCTCCATAGGTATGTGGCTCACTACCGCGACTTACAACATTTCTGACATGAAGTCTTGAATGTGTTCTTCGTGTTTTCGAAGGGTCAAGGTGAATCGCACAATTAAACCAAATGAAATGTCAATGTTTGAACGTAAAGCAGATTATGTGTTTGAAAAACATCTTTGACAAAGTATTCCGCCATCTTGGATGAAGAAAAATTAACTTGCGACAGGTATGGAGCCATTATCATCTTATTGTCAAGATTCAAGATTTCATTCAGCCTCAGGCCTTAATTGCATGTGAATATAGTATAATACATATATAGCCACTAATACATAAATTTGATAAGTGTTCCTCTTGCAGACGGTTTACAAATATAAATATCCATGAGCTAAACACTCTGGGTATTTGCAAAGCTCATAAATGGTAAAGGTTGGGTATTTTATGAGAGCTTCAAATGCTTCAAGCAAAGAGTTACCTCCCGTTAATTCAAGTTGAACACATAACTAATGTGTGAGAAGTTCATTATAGAGCTACAACGCAATAGAGTATTTACAAAACCATGATTTACAAAAGTATCAAATATTATAAGTTACAAAGTGTTTACACACCGTGTAGCATAGCACATATAGTGTGAGGATTCTTCCTATTTCCATCACAGACCGCCTCCGCGGTCCAGTGGTAGAGCGTCCACCCGGAGTGCGAACGGTCCGGCGTTCGATCCCTGGCCGTGTCATAACATAACACGTTAAAAGATGGTACTTGTTGTTACCCTGCTTGGCGCTCGGCATTTAGGACTGGTCGGTTGGGAGTCAGTATACTGTGGCTGAGGGGGTGTTCATGTTGAAGTGCGGCATGGTATCTCAGTGGGCTAGCCCTATAAATAATATCGTTTCGGAAATCCAGGCCCAGATTGCTTTGAAGAACGGGTGGTTCCTTGTTCTCATAGCGATGCGACAATTTCTGCTGTAAATGCATTAAAATGCATTTTATTCTGAAGACAACTAAGTATTAACAAGGCGCGTCGATAAAGAGTTGTTTCCCTTTGACCAAATTGCAATTGACTTTGAAAAGCACTCGTGGATTGTGGACTGCACCGGTTGTCAGAGAGTGAGTGAGTTGGGGTTTATCTTTGCTTCACACAATACGTTTTTAATTATATCACGGCGTGTGAGGAGGAAAGTATCTAGTGATGAAGATCGGAGGCCTTTGTAACTTTGGTGAAACCCACGTCCCGCGCGTGCATGGTGGTGACAGGGCAAATACAGGATTCAACCCCACGATCATATACCGCCTAATTATGTACATTATTTAAACATGTTTCAATTCTAAACATATTTAGATTATTATAATAATACACAATGATATAGATTTTGTCATAAAAATATTTAAATTCTAACCATGTTTAGATTATAGGAATGTTGTTTAGGGGGTGTTTAGGCTGTGAGACGATAGCTCATGTCATGCGCCCAGATGGAACACACTAAATTTGAATTCCGTTTAAGATTGAAACACATTCCTGAACATTTTTAGATCTAAATATGTCTTGTATGTGTTTACATTCTAAACACATTTACATTCTAAACACAATTGTTTTACAATCTAGCTCTCTACACTGCGAGGGAGCACGGGTGGGCCAGTAGTCTGTGCAGAGTTACGTCCATTGGGCACACCAGAAACCTATGATTGTGGGTTCGAATCCGGGTTCGCCCCGATTATGTTTCTAGGTTTGTCAGCACCATGCCCGTACTCATGGGTTTCACCGCAGTGGTAAACGTCTGAGACTTGCATCACCTCGGGCTTTCCTCCCACATTAAACTGACACGCCGTGATATAACTGGAATAATGTTAAAGCGGCGTTAAATCAAACTCATTCACTCATTCTACACCATGAACTGCGGCGCCCCAGACGGCATGGCCACCCGTTCTCCGGGTTGTTATATGGTTATAGAAGTCAATGAGTGATACTGCTTGTATTATGACACAGGGGTTCGTTACAGATTAATGGATAAAGTTACATTAAAACAAAAGAAACACGAAAATTCACTATTTGAATGTGACCTTTTGACCTTCTATTTTGGTGTTCATATTTTGCCGTACAACCGTGAACTGTAAACTTACAATAACAAATTTAGCCATTCGCTGAACACGCCATAGTGAGAGCCTACTGACATTGATTTAGCAGGTTTCCAAAAGACAAAAACTTGACAACAACTGGCTTATAACAACGACAGCCCCTTTGATCATACCGACCGTCAGTTCAACATTTACACTGACACAATTGATCGCGACTTTTGCACTAGTTGACTTGATTCAAACATGGATCAACTTGATCTACCCCGTATACTTCGTACTTTTCTAGAATTCCCGAATCATTCTTTTGATATGAATATTGACACAGCATCGATCTACGATACATGTTAACCCATGGACATTTATTATAATCTGGTAAAAATTGGTATTTGTTGATTCCGTAAATTGATGTGAATTGTAGTCTGTGTGTTACTTCCATCTCTTGTACTGACAAACTACGGTGAAATCAATGCCGTTGTTTTGTTGTGGCGCGGCGGGGTAACAGCTATGGTTACAAAATCGACAGTCACACAAGGAAAAACCCAAGCTGAAACTAGATAACTTTATACCTACAGACTGAAACACGAAAATAATATCTCATTATAAAGCCCATGAACTATAACACCGAGAGGCTTAAATACGTGCATTTCCGGTAGTGACATATGACAATCTGAAACATTTGTCCTTGAAATGTACAAGATCTATTTATCTTAGTGTGATGTCAGGTGAAATGGGTTGCGCCACCTTTTTAAAACATACGAATTAAACAATGTCATGTAAACGGTTGAAGTCGGTGGGATGTTTTAAACAAAATAACAATACTTCAAAACGCAAATTGTTTCTGGATTTTCTTTTTTTCCCCCCAGCATCAAGCATCAAGCATTCTAGCATGCACTACCTTCTCTAAAGCTGTAACAACGCTTGGAATACAATGAAACCTCGTTAACACGAACTCCTGTCCCTCGACTGAATCACTATTACTATGTCTGTATCACACTCATTACTCGATACATTTGCGTGATCACCAGGTCTTCAGCTGAACGAGACGTCACCGTGCATGCTCCCACTCCGAGTGTGTCAGTCTGTGATTGACCAACAATTGTTGGATACAAGTACAACCTCCACCTACCCCGCTGCTCTTTCCAAATGTTTTAACATAAGATATTTTCCCATCTCATTTGGTAAACAGGTATGTGTTTAATGCGGATAATACACACCTGCTGATGGGTATCGTAAAGAAAGTTTCTTTGAAAATCAGTAAATTCTCTTTTTGACAAACATGGTAGGGGTAATGTGGTTGCAAATTCATTTCTTACCCCAGTCTTCATTCAACGAATATATTTTCACACAAAATTATCCAGCCACTGATTACTTTTTAGAAATCGTTGCAGGAATGAGCGATAGCTATAGACACAAGCAAATTTAACAACAGTTCTTTCAATTTTCAATTCCACCAAAAACAAACTCGGTATACTTTCCTTTGTCCCTCGGATTATAGCATTTGACTTCTTCAATCCATCTCAGGGCCCACTTGCACAAAGCGATCTTAGCGCTAAGATGATCGTAACTCCCCTACTTTAACAGAGGCTTACAATAGTCGTAGCACTAAGATCGCTTTGTGCAAGTGGGCCCTGATGTTATTGTATGTAGTATTCCGCTGCAGGGTTTCAGTAATAATACGTACTATAATATCCACGATGGAGTGGTGGACTATGGCTTTACGCCGCTTTTAGCAATCTTCCAGCAATATCACGGCGGGGGACACCTGAATTGGGCTTCACATTGTACCCATGTCGGGAATCGAACCCGGGTCTTCGTCGTGACGAGCGAACGCTTTAACCACTAGGCTACCCCGCCACCCTCCATGTATGATATAAGAAACGTTGGTCTTACTACACCAGCATCCGTGAGTTGATTAAAACATACATGTCAAAAGTATGCAAAGCGTTTTAAACAATGACTGTTATATTTCTGAATAATTAACACACACACACACACACACACACGCACACGCACACACACACGCACGCACGCACACACGCATACGCATACGCATACGCATACGCACACTTCTTCACGCAGTTCAGTCGGAAGCAGAGTTAATTGTATATCATTTATAAACTCCATACTTGTGCTTCAACGTTAAGTCCACAAACCCACGCAAAAATTATGTTGAGCGGCTTGCAATTTACAAACTAGTATGTATTCTTTAAAGAGTTTGTTTCTGATTCAAGCGCGTCTAATTTAGCATGCAGAGTTATAATTCAGTGTACAATGTATGTTAAGATATGTGTTATAACTGTGGACAAAGATAGATGCTTTTTTATTGCCCCTTAGTTTTCGAAAAAAATGAAATCCGCATTTCCTGTATATGGAATGAGTGTTTAGGGGAAAAAGTCAGTCTACTGTCAAGGATATCTCGAGGTACTCGAACTGGTACATGCACAGGGCACACCTGCATCACACCTGCAGCACACCCGACACACCTGCTGTTTACCGGCCCATTTGTCGAACATTTGTTTATTATAAACAGCGCAATATGTAATTGCACTCACTAGTCTTAACACTAAGTATCAACACTATGAAATATGTCAAGGTCATACACATAGAATAGCACCAACTCTTCTTTTTTCATATTATATTTGCTATATTATATTATTATATTATATTGTATTTTATATTATATTATATAAGCGTAAAACATTGTTCTATCATGACGTCACTTCAGACGATTCGAACACACACTCGCAACTTGATGACGTAGTACATTGGACGACGACAATTTAGTGAGGGAAGTGTCCAGTGAGTTGTTCTCCATAGATTTAGCTAGACAACGCAGATAAACGCAATGACCGAACGATCGCATCCAAAAGTGGGAGAGATATGACAATTGGTATTGGGAGAATAGGTACAGATAAATCGATTTGAGGATTGTGTGAATATGCGGGAGATACCAACCTCAACCAACCCTGTTCATAAAATGGACTTGTCGACATTACTGAGGTCGGATTCTATTCAGGGAGTCATCATTATTTAAATACGGGAAAATGCTTTATTATATTAATATCCTCAAAGAGGCTGTACATAATGTTTATATCTCATATAAGAAATATACGACTCGTGGTCGTTGTTTATCGTACAATACAACACAGCAGTGAAAATAAACCAGTCGTGGCCGCGTCTCTCATGGTTTATTCTCCCCGCAGTGTTATATTGTAACATAAACATCTTCGAGATATTTCAGAAAAAAACGACTCGTGGTCGTTGTTTATCGTACAATAAAACACTGCAAGGAAAATAAACCATGAAGGGTGCATCCCCGAGTGATTTATTCTCCCTGCAGAGTTTTATTTACGATAGTTTTGGGGGATATCTATACTTAAGATATTGATTTATTATTCATTCTAATTTTGACAATACTACTGATACCTTATGGGTAGTGGGTAGGAGAACACTGAATATGTACTGGCTTGTATCATACAATATACAAGGTACAAGATACAAGACACAAAAAGCTTTATTTAGCGTCGGATGGTGAACATTACCGATAAAAACTATTTTTCCGACGAACAGTTTGAAAAATGTACAACACAGAAATATAAACAAGAAAAAGAATGTACACACAGGGCATGAATTAATTAAACGAAACCAGAAATTGGATAGAAGAAAAATATAAAATAAATACTAGAATCGATGAGAGTCATCGGTATACTGAGAAAGTGTATGGGACGCCCCAGTTTCCGACCAGTCTGCAGAACTCAGAACATTTAGTCTTACGGAATTCATTCGCCAGCCTAGGCTGTTCCAGACCCTAGCAGCCTCATACGCTAAAGAGTATAGGCCGAATTAAGTTGTATTAACCTCGGCTAATTCAGCCATGAACTGTTACCTAGGGGTTTTGATTTCAATTCATTTTTAAACTTAAAAAGGTGATGTTTTATTGACAAGTTTGAAGACCTCTTGTGCCATGTCCTTGAGACGCCTTACATGTAGAAAGTCTGTAACAGCGTTTAGAAGAAGACATGAAAGGAGAGAACAGTTGTCATTGTTAACCAAGCGAATTGCTCGTTCCTGATTTATTTTCTACCTGTTACAGCCAAATAACGTTACACTAATTTAAATTAGAAAAAATATATATGATTTGTAGTTTCACCCATTTCACCCACTGGTCAGATATTGTTTGTATCAAATCTCTTTAAGATTTCCTACAGATAAAAGAAAAATGTTTATTAAAGGTCAGCTTTTTGTCAATATCCACACCATTAACCAAATTTTACTTTCAATACAGAAATTTTGAAGATATGGGTTGTTTCTACTCCCTAGGCATATGGCCTAACACTTGGCTGGGTTGGTTCTACTCCCTAGGCATATGGCCTAACACTTGGCTGGATTGGTTCTACTCCCTAGGCATATGGCCTAACACTTGGCTGGGTTGGTTCTACTCCCTAGGCATATGGCTTAACACTTGGCTGGATTGGTTCTACTCCCTAGGCATATGGCCTAACACTTGGCTGGGTTGGTTCTACTCCCTAGGCATATGGCCTAACACTTGGCTGGGTTGGTTCTACTCCCTAGGCATATGGCCTAACACTTGGCTGGATTGGTTCTACTCCCTAGGCATATGGCCTAACACTTGGCTGGGTTGGTTCTACTCCCTAGGCATATGGCCTAACACTTGGCTGGGTTGGTCGTAATCTGGCTGCTGTCAAACAACTTAAAGTGAGTTTCACAGTCATTTTCAATTGTGGACTTGAGCATTGCGGGATATTTATTGCGCATAATATCGCATACTAGTACAGAGAAGATTTAACCTGACAGTAGAAAATAGCATTACTATAAACGTTAAAAAGCAATCGCCCTGGTATGGACCCTTGAGGTAACCCCTTGAAATATTAGACCAACCGCTGCAATCCGAACCCAATTCGACCTGCTGCCGACAGCCCTATCCCAACAGATCATGAGGTGTACAGCAAAAAGCCTTGGACAGGTCCATGGCAGCAACATGCTCATGGTTGTCAGGGGCCTTACGTCAATCCCCAACAAACCTTAGCAAGACGGCGGAATGGCAAAGCGTTTTTCAAAATTACAACATAATTGTAGATTTTGACATTTGCCAAAACGTTTAGAGGTGAAAGAATGTCATATATATGAAAAAAAAGTGGAAAAATCTCCTCGGCAAGCCTCGTGTTTTTTTCCACTTTTATCAACTCGTATTCATATGTTTGATATCAAAAGACACTCGGGTGAGATTCCCTATATGTATCTAGCCGGGCGTTGTTTGAAGTTGTCTATTTGGGTAATAATGATCAGACGCACCACTGTCGACATGGATGCCAGGATCAATCTATCAAAGACACAATTCTTCTCTATGTTATAATGTTAGTGCATTCTACTATTAAATAATGCAAGTAATATTTATTGAAAAACTAAATAAAACAAGTAATATTCATTGTAGTACTAAATATAACTAACTAATTTTTCTTGTACTACTAATAAAAACCAACTAATATTGATTGTACTACTAAATACACAAACGAATACCCACTCTCCTATATAAAAACAACTAATATTTGTTGTACTACTAAAAACCCAAGTAATAGTCATTGTACTACTAAATAAACCAACTAATATTTATTGTACTACATGTACTAAATAAAGCAACTAATATTTTTGAGTGAGTGAGTGAGTATGGTTTTACGCCGCTTTTAGCAATATTCCAGCAATATCACGGCGGGGGACACCAGAAATGGGCTTCACACATTGTACCCATGTCAGGAATCGAACCCGGGTCTTCGGCGTGACGAGCTAACGCTTTAACCACTAGGCTACCCGACCGCCCCTCTAATATTTTTGAACCACTAAATATACAAAGTAATATTTAGTTTTGTACGAAATTAACCAATTAATATATATTGTACTACTAAATAAACCAACTAATATTTATTGTACATGTACTACTAAATAAACCAACTAATATATATTGTACTACATGTACTAAATAAACCTACAAATATTTTTTGAACCACTAAATATACAAAGTAATATTTAGTTTAGTACGAAATAAACTAATTAACATATATTGTAATTCTAAACAAACCAACTAATTTTTATTGTACTGCTAAATAAACCAACTAATATGTAGTGCAGTACTATATAAACCAACTCATATTTATTGGACTACAAGATATACCAACCAGTATTTAAGACAATGTCAAAGTGATGCCAGAATGAGGAACCTACTTATCGCATCAGTGCTTTAATTAAACTCAACTCAACTAAAAAGAAACCACCGACGTGGCTATATAAGATACAGCATAAAATACACAATTTATAATATTTGCAAAATTGTAATAACCTAAAATCAGTCATACAAATAGAATAAAAATATATTAATTGTTTTTACCATTTGGAGAGATTTTTTAACGTTAAAAAGTGTCCGCATTTATTGAATGGAGACTTGCAGTTAGTGCATTCTATCGATCGATACCTGGATTCAGAATTCTTAAACTCCTTGAACGCCACGAAACGATAATTTCAAAGTCGAAAACAAATACATTCGACTTCCGGGTACATAATTATTAGCAGTCGAGCGGTTAATGAGTTTCAAAGTATCTACAAAATACCCTTTCACTACACCAGTACATATAATACACCCTTTCAAAGTAATCATTGGTAGCTAAATCAGCATTAACGTACATACACTAGGTTGTTCGTCAATAATATGTCTTAAATGGGTGTATTATCATTTAACAATTGATTACAGGGCTTTACCAAGGCCAATATGTTTTATTTTCAATCATAATAAAGTTTACTTAAATACTCTTTTGAAATTTCTGTTCATATTTGAGGGGGGACGGGTGGCCAGTCGTCTAAGGCGCCACGATTAACTGTGCAGAGTTGCGTCCCTTGGGCACGCCAGAAACCTATGATTGTGAGTTCGAATCCTGGTTCGCCCCGATTATGTTTCTAGGTTTGTCAGCACCATACCCGTGCTCGTGGGTTTCACCGAAGTGGTAAACGTCTGAGACCTGCATCACTTCGGGCTTTCTTCCCACATTAAGCTGACACGCCGTGATATAAATGTAATAGTGTTAAAAGCGGCGTTAAACCCAACTCACTCACTCACTCACATTTGAGGCATTTCTTTTGTGGGATTTATGAGTTCGGTGAACTGTTTCCACCACCACTACTACTTCTACTTAGGACGACGATGATGATGTCAATAATGATGGTGATGTAGATGGTGATGGTGATTACGAGGACGAAGGTGATGATTCTAATGATTTGACGTTGCATAGGCAATATTTCAGCAATGCAGATCATTATGATGATTATTGTTACGATGATGATTATGATGACGCTCAGAATTATCATGATACACTGAAAAAAATGTGTTTAGATCCTAAACACAAATCCCAGCACGTTCCTTGTCCCATAATTGTGACATGTTTAGGTCTAAATATATTTGGGATTGTGTGTAACACATTTATGAACGCAACACTTTTAAACCTCGACGGAATACGACCCTGCAGAATCCTTATATGTAGTCCTTCACGCTACCACCTGTGTCACGGAAACAGTTGCCACAACAAATGTAAAGTTTCAATGTCACTATTAATCATTTGTACACTTTTGTGTTAATAGTGTACCAAGTACATTGTAAGTTATGATAGTATATGCGTTTTGAATTTGCCTGTGAATCTGACTTGCACATTTGAACTGAAACATGTACCAAATTTGCTTTAAAGCTCTCGGTGGCTTTACGAAGAGTTTTGACTCTTTATACATCGACGTATGCTCGTGCACACATACAATGTATCATTCCGACATAGTTTAACCACATTTCTGACCATTCTTCGATGAAGTTAATACCTGCCAACCAGCGAGATAAAACACATCCTTAAACTGAAATTCAAAATTCAGAAAGTCCAACTTGTCACATCCCATTCTTATTACCATTTGCCAAACAAAAACTCAACGTTCTTTTTATTCTTTCCTTCCAGACCAAATATAATTATCCGGCATGAGGAGAAAAAGATATTTCCTCGCACGATCTCTTGTTGAATCCAGAATAATGTAGGCGGAAACCTGCTATTTCTGTAGTCATCAAATTCAAGGAAACTATGGCTCCATAGACTTGGCCCAGTCCCGCTTAAAAATCAAATACCCGAAATGCATGTACGTTTGTAATTATATTCTCTTGGTGTTTGTTATCCCCTTGAAACGTAATGATATTTTTTTCTAATTGCCGATATCTTTTTTCGTCCCTATCTGCATGTTTTTCGACAGGTTTACAAGAACATAAACTTTTAACTAAAAACAGTTTGACCAAGTCTAGATCACATGATACCACTGACCATTTCTCTCGGCATCTAATTGCGGGAATGGTCAACGATTGTTCCAAAAGTGCTCAGGTTCGAGCAAGATTTGATTCCACACCTGGGACTCGCCAGCCGTCAGTTGTGTACTCGTATCAATAATGTACACAATTTTCAATATCCTAAATGAAACGAAAACGGCAAAACGATCAAACCGTGCACAGAGGGACCGGCGTATCGCCTCGGCTTTCAATCTCATTCACAATAAATGAGTAGTTTATTTATCAGGAAGCCAACAGAGCAATCCTTCCCAATGGTTCCTGATATGTGATGTCCTTTTCAAGTCCCAGGTGACTAGACCATTATGGAAATCGTTGTGCCTTAATGACGAGGTCAATAGCAACGTTACATCAAAGCGTCGCAACAGCAAAGTGCCATTTAATCGGAAGCATTACACGTGAGAAATGGAACCGAATGGCACAATCAGTCAAATGGGTGTAAATACTGGAGAAATAGACATCATTTTGAGGAATATTGCGATGAAGTCGACCGCGTCCATATCCGCAAATATGTATACAATGTGATGTGTGGCCATGGCCAATAGTACCTGGCGAAGGTATTTTGCGATCAAACGCCAGGCAATCAGTTTTTTATCATGTGTGTTTTAAGCAAAATGTCTGCAGTATCAAAATGTTATGAGACGGTAAATATATTTTAAAGCTTTTGGGATGTGGAATTAAAACCAGCAATTGAGCCTGAGTTTCTTCCGATTGATTGGACATCTAAATCCGAAGGCGGGTTCCGTTAATCCAGGTGTGATGTCACGTGGGACGGTGTAACTTAAACTTCATATTACAGAGAATATTTCAAAGTTTTTATTTTTTATATAATACATACATGGCGCTATTTGTGGATATATGTCTATAATACGTTTTAAAGAAACGTTATTTACACCAACAATACAAAGGGTTTTGCTAACAATGGCAATATGATTTTATGCCCTTGAACTACAAACGGTATAAATTTTTGTAAATGGTATGATCCACTAACAATTGACTTTCTCCATGTTACAGTAATTGAATTCTATAAACGAATACGTCATGAGAATAATGAAAGATTCTCTAATTGTAGGTTCGAATCCCAGATTAGCAGAACAGAACAGAACAGGCGCCGCAATGGCTTTGCAGAGTTGCGTCCCTTGGACATGAAAGAAACCTGTGATTATGGAATGGAATCCCGGTTCGCGTCGATTATGTTTCTGGGATTGTCAGCACCACACCCGTGTTCGTGGGTTTCATCAGATGATAATTTAAAACATCTAAGACCTGCATCACTTCGTTCAAACCTAGAGCAAAATCGGGGCGAACCGGGATTCGAACTAACAATCATAGGTTTCTGGCGTGCCCAAGAGACGCAACTCTGCACAGCGAATCGCGGCGCCTTAGACGACTGGGCTTCCCATGCCCCCAAGACTACGATGAAGGATATCATGATCCGTACAGTTCATAACCCAATGTAAACAAACACGATCATTTCTTTGTGAGCACCATATCCGTGCTCTTGTTCTGCATCACTTTGGGCTTTCCTCCAACGTTGAGATGACAGATTGAGACAGAGTAGAGATACTGTTCACAGCGGCGTTAACCCCTTTCCCCTCACTCACTCGTGGGTTCACTGAACAGATAAATAGTCACGACCGACGACACTTAAAAAAAATCCGATTGGTCAGTCAGAAGTATCAAATCACGACAACAACGTCTGCCTGAAATATCCGATTTGAG
Source organism: Haliotis rufescens (assembly GCF_023055435.1). NCBI lineage: Eukaryota > Metazoa > Mollusca > Gastropoda > Lepetellida > Haliotidae > Haliotis > Haliotis rufescens. The sequence goes on from NW_025963924.1 coordinate 565,863, forward strand.
AGCAGCGGAACCTTATATTTATTGAAAAGTACTTCTTTCTGAGTCATTATCAGTAGGCGTTCACAAATAATGATATGATCAATGATTTGGGTTTTAAGCCACTTTTAGCGATATTCCAGCTATATCATGGCGGGGGACACCAGAAATGGGCTGCACACATTGTACCCATGTGTGCACATGTATAGGTTTCAAACATGCAGAATGCGGTTTTTACAATATTCAAAGTATATGTGACAATACATTGTGGGTAGAAAACACGATAGAAATCGACAAAGACAGTGTAGTTCAAGTTTTAGGTACCACGAAGGCTTATATTTGCTCTGTCACAATACAATACAGTTACGCGTATAGAAATAAAATCTGCGAGCCTTGCTTAATTTTCTTTAGTTATTTCATTAATTCATATCGACAACCAACTGAAAATATTAAACTCAACCTATGCCACTTCACTATATGCCTTACCTTACACAAAAGTGTTAGCATTTAATTTTGTCATGTAGAATGGACCAAGCTCTAAAAAAACAACAGTACGGTAAACTACGTTTATAAAGAACACGTTTATAATGAAATGACGGATATAACGAACTGTTTTTCTGTCCCAGCTATTGGCTTATATATGCTTATAACGAACTACGGTTGTAACGAATCATTTTGAAACATCTCTTTGTAAGATATAAGGAATCTGACAGTCGTAGTAATCTGAAGTAGTCTCTGTGGCACTCACTCCGAGAAGACCAGCGGGAGCCGTGTGGGCAATGGTGAGTTAATGGACCACACAAACAAGGGGTTGATAGCATGAACACTGATCCATGCATTCGGGGAACAGACTATCTGTCTGGCCCCACCTTGTGGACCGCCTATTCCACGATTGTGGTCGTATTGTTCGAGAAAGTAATAAATGTTGTATTTCATGAATCAAAGATACTACTGTGGCGATGCAATATGACTGGCTCCCAAAAACGTTCGGGCAAAGCGTAAAACTTGAAATTTTCGCGCTACATCTACCAGTTATACGTGGAGAGCACCTCCCTTTAATCTCCATCAACATACATCTTCATCGTTACCAGCACCATCCTCATCATTATCACCACAAGAACCACCATCAATCAATGGTTGGAGAGCACAATGCTGAAATCATATAACATGTCTTTCAATAGGGTAAACCTTTAAGAAATCTTTCCTAGAGCAAGATGCAAACCCGGCCTTTTCAAATGCTTAAAAAGTACTAAGAATAACAAATCATTAGCAAACTCGTCGGCTTGTCGGCATAATAGGACAAGGCAACGCTGCCTGGGGAACTCCGAGAACTTGGTCTGTGATTGCTGAAGACCTCTAATGACAGGCCCGCGGTCAGAACATGACAAAAGACGAATCCGGCAGTCCTTTTGCAGCGAATCAAGTGCGCCCCAAGTCAAGAAAGCAACAGCCAGTGGGAGAGCTCTACTTGAGGTGTCAGAAGTCACTGTTGCCTTGAGCTGCACTTGGTTAGACATGGCGGGCTTGTTCGGCAGGAAGACGTGACAACATGATATTTGGGTGAGATTTTAAAAGAAAATGGAACCAGCGGTTACCATATAGGATGAGTACCTTATATAAAACCTCCTCCAGTTTGATGGAATCTTGCGACTCCATTCCGTGTTACTTTTCACTGACCCCGGGGAGAGTCGTCTTGAAGGGTTTTACTCATTTCTTTGATGAAATATGTCTTCAAGGAACACCTTACCATAAACATCGTAACACAATATACTGTTAAAAAATAGTAAAATACAAGTTCCATTTTTTACATTTTATACACATTCTGAATATCGTGTTAAATATTTCATTGTAGATTAAGTCAATATTTACTTCCATTATATTAATTTTAAGATGCCTTTGGTCACACCATGTGTCAACAGACACAATTTGGCGTTAACCTACCTTAAGAAACGAAATATCCCTCAGCTTCGTGTAAGTTACAACGGAAATAAGCTGTACCACTTTATTCAACTGAAACATTCAAATAATTATTCAAACAATTATCAACTCCGACGTTAAAGTATGAAGGCAATCGAGACATGTTCCCAGAAGCCAGTGTATTAATGAATTTATATGCGGAGATTCGGGTTTTTCTTTGTCTGCCAAACGGCCCAAATCTGAAACTGACAATGTCACGTTTGTCTTTCTGATGTTAGCCGACGTAAGACATCACCGCCAGGTCTGTGACAAAGCCGTCAAATACCGCACGTCATATGACAATAGTCAGAAGCTGTGACTCTGTCGGTGTTTTTCTCAAATACCGATTCAATCGCTGTACATAAATTGATAACTTGAAGAAAAGACGGCCGCTGAAGAAAAGACCTATTATGATCTGTATACAATCTTAAGTAGCGCAGCTCTCTGCTCAAGCTAAGACCTCTTCTCCTTGACGAGCCTCGATTACCTCCCCTGTAATTACAGCCCGCCTCGCCAGGGGGCGTTAGGGTGGTGTTCCCCCACCCCCTCCCGGCTCAGGTGCTAGGACAGAGGGAGGGGCGGATCGGGGGGAGGGAAGGAGAGGTGGGAGACGGTAAGAGGGCAACAGGGCTTTGTGCTTCGCGAAGATGGCTGCTAGGCGCTGGAAGACATAGCGGGCAATTAGACGAGAGGTTGAGACTGAAGGAAGGATGAAAAAGAACATCAGAGACTCCACGGACTGAGTGTTAAACAACACGCTTGGGAAGTGTGCACTTACTGCGTGTTGAACTTATCAGCTGTGTGGATAGCTATGATTTGCTGAACATGTAACATTTAAGTAATACGGGTTTCAAAGTAACGCAAATGCTCGAGAGGGTAATATTGTTATTGCAAATAAAACCATTATTTTCTTTAACAAAAAATTCAGAATCCGAACTTCAAAGAATCTCATACTGCTAATATTGTGAAATCTTGAATTTGTTTGTTGCTTTGTCATGTTGTCGGTTAAAGAAAGTATTAAGACGAGATTCATATATAACACTCGTTTTGTTGATTTAAAATGATGTATATTCATTTATATACACACATATACGCATTAGGGGTGTTTCTAAAATATAACATATAGATCAGAATGTGAAGCCACACCACTTTGTTCTCTGAGGCTTGCATACGCTTGACTAACCAGCTCTTCCTTGTGTTGTCAGCAGGTGAGGATAATCTCCGTAGCCTGTAGCTTTGATAAATAGAGACCCCATGAGCCCATGGGTTGTAACTACGGCGGAGAACTTCAAGGACAGACATGAGACTTCAGTGACCTGTCGGTTGAGACCTACGCGAACATTGCTTTACTGTGCCTGGGTGTGTATTTTTCCAATGTGTATTCAGTTCAGTTGGTACAATTATATATACAGGTAGTATAGTCACATTATACACGTGTATGTACAGCACCAAACTTAACATTAGTCGAATGTGATCACAATGACATAGGAACGTGAGGGACCCGATGTATTGGAGTGCATTTCTTAAATACGAATATATAATAAGTATAAGCGGGGATTGGATATAAAGTACAATTTCCCCATTTCAAGTTGAAGCGATGTATTGTATTGTTTCTTCTAGCAATAATTCATTCCACATAATTACATCTTCAAAAGCAGAAGACATTCTTTGTTAGTAAATTGAATAATATGTCATGGTACATCAGAATTGTTTAAGATCTTCCCAACAGTTATTGACATTTGTGAATTCTAGATAAACACGGTGTATATTTTCTTCACTATTCCACAGAAAGATGCAGGTATCGTTGTCGAGTTTCATTTTCAAAAATTCTCGTTTAGTGTAAATACTTCTGTGTAAGAATTTGAATTGAAAAATTAGTAATTTCGTATCGTGCGTACTTTTTCTAAATTGCAAAAACTTTTGTCGCCAATCTATGTAATTATTTAGCTCCGCGTCCCATTTTCCGCACACTGCTGGTGGACCTACTGAAGTAATAAGATTATCATGTATTTATCATACGGATGGGTATCCTCCCAAAATGCACAACCGCTGAAACAACAAATATTACGGTTGATTGCACCACTATTCTCAAACCTAATCCCCCAGACAGAGTAATGGCATCTTCCAGTTTTAGTGAAAAAGACAACAAACAAACACTATTGTTGGTGTTTTATACGTGTAATTGTATAACAATATTTCAATTGGCACAGTGACAGATGGCACGTGTGTTGTATACCACTGACTCTTCTACTTAACTGCTTGAAACCTGTAAAGATCCGGGTTAGAATAGGTCTTCTGCAACAAACTAATATTTATTGAACTGCTAAATATACCAACTAATATATAGTGTAGTACTATATAAACCAACTCATATTTATTGGACTACATAATATACCAACCAGTATTGAACACAAAGTGATGCGATAATGAGGAGTGAGTGAGTTGGGTTTAATGCCGCTTTTAACAGTATTCCAGTTATATCGCGGCATCCCCCCCCCCCAAAAAAAATAATGAAAATGATGAACCCTGTTGCAGATGGGGTGGCGTGTCCTACAGTTTCCCTGATCTATCTTGGTCTGACTATTCATGCCAAGATCTGTTTGTGGTCAATGGTTTGCAAGCACCATACTCGTGTTCGTTATTTCACCAAAGTGGGAATCTTCTGCAATCGGCTTTCTTCGCTATGCAGAGTTGCGTCCCCTCATGCATGCCAGAGTCCTATGAACTTTGGTTTCCCAGCTTCGCCCTGAGTATGTTTTTAGATTCATCAGCATCATGCTTACGGGTTTCACCAAAGTGTGTTGGTTGTTTAACGCCTCACTCAGCAATATTGCAGATATATGACGGCGGTCTGGGGCGTTCTCAAACTGACACGCCATGATATAACTGAAATACTGTTCAAAAATACTGTTTTTACCCACTGACTCACGTATGGCCCTGTCCGTCGTCCGTCTATCCAACGTATCTGTTTTCAGACATCTAACGCGGACGCTTGCACAGATTCACCGTCACCCTGAACATAGGGGTGGGGAGGTTCTGGCACATCTCCCTCAGGCACCAGGGTACTGATTGCTCCCTCAACCAGAGGTGTCAATGAATGCTTAGCAAGGACTGGTTTGATTCATTGAATAACGCGGGCAATTACCCTTCCCCCTCGCGTGAGAACGCGCGTTATCCCGACCCCCTCCCGTTCTTCTTTCAATGTCAACCACAACTCGGAGCTGTCTTTTACCACCTTGTATGCCTTCAGCTATCTCTGGGATTGTATGCGGGCATCCTCCCACTGTCTTGTCGGATCGCTGTTACACATTCGGAGAATATCGTAATTGTTCGGGCGTTATCGGTAGCGATCTAATCCACAACTGCATGTACACACAACTGATGGCTTGTGTCAGTTGGGAGTGATTACAAAATAGCTTCGTTGATGTTGTTTTCAGATGATAACATCAGCTGTCTTTTTCATTTACACGTCACTGTTCATTTTGAATGTATTCTCAAAATAAAGATTTATTTCACGATCTGTTTCGTCCTGAATCGTATTCAAGAATTAATGGCATAAACAGCATGCGGAAACTTATTTTTGCAACCATTTATGAGTTGTTTTGTGTGTTTGGTTTAACGCGGCACTCAACAATATTCCAGCTGTATGAAGGTGGTGGGTAAATAATCGAATCTTGACTAGACAATCCAGTTATTGATATCATAAGAATCGATCTACGCAATTGGGATACGATGGCATGCATCAACCAAGTCAGTGAGCCTGACCACCCGATCCCGTTTGTCGCCTCTTACGGCAAGCATGGGTTGCTGAAGACCAATTCTAATTCGGATCTTGACGGGGAGACAACCAAAGGTTGCTAAGACCAATTCCAACAGGGATCTTGACTGGAGCCATTCATGAGTATTCATGTACAATATCAATCAGTGGATGGTCTGATAGATGGTTTACATATATAGCTCCCGGGTTTGAATCCTATCATCTTTTGAATTGCAGTGTGTAAAACAAATCCAGATGTAGCCGATATTGATATAAATGCACGGTATACAATATTACGGCGTTAATTCTATCGTCAATGTCAAAATACCCCAAGTGTAGCTAGCATATATATCCGGTTAAGGGAATTAAGACAAATGTTGATCCAACTCCACTGTGTGATGCTTCTGAATTACCTCATAACCATTAACGTGTAACGAAAGTCAGACTTTTTTCTATTTAAACGCATCTACTCATATTAAACGACCAGGTATTAATTGCAAAATTGTAAACGTCAGGCAAACTGACATTATTCATTTGATTGACAGTTTGCATTTTTATCAAATAATCAAGTTTTGGGATTTCCTTGCAATGCAGTTTTTGGCATAAAATTATCTAGAAAACGGATAAGTTGAATTTGGGACCGCCTGTTACTAATGCCTAAATGAGAAGAAAAAAGTACTTGATCCAAGTTGATTTTATCAGATGACAATAATTATATTTTCATATAAAAGTTGATCAAAAGTTGTTGTTTCAACCACTCTTCTGTTACCATCACCCAAAGCCCTTGCAAGTTGGTGTCACAAATCAATAAGCCAATCCATATCAACCAAAGACATTGAACTCTTCCGATGACTATCATTGTTTATAACATTTGAAGGATTTCCCTAACTTAATTTGGAAATGCCAATGTTCCAAAACTGACGATATCACACCTTGTGCTATTGTCTCCTGTAATCCATATTATCCAGGTAACTCTTCCCCGAAACCTCGTTAATCCGAGCTCATCGTGTTGAACCGTGCTTCACTTACCGCTGACCAAATCAAACAGAAGCCATCCATGTGATCTGGCGATAGCCACGTGTCGCGGCTTTGTTAATGTTTCCATTTGGTCTGGTCCGGTGAACGCGCCTGAGCCCTACCTGATTACCAATTAACTCTGACCACCAACAATTGCACCTGTAGAAACCTTGGCCAAGGAACAATGGCCGACAGAGAGTCATTTCCGCGCGAGCTGCTTGACCAGTCTCGCTCGTGCTTCACCTTTTCAGTGGTCACTTGACGTCAGCCTGCACGTGCATTTGTGCTATAAACGTCAACATCACGCGTGGTTTCACGAGATGTATCCATTAACTGTGCCTGAAGATGGACAAAGATTGATGATAAAATCACCGTGACAAGAGTCGGTCCTTTCTAACCAAAAGCCAAACACGTGTTTCATCAATGGTGGTAGTTGTTGACGGTTGTTGTAGGGAAATAAAACATAAATATTTTTATGGAAAGCTTTTAAATCCGCACTCCGTCAGGACGGTTGTAATTACTTCATGAATAAGATAATATTGACCTTCACTTCATGGAGGCGGGTCTCGTGTTCATATACGGTGACGGTTATTGAAAGACAAGGGCGAAAATTCATCAGATCGTAAAATGCAATCAAGTACTTACGTCTTTTTTTAACCTGAGAAAAGTGTTATTACTTGGAGGATGGTTTCTTGATAATCTAGCGGGTAGAGCGTACGCTCCTCAAAGAGACTCCTGTTCGATTCCCCACAGGGATACACTATTTGAACCTTAGTCCAGATAGGGGCATTGATAACATTAGCGTACAATCTCACTCACACAACAGTGCATTATACAGGTGAAAAAAGGGTATTGCCTTTGTATGGCTTACATCGAGCACACTGCGTATTAAAGTGCATTAAAGTCACTCCTCAACAATGGTGTGCAAGATTTAAATGGGGTTTTGGGGGTGTGTGGGGTAGGAATTGGGGATTGGGGTGTGTGTGTTCTTTTGCAAGGGTGTTTATGTCATTTTTTCTTGGGTCATTTTTAAAAGGGATAATATTGTGAATGTGGGACTACTGCAATGATATTTCGATAGTACGAAGAGTGCATTCTTTTCAGTATGTTGTCCCCGGGAAGCAAACAATTTCGATGCGTCGATTGATCGATGAATGGGCTACACTACTAGTCAGAACGATCAAGATTCATGCTGGTTGGTTTTATCAATCTGGGCAACCTCTAAGACATCACTTGTGGTTTCTGAGATAGAAACAGATCGTTCGTTTAAAGAGATAGACACAGATCGCGATCGTTCGTTTAAACCCCTAACTCCGTTCTTCAAAAAATAAAATCAATATTAGACACAAAGTTCCTGTCTATTATGTAGGAATTTTGAAATTTGTATTAAAGAGTTCTTAGGATCTTTGGCAGAGGACCCGTTTTTGCCAAACCTTTGGCAGCGATATATTTACAAGCGAAGATAGATTTTGATGCTGAACGGAGTGGCATGCTTCATAAAACAAATTCACTGTCCAAGTCAGTGTTCTACCAACGGACTAGTCCTGCACAATGACCGTGGAATATATTTATTTTATGAAAAAATAATAATCTAGAAACGCATACAAAAGCAAGTCTAGCCAGCTCAAGCTAGCTCTATTCCACACTCTGAAATCAGCATAGGAATTTTTATTTTATTTTTCAAGAAGGATATTGTGTAATATAAGATTTCAGAGACTAAATTTTAGTCTACCAACGGACGTTAATGTCGCGATTACCGTCACGCCAATATTTTAACACAGAGTCCGCAGTGGTGGGCCGAACTAGACTTTAATCATAATAATTATTTTTTAATAACGGAATATTTTCTCAGAACCGACACAAAATATTTAAATATCATTCTTCACATGTTACTTAATAAAATGGTTAAGTTAATGCTTTTCTACCATAACTCAAGACACATAGCAACGGGGGACAACAAGAATAGGTTTCTAATATATAACCCATGTGGAGAATGGAACCCGGTTCATCTGCGTGACAAGCCAGCACGGTGACCACTGGGCTACCTTGTCGCATCCATATTACTGGATACACTTCCCCAGGATACAATTCAAAGATCCAATGAGAGTGTTACATGGCGTGACACGGCGTGTCAGTCTGATTGAACGTCCAAAGTGAGGCAGGTCATAGTCCGGTTAATGTGGTACTGACAAACCAAGGATCATACTAGGGTCGACGTCTGGATTCGAACCTACGATTAGCGGCCCCAGGGAATTAGTTCTATTGTGTACTAAGCGGAGAGGAAAAAAGAAAATATGTCGAGTTTGTTTTTATGTGATTGAAAATTGAAAGAACTGTTGTTAAATTTGATTATTTCACTCATTCCTGCAACAGTTTGTAAAAACTCATCCGTGGCTGGGTAATTTTGTGTAAAGATAATTTGATTATATGAAGACTGGGGTAAGAAATGAATTTGCAATCACATGACCCCTACCAAGTTGGAAATGTCATAAATGTGTGCCGAAAAAAGCAAATATATTGATTTCTAAAGATAAGATGTATAAGGTACCCATTTTAAAAAGCTTTAAATCAAATTATTAAAAAAAAGCCCAGTTAGAGGTATTCTTTGAGTGCTAAGTGCCACTACAGTTAATGTTTTTGGATATAATATCGCTAACTTAAATTATTTTCAAATGAAAATCAAACATATGAAAAAAATCAACTGAGAGGTAAAGTTTCTTTTGGTCCTCCGTTTATTTGTATTTTGTATACCGAAATACCTCGCTTGCAGCATGTTCTTGGGCAACACACTTTATTGAGTAAAGTGGTGGTAATGTTCGCTGATCATGCCAAAGACACGGGTTCAAATTCAGATGGGGGATACAATGCGAAAAGCTCATCCCTGGTGCTCTCCGCTGTAATATTCCTGTGATATCGATAGTGCTGAAAGAGGCGTAACATAATATTCATTCACTGATTCATTTGATATTTTTTGAAGTATTTGACAGGGTTATTTCTAATGATATCAACTCAAATATCATAAAAAACATAATGCAATTTTCCCAGGGATGAGGCTCCATGTGTCAAACCAGCGACACAGCTCATGACATACAGATGGTATTGTCAATGTCATGAAATACTATCCCTAAATGGACACTTCGGCAATCTAAATGGATTTACACAGCGATGCCAAAACAATCGACAAAATTAAAAAGGTTCAAGTCATCGGGAGCATCGAGGAAACAGCATCTATCATACCTTGTGACAGCTCAATCAAGCGCGCCCCTTAAATCTCGCTCGCGATAATTTCCCTTTATCTCAACCAGTCCTCCACCTGAGTCAAAAGTCTCGCGACATCTCGCGCTTTTGTCTCGCACTCCTTCTTGACGCGTGGCTTGCACGTGTATACCATTCCAATATGGCGCACATTAGCTGTGTGATATCTGCGCGATAACATAATTACTACCTACCTCCAACATCAGATCGTATCAGTGGCCGCCAATGACTGGATAGCGAAGCTCGGCATACGGCGCGGGATTATTTAGATTATAGGAGTAAGGGAGCGTTCATTTTGCCAAATCTTAAACTTTAGTTTTACAAGATTTATTTGTTCTCGTTCCAAAATGAAAACGTAAACCGTGTAATTTTCGAAAGATTATTTTAATGCATACAACGTACAAAGCACAGAGCTGTGTATTTGTAGGTTTGTTTGAATGCAAATTGTAGCCATGTTCAGGGGAAAGGGAGATAATTACAGAAAGTCACGTAAAGAAGATGTCACGAGTCAGGCGCCACGTGGACAATGTTAAAATACCTGTTTGGTGGTATTTTAAGCTAAAGGTAGTAGCAAGAACTCGTATAGTATTTTATTAAGTCATTGTGAGAGCTTATCTGGGCTTAGAATCTAAAAGTAGCAACAAGGATTTTTTCTGGAGATGAAAAGAAGAAAGCACCTCTTCCAGTTTGACGCCATCATCGAGTCAAACTGTATCATTTGCTTCATGGCCTTTTTAGAAATAAACCTTTTGTTGTCGATAGTTGGGTTTTAACCCATTTCTCAGTTCATCGTTTAAAGACCATGTTCGTGGAAAATGGTAGCTGCAGCTTTAGTGAAAACTGATTATATCTTGTATTGTTAGAGAGTTTTCTCTAGAGCTAAGTGCCTTTTACGAACCCTGAACGGTTGTGATTTGAAATCGAAGGCCATGCCTTCTGATGCTTAGAATAAACTACAACTGTAGGCCCTTTCAATAGTATTCTACAGTTAATGTTCCCGTTTGATGTAGCGACAAGAAGGTGTAACCTAAGTGATAAAATACACAATCTTTCAGGAGCGGGACGTCGAGAGCGAGTGAGGTTTGACAGTTTCAGTTTATTTCTCTGAAAAAAAACCCCATCAACGGTGGTACAAGAGTATATTTATATATACAACATATTATATATTCAATGAAGATCAAGATGGTAACATGCCTTAATACGTGATTTAGACACTTAAACGTAATAATGTGTGAATGTACAATGAATCTGGACAGATGTTTCATAGTAGATATATGTTAGGTGATAATGTTTTTCGTAATTTACAGATATTTGACCAGATACAACGATTCTGTTGGATACAAAGAAGTCGTTATTGAAGAAGAGCTTCACACCTAAAAAGATAGTGAAACTTGTCTCCAACAGCAGATGAATTGCATGGTGTAGGCAGAAGACTTCAAACATAAATTGGGGATCGGAACTGACGCTTCAACGCTGAGCCGACGCTTGAACCATTTGGAGACGGCCCCGGCCCCCAGCGGCCCCGAATGGTTTGACGAGTGTTTATAACCCTTGATATAACTCTCATAGTTGTTCTGTCATACTCTGCCAGTTACGACGAATCACCTAAATTCATGTCATGTTATAAAGTTAAAAAACAGTTTATGGTTTCTCGTTTTAATATTTTTGTGACGAAGTGAATTGTGTTTTAGCAATGTGTGTTCTTTTATCCACTCGCTCCCCCCTCCCCCCATGCACTCCCCCCGTATCGTTCAGACAGAATTACTGAGACAATAGCTTTGTCAGTCGGTTATATGATTCCGACTAACGACTCCGTTCGAATTTTCCATCACTAAAATGGCGTTGTGTTTACCTAGGCGGGTTCCAAATTACTCGATATCGCGAGATTGAACAACGACTGACAACCTGATCAGCCTTCAATTACTTTCCAACACCTTATGGCCATCATAAAAATTCAAATGCTCGTTTCGTGTCGGTGCTACCCGACTCCCCATCTCAGTGTTTACGTAGGGGCCACGAAATGGCGTGATTTTCCACAGAAACCAGTTGTAGGCTCTCCTGTTTATTAACAAGAGGCGCTAGGGACCTGAGAATACGGGCTGAGAGAAAATTAAAACAGTATTCCTCTATTGTTTGTGACGAAATCGCCATTATCCGACAGACCTACGCGCGAGGTTACGACTCACTGTTCATCTAAACGACTTCCGGTGCGGGTTTATGGGAAAAGAGAAAGCCGGGCAAATGATTTTGTCACAACTGATTTTCATTTTGTGATTTCCGTGTAAACACGACAACTGTAGAAGTGCTGTATAAAACAGGGACCTCGACATTAAAGTAAACGGGGACGATAAATGAACTTGACTATGGCTGTCCCGAGGAGCTTTGAACATTGATTTCGTATTAGCGGAATGAGAAAGCGCCACACACAGTGACCAGTTCTATTATAAGGATATTGGACCCCGAGGGGGTGGCAATGGGGAGGTCTGGGTGGTGGCTAGGGGCTAGGGGATGGAGCGTGATGTTACTGGGGTTAAAGGATAGGGGTTTGGTAGAGGGGAGCTGGTGGGAAGGTTTGGTTGATGGGGGACGGGCGCTAGGTTTGGTTGATGATAGGGGTCTGGTTGTTGGAGGTTTGGGCTGTTGGTGGGTTTATTGCCCGGGGATGAAAGGAAGGTGTTACGAAGTGTGCTGGGATATTTCTAGGGGTGTTGAAATGTGAAATCCATGGTGGTTTGCTAATATTTAGTGGTTGATGTGAACATCCCTTTAGGGTGAAGGGACGTACAACGTGAAGGCGCAGGTTGGGGATTGGTGGTGGGAGGGATGGGGGGGGGATGTTTGGATTTTGTCTGGAGATTAGATACTATGAGCCTGAATATATTTTTTAAGAACACCACATTGCGACAATGTTTTTTTGTGGTAGAAAAGTTCCTTTTTTCAAACAACCAAAAGCATAATTATCTTTTTCAAGAACTGACCAGTTGATGTGGGAGGAAAGTGATGCAGGTTTTACACATAATTACATCTATGGTGAAACCCACTCTCACGGGTTGGAAAGGATGCTAAAGGTGAACGTGCCTGGGTGTTGAATACGAAGGGGCGTGTTCAGAACATTGAGGGCACGGGCCACGTAAGAGTAAGGGATGTTGAGCATGTGTTCGAATTTGGAGATGAAGGGGAGCAAGCTGAGAATATATCTGGTGATGAAGAAAGGAGAATGGATTTTAAGGGTAATGAGACGCTGAAACAGTCATACAGAATTTATACTGAAACTGAGGCAAGAATACGAATCGCGGAAGGATGAAATGATGGAAGACTGACGATATTAAAGAAAACGAAGGCAAATCTTGTTTAGGAATTTATAATTATCGACTTGCAACAATGTACTGAACATGCATATGTTGCTAAGGCTGTTCTGTTGAGTTAACGATCGATGGCTGCAATTACAAAATCCGAATTCAACTTACGAATAGATGCATCAAATGCAGCACTAAAGTCTGAAATCCGCCGAACTAATTGAGATTGTGAACTACTTATTGAGCCTTGTAACAAGCATCATAACCGCTAAGATCGTGGATTGATTTATTTCACACTAAATGCCTTTAATTTCATCCTACGAGAAGGACTCGTCCGCTTTGAATAAATCTCACTTGACGGGATCAAATCTCATCATTCGGCAGCCGGGCCCGTCTCTTGTGGTTTCAGCAAACAATTTCTAGAGAATGACAATTAATATCGGGTTTTATTTCAGCTATTAGCTGTCTGTGACAAATGGATCTATTCCATCAAAAAACAAGTTTGGTCTTTATTTGGGGAAAACTGAGTGATCGCGTATATTAGATGACTGGCGCGGCGCACAGAGGCTATGATCCCAGTCTAACGGTTTTTCGTCACGCGAGACTACAGTGAGGTGGCGCCTCTCACTCATTCTCGCCATATTTACCAGGTCGAATAGGTCCGTCATAAAACGAGAAGATTAATCTGCGCTTTATAACGTTCTAATACAGTCTATTAATTCTAGATAAAATAGGAAGGCTTGGGTTACTGGTCAGTGAGCGCGCGTGACGGATCTTGGTCAGCTGTTACAAGAGCTCTTCAGCCAGGGAGGTGTCAATGGAAGCTCCCTGGTGAACTTTCCAGTCAGAGAGGGGAGATCGTCGGTATCTAGGGAGCACTCATTGTGTTCATCAGATACGTCAACTTTTGATAGATATAACAATGATATTCATGCTAACATAAAGGTTGACGGGATATCACTTTCAAATTAATCGCAATGTTATTTGTTTGTTATCTCTGATAATAGCTGGCATTCAATTAACAAGAAAGCAGCTGAATGACATTGGTCAAACACGATAACTGTGCTTTATCTTTGAGAGTAGGGAGAATTCTTTGTCCGCTTGGTTAGAATTTAAACCACAAACCCATAAATATGTCAAATATCTGTTTATGATTTTGTAACTCACGTTTATGACATGTAATACACAATGGGTTTGACACTTCAGCGGAGTTGTCTCCCTTGAGGTAATTATCTCCCCTTTAGCTATGCCTGGGCACGATGACGGTTGTCATTTGTCAAGAGACACATTTGTCTGCCTGTCATATCAAATAGGATTGGATGAATACAACTGCAAGTAATTTACCTTGCTTAAAATCAAAGTTTTCCTTTAATACAAAAATAATACTCGCCACATACCGTAATTCCCGGTTAAGTTGCATAGGGATAACTTTATGAATACTGACTTTCAATCGGTGTATAGGGCTGTGGGTTAGCCAAGTGGTTTAAGTGTTCACTCGTCACGCCAAAGGACCAGCTTCGATACCCAACATGGGTAGTGTTTTTAGAGCCCATATCTAGTGTCGCCCATCATGATGTTGCTGGAATCTTGCATAAAAACAACAACAACAAGAAGAAAAACCCGGCGAAAAACCATTCTCGGTATTATTTTACAAATTCGTTTTATCATATACATAATGTTTATTACATTGGCACTTACTATCTATATAATTAGCAAAGGTGTTTTAGATTTAAGCACGAGTGAGATACGTTAGATTTACACCGCTATTATGACTGTTATAGTTGACGGTGACGTTGACGTTGACGTTGACGGTGACACGCCGTAATGTTGGAGGGAAAGTCAAAGGGACGCATGTTTGATGAATACTGGTATGGTGCCGCCAAACCAAAGATCATAATTGGGGAGAGAATCTCGGATTCGAACACACGACCAGCAGACACAGCGACACAGCGACACACCACACCACACAACAACCTGTATACATGGAAATGAAACTAGTTTTCTGTTATCGCATGAAGAAGCTAGTACTCGTGTGAGACAATGGTGGACAATCGATGGTAATGGCAGGTACTGGTGGACAGTTGAGGACAATGGTGGACAATCGAGGGTAATGGCAGGCACTGGTGGAGAGTTGAGGACAATGGTGGACAATCGAGGGTAATGGCAGGCACTGGTGGAGAGTTGAGGACAATGGTGGACAATCGAGGGTAATGGCAGGCACTGGTGGAAAGTTGAGGACAATGGTGGACAATCGAGGGTAATGGCAGGCACTGGTGGACAGTTTAGGACAATGGTGGACAATCGAGGGTAATGGCAGGCACTGGTGGAAAGTTGAGGACAATGGTGGGCAATCGAGGGTAATGGCAGGCACTGGTGGACAGTTGAGGACAATGGTGGACAATCGAGGGTAATGGCAGGCACTGGTGGACAGTTGAGGACAATGGTGGACAATCGAGGGTAATGGCAGGCACTGGTGGACAGTTGAGGACAATGATGGACAATCGAGGGTAATGGCAGGCACTGGTGGACAGTTGAGGACAATGGTGGACAATCGAGGGTAATGGCAGGCACTGGTGGAGAGTTGAGGACAATGGTGGACAATCGAGGGTAATGGCAGGCACTGGTGGAGAGTTGAGGACAATGGGGACCTGTATTTTCGTCATTATGCTATTTTATTATTGGAGTGGCCTAAAACCATACCACCTCTCTACTAACTCACTTGGGTAACGGGTGACCCAGCTGTCTGAGGCGCCGGAATTCGCCTTGAGCAGTGTTGCGTCCGTCAGGTGCGCAAGAAACCTATGATCGATGGTTCGAATGCCGGTTTTTCCTGATTATGTTCCTAGGTTTGTCGGACAAAACTGGTACGTGTCTTCCACCAGTATCATTTTGCGACTTCCTCCACATGAAGCTGTTGTAACTGAAATACGATTCAAAGCAATATTACAGGAAACTCACTCACCAACTCACCTAATAACGTGACGAGAGGCACCAAGATTAAATATTGCACCAATCGTGTATTTTTACATGTCTGACACAGCGCATCATACGATCAGCCGTTTGGTTAGTAAATAGAAACGTATTGCCATACCGCGCTCAAAACAACACACAATGTATAGTCAATGCTTGGTAATTTACCAATCAGCTAATTTTTATTGTCACGTTCAACGAAATCCCACACAAACGATAATAATGTAATAACATATGTTGCTAAATTCTGTTCAACAAAAACATTGTCGTTGTGATTTTACAATTCAATTCAAATATTATCATGCTGAAAAATGAAACCTCCAAAAGCTTAATCACATTAAAAGATCGGTTGAGACTGATAGCTGTTGACGGCAATTGCTCACATGTGGAGTCATTGTCTATATCACTTACAATGAGGAGACACTTCGTGCAAGTAACACGAGACTTTGCGAGAATTGTTTAAATTAGACGATTGACAAGGTTTTCTTTTGACGGGAAATTGTTTGACTTTCATCAAAACGTATGAAATCACCTAAATAGCTGGTAAACAGTTCTGCCAATCCGTCACAGAGAGCGCTAGTTTCTAGGGATTGAGAAATTGAAACTGACGCCGAATTTTCACGGTCGAAATGTCCCGCCGCAAGCCCACTGTCAAACTTCAGTAATTTAAGCAGATTTAATTTCCAATAATTCGCCAGTGTTTATCAGCAACGAGACTCATGCAAACAGAAGCAAGGTCCGACTAGAATTCTCACTAGCGTCGGTAATAACCCGTAATTACTGTTACGTGTATTTTCACTAGACGGGAACAAAGAATGTTCGCTCCGATACAAATACACCCGGGGAAGAAGGGGAAGTACCGGAGTTAACTTGTTTGTTTCTGATTGATGACGGACACGAGCTGGCACCAGTTCATTTGCATAATGACGAGTAGAGGATTAAGGGAGATTAAGAGATGGGTGTGGCTGTTGTCAGGGTGATTTGGCAGCAGATTGAGCAGGTAGCCGTGATCGGAATCTACAACTTCATTTGGAAACAGTTATAATGTGACAGGAATGCTAATTTGGCTTCGTTAGCAGTGAGGTTCGTATAATGTGAAATTGAGAAAGCAACCCGTGAAGACCCGGGTAGAAAATAGGCTTTCAGCAACCCATGCTTGTCGTAAGAGGCGACTAACGGGACCAGGTGGTCAGGCTCGCTGACTTGGTTGATGCATGTCATCGTATTCCAACTGCGTACATCAATGCGAATGATGTCAATCACAGGATTGTCTAGTCTAGACATGGTTATTTACAGACCGCCAACAAACAAACAAACAAAGTTGAGAAGGATACGTCGATGTGAAATTATTCTTCTAAAATGACGTTAATTGATAGCGGTGACTTTTGATGCCCGAAGCTGACGGGTGTCAGGAATTTATTTCTGTTTTGTGATGATTCACATGACGGTGGCGCTATTGCTATTACATCAAAGATCGTGTACATCATTTACACATCATCGATTATACACATGAGGAATTAGGTACATCCGAGAATATATACATCAAAGATCATATTCATAAGCTTATATAATAATAAGAGATCATCAGACATCATAGATCATATACATAATATAATATATACATAACATATCATTATACATCAGAGATCATATACATAATAAATCATTATACATCAGAGATCATATACATAATATAATATATACATAAGATATCATTATACAGCCAGATTTCTTTCACAAAGTGATTGTTCATTGCGATGGATGAGTGTGCACTCCATACTCATCTCCCTGGGGAGCATACAACCCAAGTAATTTCACCACGTCCTACCTGGCACCCATTCACTACTGGATGAACAGGGGTGTATTTCGGACAAAGCCCCATGCCAAAGGAAACACCACTTCTACTACGTGTGCTTCAGCGTGGGGAAGGACAGAAACCTTAGAAACGCTCAGGCGTCAATCTGCCATCTCCCATCCAACTCCTCTCCGCAACCAACGTTGCTTAACTTCACCTAACTTGTGACCTTAGCGCCGTATACAGAGACACGTGCCACCATAATCTACCAGTAGATACAAACACGTTCCGTGATCCCTGGTTATGTGGTTAGTTCCCTATCAAATACGGTATGGTGGTACACTTGATTCTCGCGAGATTGGGCGGGATTTCATTAAAGACATTCAAATGACGTCAGCTGCTGGTAGCCATCAAAGCAATCCTCGAATCTGCCATGACTCAATCAAATATTTGATAAGGCAACAAAAAGAGAACACGGACATGGAGTATAATGTCCACAACCAACTTTCATTAGCGTGTCGTCATATTTTGTACTTTTCTTCTCCCTACAAGTCTATAACCGAAGTGCCAACACCCTCTTCTTTGCTTTCTTTCAAAGTTCGCTCGATAATCTGCGAATAGCTTTGTCAACTCGAGGAGATCGTCTCCCCTTGGCCGGTTTGCCTTTCTAATTACACGGGGTCTAAACAAGAAAACAGCGATATTTTAGACAGATTTCAACAAAATGGTATTGGCTTCTCAAACACTCCACTATAGAAGGAAGTAATTGCCCGAGAATATTATCTAATTGACTTGGCGTGACGGAGAGCGGGGAAGAGCTTGAAGGAGGCCTTGGTCTGTGTAAGATGCCTCCTCCAGACAGGGACTACACTGGACACATGGTGGCTCCCACACCTCAAGATGGTCGGGGGTCGATCCCGTGGGTGCTGGGGCTCTCTGTGGGAAGCCCGGGGGACGGGTCGATCGCTACCCAAGAACCGATTGACAGAAACGACATCGATCTGATCGTCTTGGACTGGGAAGTGACTATTGAATTGGTGGGAGGGTTAGAAGAAGCGGGAAGGACCTCGTTTGAAGGTGTGGGCGGGGGTGGAGATAGGTAGTGGGGAAGAATTTGGGGATGGTGGTTAGTGAGGAAGGGTGTGGGACGACAGAAAGGAAAGGGGGAGGACAGAGAAGAGGTTGAGAGAGATTGAGATCTGGAGAGTGCGTGAGAGGTTGAGATAGAGCGAGAGAGAAAGAGAGAGAGAGCGAGAGAGAGAGAGAGAGAGAGAGAGAGAGAGAGAGAGAGAGAGAGGGGGGGGGGGGGGGGGGGGGGGGGTAGGCTAATGTCACCCCGTGAGTTATTTTAAAAAAACCGACATATTTACCTGAACAATTCTGTCGACGTGTTTTATTGAAGACTTACATGCAAACACATACGAACGATTAAGATTTAGTGAGATCTAATTATTTTACAACACCTTTGCATTGATGCTGAAATCAAATTCCAAACACAACTATTAAATGAACTCCTGCGCCACAATATTCTAAAGGTCCATTATGACTCTACGTCAAGAGCATATTTCCAAGTGCTATCTGAATCATATACTTTGTATAATATTTAAAAATAAATTATGCATTCTAATTCCCCGCTGCATACATCCGTGATGCCGAATAAGCTTCGCTTCATTTTAGCAGAAATATCTCATCGTGACGGAAGGTTCCGAATCAAGTCAGGAGCGTCATAATTCCATGTTTTTCTTTCCACTAAAATGATGAAAATGACATGCGCGAAAGTGATCCATTCTCGGTGATATTCCCGCCTACTCCCCACAATCCCTTCACGGACAATAAACTGTGATAGAGTGATGATAAAAGGGACAATTGCCCTCTTGCGCATTAATTCTGAATTAATTGTGTAGTGGCTTGTTGTGGTTCCCCTGAGGGAATCAGTTTACCCTATCTGCCTGCAAACATAGGGGCACGGGACCCGGGGGAAATCACCCAGGGAAGCCATGGGCGTATCACATATCACGGCCCCAATAAGTGAAATTATACCGACCATAACTCACAGTGTTGTACAGGGCAGATTTAGGGGGACTGAGACCGCGTTACAGAGAAATGGGCTTGCTTTGGAGATGTGGAAATGATTTGGCAAAGTGAATTGTGTCCTTCATGCTAGTTTCATCTATGCCTAATCTGTAAGTTATTGGGTACATTTGGAACTGCCGTATTGGTTTAATCGTGGGGGAAGCGTTAAGAATGGGGAATTGTTGATTCGAAAGGAGACAGATTTGTTTCCTAACCGATATTGACTTAATGCGTGTCCATCCAATCTGCAAGACGGAGGTGACGGAGTTGAGAGCGCGGTGTGGTGTGGTGTGGTGTGGTGTGGTGTGGTGTGGTAAGTATGGTGTGGTGTTGTAAGTATGGTGTGATGTGGTGTTGTAAGTATGGTGTGATGTGGTGGGATGTTGTAAATATGGTGTGGTGTGGTGTGGTGTGGTGTGGTGTGGTGTGGTGTGGTGTGGTGTGGTGTGGTAAGTATGGTGTGGTGTGATGTTGTAAGTATGGTGTGGTGTGGTGTTGTAAGTATGGTGTGATGTGGTGTGATGTTGTAAGTATGGTGTGGTGTGGTGTGATGTGGTGTGGTAAGTATGGTGTGGTGGGATGTTGTAAGTATGGTGTGATGTGGTGTTGTAAGTATGGTGTGATGTGGTGGGATGTTGTAAGTATGGTGTGGTGTGGTGTGGTGTGGTAAGTATGGTGTGGTGGGATGTTGTAAGTATGGTGTGGTGGGATGTCGTAAGTATGGTGTGGTGGGATGTTGTAAACATTTTATGGTTTGGTGTGGTGGGATGTTGTTAGTATGGTGTGGTGTGATGGGATGTAAGTATGGTGTGGTGTGGTGTGGTGTGGTGGGATGTTGTAAGTATGGTGTGGTGTGGTGTGGTGTGGTAAGTATGGTGTGGTGGGATGTTGTAAGTATGGTGTGGTGGGATGTCGTAAGTATGGTGTGGTGGGATGTTGTAAACATTTTATGGTTTGGTGTGGTGGGATGTTGTTAGTATGGTGTGGTGTGATGGGATGTAAGTATGGTGTGGTGTGGTGTGGTGTGGTGGGATGTTGTAAGTATGATGTTGTGAGATGTTGTAAGTATGGCGTGGTGTGGTGTTGTAAGTATGGTGTGGTGTGGTGTGTTGGGAAATTGTACGTGTGGCGTAGCGTGGCGTGGTGTGGCGTGGTGTGGTGTGGTGTGGTGTGGTGTGGTGGGATGTCGTACGTGTGGTGTGGTGTTTTGAGATGTTGTAAGTATGGTGTGGTGTGATGTGGTGGGATGTTGTACGTGTGGTGTGGTGTGGTGTGTTGTGATGTGGTCATGTAAGTGTGGTGTGGTGTTGTACATGTGGTGTTGTGTGGTTGGGTGTGGTGTGGTGGGATGTTGTACGTCTGGTTTGGTGTGGTGGGATGTTGTATGTATGGTGTTGTGTTGTGTTGTGTTGTGTTGTGTTGTGTTGTGTTGTGTTGTGTTGTGTTGTGTGGCGTTGTGTGGTGTGGTGTGGTGTGGTGTGGTGTGGTGTGGTGTGGTGTGGTGTTGTGTTGTGTTGTGTTGTGTTGTGTTGTGTTTGGTTGTGTTGTGTTGTGTTGTGTTGTGTTGTGTGATGTGGTGTGGTGGGATGTGGTGTTGTAAGTGTGGTGTGGTTTGGTGTGGTGTGGTGTAGTGGGATGTGGTGTTGTAAGTGTGGTGTAGTGTGGTGTGGTGTGATGTGGTGTGGTGTGATGTGGTGTTGTAAGTATGGTGTGGTGTTGTACGTGTGGTGTGGTGGGATGTTTTAAGTGTGATGTGGTGTGGTGTTGTACGTTTGGTGTGGTGGGATGTTGTAAGTGTGGTGTCGTGTTGTAAGTATGGTGTGGTTTTGTACGTGTGGTGTGGTGTGGTGGGATGTGGTGTTGTAAGTATGGTGTGGTGTTGTATGTGTGGTGTGGTGTGGTGTGATGTTGTACGTTTGGTGTGGTGTGATGTGGTGTGGTGTGGTGTGGTGTGGTGTGGTGTGGTGTGGTGTGATGTGATGTTGTACGTGTGGTGTGGTGTGGTGTGGTGTGGTGTGGTGTGGTGTGGTGTGGTGTGATGTTGTGTTGTAAGTATGGTGTGGTGGGATGTTGTGTTGTAAGTATGGTGTGGTGGGAAGTTGTAATTATGGTGTGGTGTGGTGTGGTGTGGTGTGGTGTGGTGTGGTGTTGTAAGTGTGGTGTAGTGTGGTGTTGTACATGTGGTGTGGTGGGTTGTGGTGTTGTACGTGTGGTGTTGTACGTTTGGTTTGGTGTGGTGTGGTGTGGTGTGGTGTGGTGTTGTAAGTGTGGTGTAGTGTGGTGTTGTACATGTGGTGTGGTGGGGTGTG
The DNA here is from genome assembly GCF_023055435.1 of Haliotis rufescens. NCBI lineage: Eukaryota > Metazoa > Mollusca > Gastropoda > Lepetellida > Haliotidae > Haliotis > Haliotis rufescens. The sequence continues at coordinate 588,267 of NW_025963924.1, forward strand.
GTGTTGTACGTGTGGTGTTGTACGTGTGGTGTGGTGTGGTGTGGTGTTGTACATGTGGTGTGGTCGGATGTTGTAAGTAGTGTTGTAAGGTCGGATACGTAAGTATCGTGTGGTGTGGTTGGATGTTGCAAGTATGATGTGGTGTGGTGTGGTGGGACGTTGTAAGTATCATGTGGTGTGGTGTGGTGTACGTGTGGTGTGGTGTGGTGTGGTGTGGTGTGGTGTGGTGTGGTGGGATTTTGTACGTGTGGTATGGTGTGGTGGGATGTTTAATGTGTGGTTTGGCGGGATGTTGTAGGTATGGTGTGGTGTGGTTTGCAGGGATGTTGTAAGTATGGTATGGTGTATTTTTCGGGGATGTACGTGTGGTGTTGTGGGATGTTGTAAGTGTGGTGTTGTAAGTATGGTGTGGTGTTGTACGGGTGGTGTGGTGGGATGCGTACGTGTGGTGTTGGGATATTTAAAGTATGGTGTGGTGTGGTGTGGTGTGGTGTGGTGTTGTACGTATGGTGTGGTGGGATGTTGTAAGTGTGGTGTGGTGTTGAAAGTATGGTGTTGTGTTGTACGTGTGTTGTGGTAAGGTGTGGTGTGGTGGGATGTGGTGTTGTAAGTATGGTATGGTGTGGTGTTGTACGTGTGGTGTGATGTGTTGTGACGTTGTACGTGTGGTTTGGTGTGGTGAGGTGTGATGTGATGGGATGTGGTGTTGTAAGTATGGTGTGGTGTGGTGTTGTACATGTGGTGTGGTGTGGTGTGATGTGGTGTGGTGTGATGTTGTACGTGTGGTTTGAAGTGGTGGAATGTTGTAAGTATGGTATGGTGTGGTGTCTTTGGTGTGGTGTGATGTTGTACGTGTGGTTTGGTGTGGTGGGATGTTGTAAGTATGGTATGGTGTGGTGTCTTTGGTGTGGTGGGATGTTGGACGTGTGGTTTGGTGTGGTGGGATGTTGTAAGTATGGTATGGTGTGGTGTCTTTGGTGTGGTGGGATGTTGGACGTGTGGTTTGGTGTGGTGTGATTTGGTGTTGTAAGTATCGTGTGGTGGGATGTTGTAAGTATGGTGGGATGTTGTAAGTATGGTGAGGTGTGGTATTGTACGTGTGGTGTGGTGTGGTGTGGTGTGGCGGGATGTTGTACGGGTATAGTGGTGTGGTGGGATGTTTTACGTGTGTTGTGGTTGGATGTTGTAAGTATGGTGTCGTGTGGTTTGCAGTGATGTTGTAAGTATGGTGTGGTGTATTTTGCGGGAATGTACGTGTGGTGTGGTGGGATGCTGTACGTGTGATGTGGTGGGATGTTGTAAGTATGGTGTGGTTTGCAGGGATGTTGTAAGTATGGTGTGGTGTATTTTGCAGGGATGTTGTACATGTGGTGCGGTGTGGTGTGCAACACACATTCATTCCTGGGATAGTGTTTATCATCAAGCCTTTCTAGATACCTGTATCTTCTCTAGCCAAGAATCCTGGGATGCTGATTGTTATCAAGCCTTTTTAAGCACCTTCACCTTTTCTAAATAACAACATATATGCCTAGGATGTTGATTGTCATCAATCCTTTCTTAATACCGTCACCTTCTCAAATGAGAACGTTATACCTAGGATGTTGATTTTCATCAAGTCTGTAGGATACATTCACACTTCTACAGCTAACATTCAATCTAGGATATTGATTGTCATCAAGTCTGTAGGATACATTCACCTTCTTCAACAAACATTCATACCTAACATGCTGCTTGTCATCAAGTCTGCAGAATACATTCACCTTCTACAACAAACATTCTTACCTAGCATGCTGCTTGTTATCAAGTCTGCAGAATACATTCACCTTCTACAACAAACATTCATACCTAGCATGTTGATTGTCATCAAATCTGCAGAATACATTCACCTTCTACAACAAACATTCATACCTAGCATGTTGATTGTCATCAAGTCTGAAGGATACATTCACCTTCTTCAACAAACATTCATACCTAACATGCTGCTTGTCATCAAGTCTGCAGAATACATTCACCTTCTACAACAAACATTCTTACCTAGCATGCTGCTTGTTATCAAGTCTGCAGAATACATTCACCTTCTACAACAAACATTCATACCTAGCATGTTGATTGTCATCAAATCTGCAGAATACATTCACACTTCTACAACAAACATTCATACCTAGCATGCAGCTTGTCATCAAGTATGCAGAATACATTCACCTTCTACAACAAATATTCATACCTAGCATGTTGATTGTCACCAAGTCTGAAGGATACATTCACCTTCTACAACAAACATTCATACCTAGCATGCAGCTTGTCATCAAGTCTGAAGGATACATTCACCTTCTACAACAAACATTCATACCTAGCATGCAGCTTGTCACCAAGTCTGAAGGATACATTCACCTTCTACAACAAATATTCATACCTAGCATGTTGATTGTCACCAAGTCTGAAGGATACATTCACCTTCTACAACAAACATTCATACCTAGCATGTTGATTGTCATCAAGTATGCAGAATACATTCACCTCTACAGCAAAGATTCTTACCTAGCATGTTGATTGTCATCAAGTCTGCAGAATACATTCACCTTCTACAACAAACATTCATACCTAGCATGCTGCTTGTCATCAAGTTTATAGAATACTTTCACCTCTTCAGCAAACATTCATACCTAGCATGCTGCTTGTCATCAAGTCTGCAGAATACATTCACCTCTACAGCAAAGATTCATATCTAGTTTGTTGCTTGTCATCAAGTTTATAGAATACTTTCACCTCTTCAGCAAACATTCATACCTAGCATGTTGATTGTCATCAAGTCTGCAGAATACATTCACCTTCTACAACAAACATTCATACCTAGCATGCTGCTTGTCATCAAGTTTATAGAATACTTTCACCTCTTCAGCAAACATTCATACCTAGCATGCAGCTGGTCATCAAGTCTGCAGAATACATTCACCTTCTACAACAAACATTCTTACCTAGCATGCTGCTTGTTATCAAGTCTGCGGAATACATTCACCTTCTACAACAAACATTCATACCTAGCATGTTGATCGCATCAAATCTGCAGAATACATTCACCTTCTACAACAAACATTCATACCTAGCATGCTGCTTGTTATCAAGTCTGCAGAATACATTCACCTTCTACAACAAACATTCATACCTAGCATGTTGATTGTCATCAAATCTGCAGAATACATTCACCTTCTACAACAAACATTCATACCTAGCATGCAGCTTGTCATCAAGTATGCAGAATACATTCACACTTCTACAACAAATATTCATACCTAGCATGTTGATTGTCACCAAGCCTGAAGGATACATTCACCTTCTACAACAAACATTCATACCTAGCATGCAGCTTGTCATCAAGTCTGAAGGATACATTCACCTTCTACAACAAACATTCATACCTAGCATGCAGCTTGTCACCAAGTCTGAAGGATACATTCACCTTCTACAACAAATATTCATACCTAGCATGTTGATTGTCACCAAGTCTGAAGGATACATTCACCTTCTACAACAAACATTCACACCTAGCATGTTGATTGTCATCAAGTATGCAGAATACATTCACCTCTACAGCAAAGATTCTTACCTAGCATGTTGATTGTCATCAAGTCTGCAGAATACATTCACCTTCTACAACAAACATTCATACCTAGCATGTTGCTTGTCATCAAGTTTATAGAATACTTTCAACTCTTCAGCAAACATTCATACCTAGCATGCTGCTTGTCATCAAGTCTGCAGAATACATTCACCTCTACAGCAAAGACTCATATCTAGTTTGTTGCTTGTCATCAAGTTTATAGAATACTTTCACCTCTTCAGCAAACATTCATACCTAGCATGTTGATTGTCATCAAGTCTGCAGAATACATTCACCTTCTACAACAAACATTCATACCTAGCATGCTGCTTGTCATCAAGTTTATAGAATACTTTCACCTCTTCAGCAAACATTCATACCTAGCATGCTGCTTGTCATCAAGTCTGCAGAATACATTCACCTCTACAGCAAAGATTCATATCTAGTTTGTTGCTTGTCATCAAGTTTATAGAATACTTTCACCTCTTCAGCAAACATTCATACCTAGCATGCTGCTTGTCATCAAGTCTGAAGGATACATTCACCTTCTACAGCAAAGATTCATACCTAGCATGCTGCTTGTCATCAAGACTGTAGAATACATTCACCCCTACAGCAAAGGTTCATACCTAGCATGTTGATTGTCATCAAGTATGCAGAATACATTCACCCCTACAGCAAAGATTCTTACCTAGCATGTTGATTGTCATCAAGTCTGTAGAATACATTCACCTTCTACAACAAATATTCATACCTAGCATGCTGCTTGTCATCAAGTTTATAGAATACTTTCACCTCTTCAGCAAACATTCATACCTAGCATGTTGATTCTCATCAAGTCTGCAGAATACATTCACCTTCTACAACAAACATTCATACCTAGCATGCTGCTTGTCATCAAGTTTATAGAATACTTTCACCTCTTCAGCAAACATTCATACCTAGCATGCTGCTTGTCATCAAGTCTACAGAATACATTCACCTCTTCAGCAAACATTCATACCTAGCATGCTGCTTGTCATCAAGTCTGAAGGATACATTCACCTTCTACAGCAAAGATTCATACCTAACATGCTGCTTGTCATCAAGACTGTAGAATACATTCACCTTCTACAGCAAAGATTCATACCTAGCATGTTGATTGTAATCAAGTATGCAGAATACATTCACCCCTACAGCAAAGATTCTTACCTAGAATGTTGATTGTCATCAAGTCTGTAGAATACATTCACACTTCTACAACAAACATTCATACATAGCATGCTGCTTGTCATCAAGTTTATAGAATACTTTCACCTCTTCAGCAAACATTCATACCTAGCATGTTGATTCTCATCAAGTCTGAAGGATACATTCACCTTCTACAGCAAAGATTCATACCTAACATGCTGCTTGTCATCAAGTCTGTAGAATACATTCACACTTCTACAACAAACATTCATACCTAGCATGCTGCTCGTCATCAAGTCTACAGAATACATTCACCTCTACAGCAAAGATTCATATCTAGTTTGTTGCTTGTCATCAAGTTTATAGAATACTTTCACCTCTTCAGCAAACATTCATACCTAGCATGCTGCTTGTCATCAAGTCTGAAGGATACATTCACCTTCTACAGCAAAGATTCATTCCTAGCATGCTGCTTGTCATCAAGACTGTAGAATACATTCACCCCTACAGCAAAGATTCTTACCTAGCATGTTGATTGTAATCAAGTATGCAGAATACATTCACCCCTACAGCAAAGATTCTTACCTAGAATGTTGATTGTCATCAAGTCTGTAGAATACATTCACACTTCTACAACAAACATTCATACCTAGCATGCTGCTTGTCATCAAGTTTATAGAATACTTTCACCTCTTCAGCAAACATTCATACCTAGCATGCTGCTTGTCATCAAGTCTGAAGGATACATTCACCTTCTACAGCAAAGATTCATACCTAACATGCTGCTTGTCATCAAGTCTGTAGAATACATTCACACTTCTACAACAAACATTCATACCTAGCATGCTGCTTGTCATCAAGTTTATAGAATACTTTCACCTCTTCAGCAAACATTCATACCTAGCATGCTGCTTGTCATCAAGTCTACAGAATACATTCACCTCTACAGCAAAGATTCATATCTAGTTTGCTGCTTGTCATCAAGTTTATAGAATACTTTCACCTCTTCAGCAAACATTCATACCTAGCATGCTGCTTGTCATCAAGTCTGAAGGATACATTCACCTTCTACAGCAAAGATTCATACCTAGCATGCTGCTTGTCATCAAGACTGTAGAATACATTCACCCCTACAGCAAAGATTCTTACCTAGCATGTTGATTGTCATCAAGTCTGTAGAATACATTCACACTTCTACAACAAATATTCATACCTAGCATGCTGCTTGTCATCAAGTTTATAGAATACTTTCACCTCTTCAGCAAACATTCATACCTAGCATGTTGATTCTCATCAAGTCTGCAGAATACATTCACCTTCTACAACAAACATTCATACCTAGCATGCTGCTTGTCATCAAGTTTATAGAATACTTTCACCTCTTCAGCAAACATTCATACCTAGCATGCTGCTTGTCATCAAGTCTACAGAATACATTCACCTCTACAGCAAAGATTCATATCTAGTTTGTTGCTTGTCATCAAGTTTATAGAATACTTTCACCTCTTCAGCAAACATTCATACCTAGCATGCTGCTTGTCATCAAGTCTGAAGGATACATTCACCTTCTACAGCAAAGATTCATACCAAACATGCTGCTTGTCATCAAGACTGTAGAATACATTCACCTTCTACAGCAAAGATTCATACCTAGCATGTTGATTGTAATCAAGTATGCAGAATACATTCACCCCTACAGCAAAGATTCTTACCTAGAATGTTGATTGTCATCAAGTCTGTAGAATACATTCACACTTCTACAACAAATATTCATACCTAGCATGCTGCTTGTCATCAAGTTTATAGAATACTTTCACCTCTTCAGCAAACATTCATACCTAGCATGCTGCTTGTCATCAAGTCTGAAGGATACATTCACCTTCTACAGCAAAGATTCATACCTAACATGCTGCTTGTCATCAAGACTGTAGAATACATTCACATCTACAACAAAAATTCTCAGATAGGTTGCTGCTTGCCATCAAATATCTCGAATACGTTCACATTCTCCAAGAAATGTTTCTTGTGATCAAGTCCTACTGAATACATTCACCTTTTACAACAAACAGGTACTACTATGAAATAATTCTCCCCAGATTCATTTAAACTACGTGAGAGGAACGCCTTGTGGTCATATGTATCACGGTACACAAAAACCTGCTGGAACACTGGGAACAAAGGTATACCTTTTGGTTTACTTTCATCTAATTGACTGTACATGAAACTGCATATAAATGAGAAATATGTGTAATCGGTCCCTCGGGACTTCCTCTCCAATTGTTAATACTGACATAGTAATCATGAAGTGCAACTAAAGTCAGTGTATGTTCCATTCCATTAAGCTCGCTAGTATCAGTATACGCTCACTACTAAAATATCGAGGCAATCAGCGCAATGGTAAACACAATTGGGAATATCTACAGTCTGATCAAACCACTCCCGGATGTTCGTTGTGCATTCAAGTTGTATTAACCGGAAGGGATGTACCAAGGACGTCATAATGTAAGGGAGATAATTCAAGTCTTGCTTTGACCTTGGACAAACATATTTCAGGAGGCTTGCGACTTGACGTCAACTTTGACAAAATATATCACGTATAGGCCAACGTGACGTCTAGCTTCAGTGAACACTCGCTTGTTGAGCTCATAGGGGAGCCCTGGAATCGAACCAACAACAAGCGAGTTCCGTCATCCAAGGAGCGGCTTAGCCCACGGGGCCACCTGTGCCTCTAAGTTTATTGCAATAAACACACAAACGGACAACACAATGAGGTTTATTAAACGATAACAAGAATCATTGAAATCATTTGCGACATTAATTGATGTAAAGGATGCTTGTGTTGTAGAAAAAAAGACATCATCTGCTTCATACAAGTAAACATGACCACACACAAAGGCAAAAAATCATGTGCCTCATAAAAGTCAAGACAAACAGGATTGATAATGCAGTTAAGGTCGTTTTTATGAGCTCAAGAGAAAAATAGAAAGCTCCGCCTAGAGATTGTTTTCCCATTTCAACAGCTGTAAATCTATATTAGCGAAGGGAAACAGTCACATATTTCACCATCCCAAAACAATGGAACTTAAAGTCCCCATCTTCTGTACAAAGACAAATCTTGAAAGACAAAGAGAGAAGGTTATAGATATGACCTTATCAAAGATAAAAGTATGTACAAATCATAGTTACTTTTGCCTTCAAGTATGCAGTCGAGCCCCTTTGTCTCGAACTCTGATGTGTCGAATCCACGCTGTGTCGACTACACAGTCCGCTCGCGGCAAATTCTTACTGTCTATTACTATTTTAACACGATGTGGCGAACTGGATGTGTCCATTATCAGGTTGTTAAACGTTTACAATAACTAATTAGCTGGTCCCAGGAGGACTAGAGACAACGGGGTTCGACTTTATATCGATAACACATATCGGGATCTGAGACAGATGGTTATGATTCAATTTTATATGAGCTGCAGTGATTGATTGCCAAAACTGTTTAAATAACGATATTATTAACAAATGGTGTGAAATTAGTTGCCAGATCAAGTCAAAGGTTTGTGTCGCCCCCTTCGATATACTTTTCTATATATTATTCGATGCTTATTTTCTGTAGCATAGTCAAAACAACAATGCATCGTAATAGGTTTTCATTTTTGTCTTTTAACGCCATTTTACTAAGCAAGCCTTGATCTTGCAGTTTCTATCCCCACTTTGTTCAGAAATATTAAATCAGCAAGCACAAAATCGATTTAATGATACAAACTTGAAATTTCTATTCAAAGTTTAGTGTCCCATCATATCCCGTTAGATTATCATTTCAATTGCTGAAATAGACCATGCAATTGATTTCTTGTGTCGCCTAGCGACTAAATACACGTCTCTAAAGGGAAACTGTTAATTTGTAATGACACATATATTGTCAACATATGGATTATCCCTTGGACTTAAAAGACGAAAAAAACGAAAATACCCTAACAAAATTAATTAATATAATATTCTTAAACGTGTTGTATGAACTATATTTATTTGCGTAGAACCAGAATAACAAGATAAACACGATCATCATCAGTACTGAGAGAAAATACAGACAGATCAATCTTATTTAATGTATATTACAATAAAGCAGATGTAAACCAACATTTGCAATGGGACTTGCCTTTGTATATTTATTCTGACGTATAGAATGTCGCTCCTCTTCTTTTAATAACATGATCATCATGTCATGTTGAGATGCTGTTTAATCATTTCTATTTATGCCTTTAATAAATATATTTTTTTCATAATCATACAATTATTTTATTTACAAGTGTCAAACGGGTTGAACACATATCTGAGTTGAAAACACAATTGATCTTCTTGTATGCAATTATACATGTGATTACAAAGAAAATATATATTTGATATCAATAACATAAAAGATATTAATAAAACCAAGGGTGTGTACAATAATGTATTGATAATATATCAAAACAAGGCTTCCAGAACACATACCATTCACTGTACATCATAAAATATTCATAATTGAGAAATAAATAACTGTCACTAATGTGAATTAGTTTCAAGGCAATCGGCCTACTAGAGTTTATTATAATTTTGATTAATTATTCTCTAAAGGTTTAAAATATCACACAACGCCATAAGTAATTCATTTAAGTTGACAGTTTATAAAAAAAGGGCATTTATGTACGTGCGTCAATGCAATATTCACACGCAAGGCCACTATCAAATAGTTATTAGATTTTCGTTCACATTCGTTCACCCTGAGATGCAAGACATTTTACTTTTAAAATTTTACTACTGTTTAAAATATCTGTGAACATGACTTTCGAGAGATGCGATTCACACGAAGCACCACTGTTTGTGAGAACTCAGTATATGGAGTGTAAACACATGAACACATACGGGAACACCTGTAGCCATTTCTTCGACTGTGTTTGGAAGTGAGGCGCGCTGGGATAAAAATAATATATTTCTCTTGAAGTGAAAGTTACTAATATAGACGAATGTTCCAAGGCCTTGAGGGGCGGTCGGATAGCCTAGTGGTTAAAGCGTTCGCTCGTCACGCCGAAGACCCGGGTTCGATTCCCGACATGGGTACAATGTGTGAAGCCCATTTCTGGTGTCCCCCGCCGTGTTAATCCTGGAATATTGCTAAAAGCGGCGTAAAACCATACTCACTCAATCCAAGGCCTTGACATAATCCTGAACATGGTCTTTGATAGAAACATGTTCTTTGATAAACAAGATGTCAGGATGGGAGAGAAAGCTGATCGAACCCAAGAAGCCTCACTCGTTTCACCTACAAACATGAAGTTACATGATAACAATTACGAGTGACACACAAATATATACTGCTGTTAAAATGTACATTTCTCGTCTAAGGTGAAACCAACACTGCCCGTAGTACTGCTGTGTGTTTTTATAGTGATGCTTTCGGGGGTAACATGGCATTTAATTTTATTATCTGACTAGAGATGCATGACGTTACAAATTCGAAAATTCAAAGAAGTGATATCAAATGAATAAGCGGTGGAATTTACTTCTTAATAATTCAAATGTTAAATCAAAGTCAATACCATTGGTACCTGTTGTACATTAATTATACCGAAATAAACAATATAATTCATGTTCCGATTCATATTTATAACATATAGCTATCAACTGCTTTATACATACAAGGGCGGTCGGGTAGCCTAGCGCTTAAACCGTTAGCTCGTCACATCGTAGACCCGGGTTCGCTTCCCGAGATGGGTACAATGTGCGAAGCCCATCTTTGGTGTACCACGCCGTGATATTGCTGGAATAATGTTAAAAGCGGCGTAAAACAATGCTCATTCAATTTATACATACACGTGTCTATGGTTGACATCACGTGTTTTAATAAACACATATAGCTGATCTAGAGAAAATATATTTTACCGATTCCTCGTGTGAGAATTATGTCCAATATATATTGTCGTATTTTTCCAGTAGTGAGTTTGATAAATATGTACAGGCTTTTCGCTTACAACCGAATTATTACATCCATAACCGAAAAATTTAATTTCGAGTGAAATATATATTTTGATCACAATATGAATTATTGAGTTTGCCGGTCGTAGGTTTACCAACAACTCGTGTTATATAAAAGGTTGTGATTTAATACAAACATGCCATAAAACGTTTATAAACATGTGCAAAAGGAAATATTGTGAATGATGGTTCTTCGCTGTACTATCTCAGTTGTGTATTTTACAGTTAGGTAGCAGAGATCAGTCAGTTCTTCTCCATTGATCTTATTTAATAACGTCATTTGTATTCAAGTGCAAGTAACTAAAGCGTTGGAAGCCAATTGAAAATAAGCAGTCAATACCAACGCTTCGATAAAGAAAAATGACGTCGTTGAATATTAAATGAGAAATAATCGATGTTCAATAATATTTCAGATCCTTCTTTTAACGAAACAGAAGAAGTTTTTAATGAGGATATCGAAAATGTACCAGGTTCTACTTTGAACTCGAAAACTACAAGCGGAAAATTAACGAAACGAAACATAAAGCTGATCATTTCTTATAAATCAAAACTTGAAAAGCAGTATATTAATATTTGATTGTGGCCTTACCAGCGCGTGGCGTCACTTTTGAGCTTAATGATGCCCGCACACTGAATTCTCATCTAACGGTGAAGCTTCATTGTTAACGACAGCGCTTCGTGTTAATATTTAACCTTAGCGGTGTGTTGAACTACAATGTTTAGCGAATAACAAACGGTACAGCAGACGGAATAGTTAATGTGATGTTTGAGTATAGCAGATACCTTGGTGATTAAGATCCTAATTAAAGCTGGGGAGTCCCTTGAGATTGCAAACAACCCAACCTTAAAGAAATCATCTTCCATCACATGACGAGCATCCGTATGATTCAGACTTTCGGTTTTTGTTGGTTATATCATGTAAATAATGTGCGTGGCAGTCGTATATATACTTATAGGATG